>NC_133535.1:127282498-127614998 GCF_048544455.1 Silene latifolia
TGTTTATTCTTTCTCAAATTATCGTTTTTTGAAAGTATTTTAGAGCATAAATCATGAATCGATCTTAATTATTATAATTTTCATTATTGTATTTGTTGTATTTCTTTTATTATCTGGTTTGTATGCCTTCACATGTAATGAATCTAAATCCCCTACTTGACTCGATTGTATCTTAAATTAATTCATACTTGAGCTTAGCCTAATTCCTAGCTTGCTAGGATTAAAACTTGGATGTTTGGCGTTGCATGCATATAAATCGACAATATATCAAGTATAGATAATTTCCCTAATCATTAGTAGAGCCTATCGGTAATGGGAGGGATTATTGTTCGATCAAAGAACTTCTGCGTACCTACTTTGCTCCCGGGATCTCTGTGAACATGTCGTGTTCATTGGCATCCTGAAAGTCATTCTAGACATAGAATGCTAAAGAATGTGAGTTCTTGGTGTTCATGTCACTACTTTGTGTCTTGACATGGCGAGGTATTGAGCAGTTTCCAATTTTCCTGATAAATTGGTGGCGACTCCACAAATGCAGCAGCTTGTTCTCCCCCAAAGCACCCCGTGGAGCCCGTCCCACAATTTGGCGACTCCCCTTTGAGGAGAATACACTTACGTGTAGCAAAGGGTGAAACTTGAACAAGGTTTGGGAATAGTTTGTACAAGACAATTGTCGGTTTTCATAACTCGGTCTTCTTAGATCGTTTCATTCGGCCTTCCAGGCCCAGCCCATTCGACCAATCGTCCCGTCTAAACGATCTAATTCTTATTTGGGCTTAAGGATGGATAGCGATGGCGTCATCCATACCATGATGTTTACTCTTGTTTGTATCAAGGACTTTTACTACTTGAGGAAATGGACTAGGGAATCGGCCTTACTCTTGTTTGGTACGGAGCCTCTCCCACAGGACCGGGTTTGATTGTTCGGTATGGCAACCCACCCTTTAAACCAAAACCTTTTAAATGCACTCGGCATCGTTATAATGCTTGTATGAATGTTTGTATATACGTGATCACCGTTTGTAGCGAAACCATGGCGATTTTTTGTAAAATCAAAATCGGCCTTTAAAATGTAAATTTGAAAAAGGCGATGATTAGCGCCGTGAGTCAAAACTTCACCCGTTTGTCGGGAGTCGAATTTCGGGCCCAAACCCGTTTCAAAAACCTCACTTGGGTCCACTCCTGTGACTACACTAAAGTTGACTAGGACCAACATTTTTAAAATCTTGTCATTTCTTCAAAGCTCAACACAAGATGGCACACACCACTTCACGAGTCAAAACATTTCTTTCTTAGTAAGTGTGTTAGAATGGTCGATCGTGTTTTGATTCGTCGTCGATCTCTTATCCAGTTTCCAAGATGCCTGGAACAAGCGACGTGAACTTTGATCAACTCCAAGATGGTAATGATCGAATCCTAACGCGCTAGCTCGACTCCAAGTTACTCGAGAGACCCGAGTGTATGATCGCCTTGGCACAATCGAGGCCCAAATTTATACGGGTGGAAACGGGGTTGCCTCCTCGGGAAAGTGAAATCGTTGATGACTTCGTAAATGACTTGAGGGACGAAAACCCTCCCATGGTATGATGTGGTGACGACTCCAATACTTAGAGGAAGCCTTGATGTATCTTAAAGGGGATGACATTTATAGGGAGAATAATCGCAAGTATGAAGCCGTGAGTTCCAGGTTGCCAACCAACTTCAACATGACGGATATCCCTAAATTCAAGGGCATGAAAACCCTTTGAATCACATCGGTACCTTCAAGGATTACATACATCAAAGGCATCAAACCCGAGATGTTCTTAAGGATCTTTCCTTCATATCTTGACACCATCCCAAAGCAATGGTTCTACTCTCTAGAACACAAGAATATCGCTGCTTAGGAAGACGCCGCGATTGAGTTTGCTAAGCAATATCGCGGATAATCTTGAGATCCAAGTTAACATGTCACTTTGGGGTTCTTTTAAATGAGAGAAGGTATCAGGCTTCTTAAGTAGGTGGAGGAAGACTAGTACCCACTAGTTGAACTCCGGATGAGCTACCCTTGTGGAGAAATTCATGGACAACCTAAAGCCCATCTATGCAAATCATTTGAGATGCCCAGAAACATCAAAACTTTCAAAAGTGGGCAGTCTTAGGACGGATCGAAGATGACATCAAGTAAGGGCTCTTTGTCAAAAAACGGTAGTAGGATATCGAGGAGCTCATGCAGTCGTTTTTCACGGCTCCACTAGCAAGACGATGAAGTTAACCTCCTCGAGCCATCGAGAAGAGTACCCCACTGAGGAAATTTACAAATCTTGGGGACACTTATTCAAATGCTCTAAAAAGGTTAATGAAACAAGGCAAACTCCAACCCGTGGGCCCCTACGCCGGGGCACCGAAAAGAAATCAAGATTACGGGACGAGAACTCATCTGCCCGAATATCATAGGGGTAAGGGGCATGACACGGAAAAATCTTTATAAATTGAAAAATGTGCTTCAAAACATGATTGAGGATGGTCGACTACCAGCCTCGCCGGGGAGGTAAGCCCCGTGACTTTTCGAATCCTCTTGAAATTCTAGTGATCACAAGTGAAGAATCTACCTTAGATTGTTCACGCACATTTATCCGATTAGAAGGCGAGATCCACGCGAGTCGAGAATGAAGGGTTACACTCACCATCTCCCCTGCCATTTTAAAACTTCATCGCATGGGCAAGGGAGTGTGGATAGGCGAGTTTCGAGGTGGAAAAGGTGGTTACAACTTTACATGACCCTGCGACACCTAAAGAACATGTGCCACTAACTTTCTCCTAAAATACTCTTTATGCAAGAAGTAGTCGCCGTGGTTGATAAACTAATAGACCAAATTACACAATTAGAGGGGCGAGATCATGAGAATGAGGGAACTAGCTACGATCGATAGAGTATGGGCGGATGAAAAGACATTGTCTCATTGAAACACTCCTGGTCAGGAATTAGTCAAAAATGGTGAAGACCAGATGTGGACTACCTAACACCGTTGGCGTCATGCTCAATCTTAAAAATAGCCAACGAACGTTGTCGCACCAAATGATAACGAAGATAACTCTGCGGTTGCTCGAGCAATTACGAAGACAAGGGTGATCTTTGATGCAGCGACTAATGTGGCTCATTCCCAGCATCCTTGAGCTTTCACTATGACTTTGGCAGGCTAAATGTGGCAACGTGACTCCATGCCGACGATGTAGTCGACTTGGTCTTCGAAAATCACCAAAAGCTAAATAATCCTATTACTTTCTCAGGATGAATTTGCCACCCTTTGGCGCTAGTCACAACTTGGCTCTTTCACATCCTTTGTCATTTCTTCAAGAAAGAAATGTGCGATGACCTTAGTAGATGATAGCTCGGCGGTCAATGTCATACCCTTGAGAAAGCGGCATACAAGTGAAGGCATGAAAAGCCGGTTGGACTTTACGATCAAGTTGTTCGCGCGCTATGATTGTACGGCGAAAAGTAATGGACTTCGTTAACCTAACCATAGCCACGGGCGATTGAGAGAAAGGTTAACTTCCAAATAGTGAACTGTTAAACTTCCTTCAACATATACGGAAGACCTTGGATTCATGCTTAAAGCGGTAACGTCCACCCTTCACAAAAAAGATCAAAATTCCACTAAATGGCAAAGTGGTGATGATCGCCGTCACCCTGTCAAGCTTGATGTCGAAAAAGAAGTCAAATAATCAAGTCATCGCGAGATTCGATGTATATGAACTTGGGGGCTTTCAAAGCATAAGCGTCGCAAAGTGTTGGCACCCTTATACTATGATCCACTACTCACTTGGTGATGACCACATACTCGAATCCGGATACTTCCAGAATGCCTTTGAAACCCCAGTGGAAAAACATCTTACTTGCCCCTACAAGAAGACGGCAAGCTTCGAAAAGAATACCACTTGGACTAGGATACAAACCCACTAAAGGAAGTTCTCGAGATGCTCGCTCAGTTCAAAGCCAGTAAGTCGTGGGAGTCAAATGCGACCATATCTCCTACCTAAATGGATACTTTGTTAAGGAAGAAAATCAGAACTCTTTCACAGTTTCCCAGAACCTAGGCATATCTCGGAAGGAAGCTAGCGGGAATCGAGATCTTTCACGGTTTCGCCGTTCCTCGAAAGCGGTTCACTGGTCAGCTCGTCAGGCCTTGCTTAGGCGAAAGCTGTTAATCTATTGTTTGGAGAAGATTGATTTGTTAGGTAGCGGATGAAGATCATTACCATGACACTTCAGGCAGCCACTTCAACCCTCGCGTTAATCACGAAACAGCGAATCGGCGGAAAGGATGGAGAAAATCGTCAGTGGACTGAAAGCGAGGAGACTCTTAAAGCTCACTTGCTGAGAAGGAGAGATGTTCAAGGGAGAACCGAGGCTTGATGAATTAGGTGAGTGAGTCAGTCTGAAGTCACTGAGAGTCTCCTCTGTAGTCCCAATTCCGCTTGATTCTCCCAGCTTCGCCTCGAATAATGTGATGATTCGGGAAATGCCCCTGACAAGCTGTCCCACTTTCTGCATGCGTGACCCCTGGTCGGATAACTCTTTGTTTCAACTTTTCTCAAACTTTAATATGAATAAATCGAGGTTACGCTTACTCTTTGTGTTATCTTGAATGCAGTCCATTTCACGATGATGCGAGGATGACCAGACCGGTTCGATTGAGACCCTCCTACAGCTTGAGGAAATCTTAGAAGGAGGAAGGGGACCGGTAATAGAGAACAGAACCCATCAATGTAGAGGCGAACTAGAACCCAAGAACTTAGGATAGGGTTCACAGCCAGGCTCTGCTTGGGGCCGGTTCGTAGACCTCTGCGAGTTCAAGGCATTTTCGCTTGGTCCTACAAAGACATACCGAGGGATCGATAGGGATATCGCCAAGACATAGAATCCCAATTAAGCGGGTTTCAAGCTTGGTAAACTGACTTAAGTCGAATGAGACGAATGGGCTCGAGATTAGGAAAAAGTCGCTAAGCAATTGGCCAGGGTTCATGAAGTTTAAAGTACTCACATTTGGGTAGTAACCTGTCTAAATGCAAAAGGATGGAGGTAGTGTTTGTGTTGATTTTTAGGGACTTAAGCAGCGAGTCCTAAGGTGACTTTTCTGCCACATGTGACATATTGGTGGAAATACCCCGATCACGCGTTCTTGTCCTTCATGGATGGAGTACGATGCAGGTTATAACCAAATCAAGATGGCCATAGAAGACATGTATAAGACCGCCTTTGTCACTCAATGGGGAACCTATTGCTATACGGCCATGTCGTTTGGGTTAATCACCACGTCGAGTTACATATCAGCGCGACCGCAACTACACTCCATACATGACATGTGCATAAAGAAGTTGAGTTATCGTAGAAGCGACATGATGCGTCAAGTCAAGGATAGAGAGGGCATATGAAACCTTAGCAAATTTTTATCAAGGCTACGAAAGTACAACATGCAGGCTCGATCCTCGAGAAGTGCGCATTGGAGTAACATGCAGGCAAACTCTCCCTGGGATAAGTCGTTGTGCCAACGAGGTATGTAAATAGACCTTTCAAGATCAAAGCTTTGATCGAAATGCCTGACCTCGAAGCGGAAAAAAGAAGTTAGAAGTTCTGGGAAAAGTGCAATATATAAAATCGATTCATGTAAAACTACCATGATACGCAGACCTATCTTGGCTAAGCAGATCACGCCCATGTGGAATGATGGCTTGTCAAAAGACATTCGAAATAGAATCATGGAGATATTAGCTAAACCACAGTGCTCATGCCACCTCCAACGAGATCAACCTCTTGGTTTTATATCTCTGATGGCAAGAAGAAGCAGTGTGGGCTCATGCTAGCTCAATAGTAGGAAAAGAAGAAGAGAACATCTACTACCTTAGTAAAAGTTCTTGAATGCAGTGCAAATACTCACAGCTCGAAAGAACATTGCCTCGCTCTTGTGTGGGACAGGCTGCGCCATTACATGGCAGCTACTTTCAGTCGAAATATACTCAAAATGGATCTGTCAAATACCTCTTGAAAACTAGTCCTCGAGCGGACGACTCGCAAGATGGACCTTGGCTCTCGGGTTCGATCTCAAATCATGCCTCAGAAAGTTATAAAGAAGTGGCGCCGTTGCCTAATTCTTTCTGGAAACTCCCATCAATGATGCCTGGCGATAGATACTTGGTCATTTCAGGACGAGGATATACTCGAGCCGATGTAGACTCGCAGGGACCTTTACTTTGATGGAGCGTCAAACTTAAGAAGGATTTGGAATAGGAGTGTTGCTCATTTCTCTGGTGAGCATACGCGATCTCACTCGAGGCTTCGACTTGAGGTGACAAATAACAGCTTATTTCACTGATCTGACTTGTCTCATTGGACTACAAGCGGTGGGCGCAGGCATTAAAACCTCAGAGTGCCGCGGGATTCATCCGATTATCAATCAAATTCACGGGATCTTGGAAAATCAAGCGAAAAGCTAACATACGAGCGAGGAATAGACCAAGTTTGCCCGATTCTTTGATCCGTGACATATCTACACCTACCTCGATAGGAAAATCAATTTGCAGATGCTCTTGCAAAACTTGCATCTTTGGTTAATATGCCAGATGACATGGTGGAAATGCCTTTATGTATTGAGCGAGCCAGTCGAGCGAACATGTCACCAAATCACACCGATGAAGAAATGTACAAGAACCTTGGTTCCAAGCAATCCTAAATTTCAAGCTCAGCGGCACCTATCCACGGATATGGACAAGAGGACAACGTGTTATATCGCTACTAGCTTCCCAATCGTTCTCATGCATGGAAAGTTATATAAAAAGAACACCTCTTGGTGTAATTCTCACGTTCCCTTGATCATTCCGCAGGCGCGTAAAGTGATGGAATAAGTTCGATGGAGAATGCGGTCCTCACGTGAGTGGGCCCATGATGGCAAAAATCACCGTTTGGGGTATTATTGGACCCGCGATGGAATCGATTGCATCAAATATGTAAGACATTGCCACAATTGCCAAATCTTGGGAATGTACATAAATGTCCCTCTTTATTGCTATCTGATGACATCTCCTTCTGGCCATTTCTGCCCCTTTTGGGAATTGATATGTCGGAAGATAACTCCAGTGAACGGGAGGTCAACTGTTTTCATCCTGTGGCAATTGACTATTTCATCAAATGGGTAAGCGGCTTCCACTAGTCTCGACACTAAAATGTGCAAAGTTCATCACAAAACAACATTATATACGTCCCACGGTTGCCACTTGGGATCATTAGTGATAATGGATCACATTTCAATAGAATTGGCAAATCGCCAGCCAAGTACAAATTAGGCACCACCACTCTTCGCCATATAGACATAGACTAATGGTAGCGGTAAACTGACAAGCAAAGAATGTTGTCACAATTCTCGAGAAAATGATTGACAACTATCGAGATTGGCTTAAGCAAAAATACCCTTTGCTTTGTGGGGATATCGCATATCACGGTAGGGCGTAGGCCCAGAGGCCTGCTACATTTGACCTATGGCGTGGAAAATTTATACGGCCGGTCGAGTTAGAAATCTGATCCTTGCGTATCTTGTTCGAAGTCGAATCCGGCGGAATTGGAAGAAGATAGATATGAAGAACTTCGTCCTCACCGGATGAGCGTAGGCTACGCGCTCACGTAATGTCCAAACATATCAAGCACGTATCAAGCGAGCCTTCGGCCTGAAAGTCAAGCCAAGGAACATCAAGGAAGGAGACTTAGTACTCCAGTCGATTAGGCTCTTTTTACGTATTGATCCACGGAAAATTCAAACCTAATTGGTAAGGCCATTTCTAGTCAAGTCCATACTTCCAAAGTGCAGTTAGAATCCTGGACCTAGATGAGGAATGGGTGCCAAGCGACAAACCTTGACCAACTAAAAGCGGTATTATTTTTTTTTTTTCAGAATAAGAAAAAAACGGCGCCTCGCGTAACCTCACGTGTCTCTTTGTGGCACTAAAATAAAAAAGCGGCCTAGCCAAAGGCTAGAAATAATCTAATGTCACTCTGCTCTTGCATTTTGACAATTTGTCATCCTCGTATCATCAAATAAACTAGATTATGACTTAGAAAGTAAAAGCTCATCTTATTTTCTAAGTTCATTACTAGCTCTTGCTTAGAACAATTATTCTTTTACATTTACTCTAACTATGTGTGGTTTTGATTTCATTTTAATGAATACGTAGGCAATCCTTCCACAGGATACAACCCTTTAACATCAAAATGTAAATAAAGGACATTTGACGATTCATTTGGAATTAAACAAAGAATAATAAATAGAAAATCGCTAGGTTTCATAATTAACCTCCTTTATTTCATTCAATAATAATAATGCGTTACATAATAATAATAATGTAAATAAAAGAAAAATAGGATTCTAAAATCCCACCTTCTTATTCACATTAATAATAATAAATAATAATAAAGACTTGGCTATTCCTCCCATTTTCCCACTTTGCCTTACTTTGTCATTTAATGCGTATTTCTTATGTCCCGACCTCGGTGGGACGCTCTTCGCCCTTAGACCTAATCACAATGGTCTTTCTGAGCCTAGCCTTCCCATTCCTTGTCAATCACTTTGTCCCACGATAGGAGAGGTCTTCGGTTTCTTGAAAGATGGAGCAGCTCTAAGCAGCTTCCCCTCCTCTCCCTCGTCGAGGATGCTTCTCTTTCTCCTTTTTCACCTCGCGCACCTTGTAGTCAACGGGCTCGCGCTTCCTCATCTCTCATGCTCTCCGAGGAGTAGTAGCTTTCCCACCCCTGGGATAGAGGAGTCAGAGCACCCGCAGGCACTTGAGAAGGTTCGAGAACCGTTTCTTTGAGCCCGTTTAATGGCCCCTCCCCCTTGACTCTCGGTAGTAAGCGCACGGCGATCTGCGGGGACCGTGTAATTCAACTTCGGGATTATGCCTTCAGTCCAACTTGTCTCATCGACCTCTCAGGGAATATGCATGCATGGGTTCCAAACCGGGAATGCGCCGCAGTCGGGTAGGATCAGGAAGATACTCCGGTGTGATTTGAGATGCCACCGTGGTACAACCCGTCTAATTAAGGCCATCATCACTCTTGATTTGTTTTCGATGAAATTCTTGGCAAAGTCACCATGTAAACTGGTCCTCTCGTTGCGATTGGCGAGCATGATGAAGGAACATGAGCGCTCCGTGATGGGGCTCCATAAGCGGAGCTAAAATATTAAAAAAAGCGAAAAAGAAAAAGAAAAAAAAGAGAAAAATAAAAAAAGAAAAAAAAAAGGAAAAAAAAAGAAGCAAAAAAAAAAAAAAAAAAAAAAAAAAAAATAAAGAAAGTGTTCTTTGCCAAAATAGCAGGACTTCCCCGAATAAGGTAGGTCACGATTGGCTAAGCACTCTTATCCAAACCCAATAAGATCTCTCTAAACATAAACAGTGGGCTCTGCGCGAGTTTCATTTGCTCAACTAGGCCCGGGAGGCTGGGGGATCACCTCACCGAGTCTCATCAACATGCCCTTGAAGGACATATACATGTAGCAAACAGAAATGAATGCCCTTCGCCTAGCAACATAAAGAGATGGTGGGGTCGGCCACATTAATAAATGGGTGGTAATTCAACTTCGCACTTAACAAGGGAGTCACTAAACGGTACGCCTCAATTCTTGTCAATCAAAGCAGTCATAAATTTGTTCTTATACCCTTGTAGTAGAAGGAATAGCCAGGCAAGTGTTAAGGTCCCTTTACGATCAAAGACAATTTCTTCGGAAATGAAACCAAATGTCACCTTCGAGGAAAGCTTAAAAGCGTGATAATTGGGTCCCGATAATCAAGACAAGCATCTAGGAATGGTTTGACCACCTTGATAATCTTCAAACTCAACAATGATCAAGATTATAAGCACCACGTGTCGTGTTTCTCCACATTGGAAAACTCGTTGGTCCCTCTTTTTAGACGCTAATTTCTAAAGTATTCATGATGAAGGATTATTTTGAGAATTTTATGTAATAAGACAAAGGAAGAGACGGGAAGAATTGTGTGAATAAAACCTCTGTCGACGCCTCCTATTTATACTAAAATCATTTTTCCTAAAATTCGCCAGGAGACGGATACAGGGGCAGTCTTGACCACTCTTTAACGCCTCTTTGAAGGGACGCGACTCTGCTGCGCCTCTTCTGCCGATGTCTTTGTGATTTTAAGCGTTGGATCTTTCCTAAATTCCTTAGCGAATAATTTCTTAATTATCACGGGTTATTATTTGGTAAATAAATCAAATTACCATAGTCCATGTTTCCTAATTCGCGGATGCATTTCGAACAATATCATTTTCGTCATTTTAGCACTTGTACATTTCTTTCTAATTTTCTTTTGGGGAATCATTTCTCCAATTTAATGTAATTTATTTCAAACTTATATATTTTTTTATTTTTTCTATTACCCTCCACCTCTCTCATTACATTTTCGACTTATAGATTTCTGTTTTTTTCATTTTTTTTTGCATTTCGGGTAACCCTCCTACCGTAGTCCGCCAGGTCATTTCCTCAAATGTTTTGCATTTTTGCATTTTTGCAATTTTTATTTTGTCACAAATTTGGCCTACTTAGTATATACAAATGTGTTCTATGTGATTTCTATATAAATTTAGCGGCATGGCCAAGCGTGACAAACCGTCTCTACCAAACCTATTCAAAGCCAACTGCAGTACAAACAACACAATCCGGCAAAAGGCACTCAGAGTATCGTAGATATACAAAATTAAAAGGGACATGTACAAACTGGGGCTCGGTATCAAAAATCAAATGTCCAAAATATGTAGGTCCTAAAATGTACAAATGTGCAGATACAACCAACAAACAAACAAAAACAACAAAACTACTACGATGTCAGCTTAACTCCGCAACTCTACCTTTACAGGAAGCGACAACCTCGGCGTCGCGGACCTCGACTCTCGACAAACTTGGTGTCTCCTCCAGGGGACGACTCTCGCTCCGCTCTCCTCCCTCTGCCCAAAAAAGGTGGCTCATGTCAATCATTTCAAGCAATCATAAGAAAAGTTAGAAAATTAGAAAATAAAGGTTGACGAAAGGTTCATCACGGCGACCTCAGCCCGGCCATGAGCAAAGTGCCTCAACCTTGAGTAGCTCGCAGCCGGTTGCACCCACCCTCATAACGCCCACATCGAGATAGGCGCAACTGCATTTTCAAAGTGGTTCTCAATAATTGAATAAATTCAATCAAATGTGTTCTTACACAAAAAATCATACAAATTAGAGGCTCACACTCCGAATCGGATGCGCGTTCGTCTCGGTTGGCCTCGAGTCACGCATCGTCAAGTCACGCGGCTCGTAGATCGTCGACCTTCCGGTCGCGTCAGGTGTACTGAGGTCTCAAGGGTACTGCGGGGGCTCGATGCCGCGCCTCAACCTCTGCAAAGACAAAGTTGCCATTTGTCGATGATCATTCATCCCATGCTTTGAAATGGTCATAAGGAGAGTAAATACTTACCTGGCAAGACGATCGCCAACCTCCGTGAGGGAGCGGGGTAGTCGCGGGGAGCGGGCGTCGCCACCAGCGCCCCCTGGCTGTCAGCCTCCCTCTCGGCCTCGGAGAGGCTCCTAAGCATCGTCTCAAGAGATCGTGGGAACCGTGAGACATCCCGAGAGCACCGACGAGCCAAGCGCGCTTAATCTGCTTGGGACCCATCGGCGTCCTCAAGAAGAATCTGCTCAGCTCTGGTGAGGACCTCAGCCACGGGAGGAGCGCGTACTCCATGAGCTGGCACCCCTGAAATAATGAGCAAGAAATCATTCTTGATCGGTTAAAAGTAATAAAGCCAAAAACGAATATAAGTGAGATGCTTATGTTGTCCAAATGAAGAGCGTTCACGTCCCGCCGTATAACCGTGGAAGGAACGCTTGCTCCTCGTGCGACATATCACCCAATCCTCACAAATCGGGATAGGCTCTTCGGCGGCTCCGTCCTTGGGGCGAGGCTCGGAAAGTGAGTACACCACGCCCGTGAAGCAAGATGGTTAATAATGATCTTTCCTAATTTGATAAGGAAAAAGAAGAAATGAAGGTTCATACCTCCAACGAAGAGTCCAGGGCCGACGGCACCGGGGAGAAGTCCTATTCCCATCAACTCCGGACGAACCATGGCCCTCGCGAAGCGGATGAGGTCCGCAGAAACCAGAAGTGACCAGTCCCAGCGTCTAGGGAGCTCGTGTTCGAAAGAAAGGAAGGGAGCTTCGTCGTGACCTTTTCCCTTCTCCGAGGTAATCTTGAATTCTTGCACTCCATCGCAGCCGTGTAGCCCGAAACCATCTGATGTTCCGTGCCTCCTATTATGATTTGAAATAAAAACTATCTTTAGTTTGAATAAAATTGGAAGAGATATGAGCAAATAAAATGAAAGAAGGTGAGTGATGGGTAATGAATTCAAGATTACCAAGATCTTCACCGTCCTATAGGACGGGTGACCCTCAAAGACCAAAGTAAGTGCCTTGTCCCAGGTCTCAGCCACGCTGGTGCTCCCTCATCTAAAGACCGCCTCGCCCAACGTTGGCCCGCCTCGGGGCCTCCTCCTCCTCCTCGAGGACCTCGTCCTCAACAACCTCACCAAATGCCTCCCAATCACTCCAAAGCCTCCTCGAGAGCACGAGAAGCATCGGCTACTGTGTCTGTGTCCATGGGAGCTCTCCCGTAAGTGGTAGCTCGTCCCCCAACGTTAAAGTAATTTTAGGCGGCGTCGGTGACGAACCTTGGTTAGATTTTGAGTCTTAGAGGCCCCGAAGTAAACTCTTTTCGCCATCTTTGGCTATATTCCTTAAACTGATCACTAATGTGGTAATTTGGAGTTCAAGGACCTAAGTTAGGCTTTAGTCATGGGTTCGGTAGGAATTTACGCATTTTTATTACTCTTGTGATTATGACCTGAAAATTGTCCTCAAAAGCCGCCACAAACAAAAAATTAGAGATGTTGTAGAAGTTTACCTATCATCCAAGGATTCCAAATAAAGTTTCATCGCGAACGTGGTGCAATCCTAAAGCCATTTGAAGCAATTCTGATCTATTAACCGCTCAATTTATTTCAAATGCCCAAAACCAACGAAAGTTCGAAACAAGACATGGTTATGATCCTTATTACAACAAAGTACATTCGTCAATTTTACAAGGCAAGATCATTTTGGGGGAAAAGCCCTAAATTTTGACATTTTAGGGTTAGAAAACCTAAATTTTGTCATCCAATTGGCCCATTATAGAAGATTAATGCGTAAGAATGATACTCATACCTCGATTAGTGGTGAATGCAAGCTTTTGGATCAAATTTTGGAAATGGTTGGGAAATTTGAGAGAAAATTGATGATTTTGTGTTAAACAAATGAAATGAACCACATTTCGCCAGCGTCTCTTACGAGAAAGACACACTCCGAATGACGCAACAGCAGATGTTCTTCCAAGAGACGCGAAACCTTCTTGCGCTCTTCTCTGCTTTCCCTTCATCAATGCACTTTTTAAAAGTGGGTAGTTCGTTATTAGTGGGCCCATCTTTGGTGCGCCTCTTCCCAATGCCATTTTATCTTTTTTGGTCGGTTTGACGATTATTCTTACGTTCGGACCGTTTAAGGCTATTCTGAACTATCGTCATTATTGCACGCTTCGAGACCTTGTTTATCCAGGCGAGCGTAATCTCACGGCAGGTGTTTACACGCCTTCATTATATTCCCCGGCTGATAGTAGCGGATAGACAATCCCTCTCGAGATATAGAGATGAGTTCACGATAAGGTTTCCTCAGAGTTCACGGCTGCCAATCATCGTCCTTCTCGAGTTCTTGAAGTTTGTTTGAAAGACGACAGCCGATTTCTTCCAGCAGTTCCCCGCACGGGTCCTCGCTGCGACACCACGATATATTTCTCGCTTCTCGCGAGTGCGACATAGCTGGTGTCACGTTTCGCAGGTTCCCGCATCAAAGAGTTCTTATAAGCCTTAGTTACTCCTCGTGGGAAGAAATTATATTGGGCCTTCCCATTGATGCTTTCCTTTGGGGATCCTGAAGCACTTAGTACACAATCCTTACTTATCTTTAGCTTATCCCCTAGTTCACGCTGCCTTCTCCTACGCTACCCTTAGCTCCTATGCACCTCCGGAAGCATCTCGAGAAAGAAGTCTCAGGTATGGTTTCTTCTTATGGCTGGCGAGCCTAATACGCAGTCTAATGGACTTTAAACGACCCTCCCGATAGTGGCAGACTTAAATGTTCCCGACGATGTGTCCTTGTTCCGAGACCCCTTTGAGCGCCTCCGCAAAGCCATAGTCGTCAGTTGTAATCTTCGATTGACACCATGGCTATAATTTGACTTTCGCCTTGTCCAAGCCTCACCAAAGTGGGGGCTCTATAGATACGTCTTTTCTGCACCTCCCGCAAACCACCCGGTGATGATTGGGCCGCATGTTTGGCACGCGGAACGATTTGTGACAGTTCGTAAGTTTATCGTCAAGTGATTGCTCAAACACCGATGTCTACCTCTTAGTTGTCATCTGCGCCACGATACGTCGTTGACAAAGAATTAGAGTACATTTGGTCGGGCCTAAAACGTCTCCATTTTACGTCTTACATTTAAATCACAGAGTCGAGAATGTTACGATGTTCGGGATATTTATATTCCATATTTTATAAATATTTTATAAAATCTTTTTAATCTTTGGTAAACAATTTCCCGTAATATTCATACAAAATATTAAGGAAATAAGATGTCAGATTATTCCATAAATTAAACACGGAAAATCTTTCTTCCACAGGAAGGGAAACCACACTGAGAACCGACGCGGCGAGTCTTTGCGCCTCTTCAGAGTGCGGTGACTGTGCGCCTCTTCCCCAAGTCCTTTACCAACGTATTTTTAAGTATCTTTTCATATCTTTTCGAGATTCACTTCCAAATTTTCTCCGAAAACCCTACTTCCTTCACGTGATTAGTATAAATAGGAGCCTTCGCTCCTCGCTATTCTCACATGAGTGTCCGCCCTTTCTCTTCTCCCTTTGCATTCTAGACCACGTTCTTACTTTTTAGGCGTCTACGTGCTTGAACATTCGACCACGTAGCTCGGATCATTACGAGTACCGGCCTCGTTGCATGTGGAAACCAATTTGACCAACTCCACCACTAATCAGCTTAATTAATCTTAATCGTTTCCTCTTACGAGGCACTCGTTACATTAAGTCGAGCATCACTAAACGTTAACTTAGTTCATCTCGTTTCGTCAAACATGTAAGTCTGAGGGTGTAAATCCTTCTTTATTTATTGTTCTTTACTTTTTGTATCATTAATGTAAGATTTATGTCGAAAGTATTCTTAAAACCAATTTATAAAACCATGTTTAAAACCCTTTTACGGATTATCGAAGATGACGTCGAGAAAGGACGAAAAAATCATTGGCCTCTTCAAAGGACGCAAAGACCCGTTGCTTTCTTGATGAGGCGCCAGGCAGCTTCCGCTTCCTTTCTTCTTCCTTCGTCTTGTGTTAATTCGTTTGTTTTTATTTTGTTTTCATTCGTTCTTCGATTCTTTGATATAACGATTTAAACATAACAACTTAACATATTATTAGTCATTGTTATCATATAATTCATCATTAAATCCCGACTTAAATCCCTTATAACCAATATTTGCGGGTTTTCGTCATTAAAATCAATCCGGGTTGTAGAGATTCGATTCTTTCATATTAAGTCTCCGGAATTCGATCTTTGGTATATTTCCATCCGCTTCATTGTCATGTTCATCATTAGTTCTTCATTAATTCGTCATATCCGACCTATTTAGTTCACCCATGTCACTAATCAATCTTTCATTCATGTAATTAATTCGCTTACGCTCGTCTCATCCATGTTTTATCGCTTTTATGACTCATTCACATGTAATTAATGTATTAAATCACTTTCATCCGAAATAAATATCATAATCAATCATTAAATTCACCAAGAATATTAACGATTTAGCTTCAAGCCATACCATAATCGCCTTGGGAATGTACGCAAAGAATCGCTGCTGCGCTTCTTCCAGGGGCGCAGCCCTGCTGCGCTATTCCGTGATTTGATTTAAATATCAACTTCCGTTTCGCTTCCTAGTTTAATTATTTTGCGTATGTGGTGATAACTGTCATCTTATATTTTTACAGTTCTATACAACCGTTAATTAGTTTTTATTTTATTCTTTTCTCAGAACCCTCCGTTTTTATGAAATGTTTTTGACATAAATCATTGAATCCGATGTAATTATTGTAATTTTAATTATTGTATTTCTTTTATTGTACCGTTTGTATGCCTTCACATGTAATTGAATCTAAATCCCTACTTCGACTCAATTGTATGTTGAATTACGTGTTCACCGACTTAGTTAATTCTTCACGTACTAGGATTAAAACTTGGATGTTGCGTGCATGCATACAATCGACAATATATCGAGTATAGATAATTTCCCTAATCATTAGTAGAGCGCTATCGGCGGGCGAGTTAGGTGTTCGATCAAAGAGCTTCCTAATACGTACCTACTTCCCTTACTCAAATCTCTGTGAACATAAAATTGTTCATTGGCATCCTTAAGTCATTCTAGGCGTAGAATGCTAAGGGTAACGAGTTCTTGGTGTTCATGTCACTACTTTGTGTCTTGACATGGCAGGAGGTATTCGAACGGTTTCCAATTTTTCACAATAAATTGGTGGCGACTCCACAAATGCAAACGCTTCTTCTCTCTCCCCAAGCGCCCCGTGGGCCCCGTCCACACCACCCGTCCAACGTTGGCCCATCTCGCCTCCTCCTCCTCTCAACAACCTCCTCTCGAGGACCTCGTCCTCGCAGCGCCACCGCAGCGGTAAAAGCCTCCTCCAACGCCTCCTCAAGCATCCGAGAAGGGTCAAGGGCAAAGGTCCACGCTCCATGAGATCCTCCCATATGTATAAGCCTCGTCACCTACAAAATTAAAGTGAATTTAGGCGCGTCAAGTGACGCACACGCCTTAATTAGGATTTTCGAGTTTTCTTGGCTCAACGCTTTTTTCTCGCCATCCTTGGCAATTTTGTCCACAAACGCGTCCGCTCATGTGGTAATTTGGGTCAAGTCAAGCATAAGTTGAAGCCTAGTCATGGGTTGAGTCGGAATTTCGACAAGATTTCGTTATAACTTGTGATTATGCCCTAGAAAGTGTCCTGAAAAAGCCGTCACAAATCAAAATTCCGAGATGGTAGGAAGTTTACCCATCATGCAAGGATTCCAAATACCAAGTTTCGTCACAAATGGGTAGTCTTAAGGCTATTTTCGAAGCGATTTACGGTTTAGCCGTGAAACCGTCACAATTTCACTCAAATGCTCAAAACTCAATGAAAATTTGAAACAAATACATGGTTATGATCCTTATACTACCACTTAGCCATTTACAAGGTCAATTTTTCAAGGCAAAATCATTTGGGAAAAGCCCCAAATTTTCCGACTAATTAGGGTTGAAAACCCTAATTTTGCCTGGCCCAATTTGATCAAATACGGAAGATAAATGCAAGATTAATACACATACCTCGATTAGTCATGGAAAATAAACACCCGATTTATGAAGGAGCCTTTTAGCAAGACATTCCCTAATAAATCGGATCGTTACCATCTCGGTTTCCCGAGGTAGTGAATAACAAAGTACAACAATACCAAAGTACTTTAAATTAAAACTTAACGATTTCGTGTTTATTACAATTATCCAACTACTACTTAATATAAATAAATACAACCCGCAATGGAAAATAAATTAAGTGATACAATCCTCTATGTGGTCTAGACTTCTAGGTAGATTGGCCAAGTCCTCACGCTTCCCATAGCTCTTAAGTCGCCTAATCTTTAGTACTGTCACAATCGTACAGCCCCATTGGTTCATCACAAATTACTTAACACACAGACAACCACGAGGTTGAGTAGGGAAACAATTAAACAAAGAAATTATGCAATGCATGATCCTCCGTCACCCTCCATCTCCATCTCAACCAGGCCCTATATCTCATTTCTCATATCTCATAATCTGGATAATTTGCACCACACGTATCCTGCATTATATATATATATATCGACCGTAAGCCGATCTGCCAGCTCGCACGAGGACACCAGGGCAAGTCTCAGAATCTCCGCTCGGTTTTGTATTACAACATCACATCAGATTGCCAAACCTCAACATCGCTACTTCTATACCATCCTTCAACCCACCCATATGAAATGCTCAATGTTAAAATTAATGCAACATAATATGTAATCAACGACCAAATCATGCTACTATCAAAATAATGAAGTAACATACTAACACGTAATAGTCCAGTCAACCACACTCAAAGATATGAAACATAACATAAACCACAAATCACGAACAAGTCAACGATCACAGCTTGGTCATATGAAACAAACATCTCAATACAATTTAACAACAACACCGGTCATGTATTTCTACTGGGGAATCAGAAGTCAATAGTTTGGTGCTCAGTAATATTTGCCAACAATTTTCTGAAAGGTAAATAAATGATAATTGATTACTTAATTATTCTCGTTCCCAAATTAGAAATTTACCAAAATAGAAACTTTCCCGATATAGAAATCCTTCTCTTTAACAATCCCGACACAAAACCCGACTTGAATTATTTAAACGACTCGGGAATTAATTAAATAACTAATATGATAAAATAAAGGATTAGACGAATTTAAATGTTTTATGAAAACGGATTCAAACATTTGAACAACTACAACTTAACTTAAATTTGTCTTTAATTATTTAAATGACCTTGAAACAAATTAATTAATTAAGGATACGATGTAACCTTACATAATAAGGACACGAATCAAAACCTGCTAAATAACACGCCCCAACCACGGTTTCCAGCCCATTTCCCGACTCCACACGCCACCTAACCACCGGACAACCACCACCGTGTCCCCCACTTCACCCAGCCACCAACAACCACTCCCCATCAAGGATCGACTCCACGTGAGTCAAACCAGTCTCGCTAATTGGCCTCGGTTCACCACCACGCCTCACCAAACACCCCATTTCCACGACTCACCACCACCGCAACCAATAACTACCCCCTGCCCAACAACCACCATTCTACTCACCGCCAAACCACGCACACGTACACCCATAGCACCGCCTTGTCGACCTCACCCTAGTCGACGGTGGCACCACCCCAAAGCTACCCATCTAAACCCGCCCTCAAACCCGTATTAAAACCCGTTCTTCGCACCCACTTCGTCGCCGCCACCTCTCACCGCCACTAGCACCACCTAAAACCACCATAACCACCACCGTTTCACTCGTCCCTTACCACTCTACCTATATACCCTGTCAACAACCACTCCTTAACACCTCCCTACCGACACACAACCACCCGCAAAACCCGGATGTAAAAAAACAAAAAAACAGGAGGTGTGTGAGTTCTTACCTTTTTCGCCACTTAAAACCGCCCTACGTCCGCTTCAAAACGCCAGCCGACCACCACTCATTCCCTTGCCGCATTCTGTCAACCTTCCACACTCTCTCTCCCTCTCTCGAATTGCGTGAAAGCTGGTGTTTGGTGTTGGTGAAGGAAGGAGGCGGGTTGAGGGAGGGGTGTGTATGGTTAGGGTAAAATTAGGTTAAAATGTTAGGTTAAAGATCAAGTTAGATAGTAAATGGGTCAGGGTATGGGTAACGTGATATGGGTCAATTATCGCTCGATTAAACCCGTCTCAACAAGTTTACGAGTAACTTGGTCTTACGATATCAACACGACTACACAATTAACTCGACTCAACTATTAGTAAATAATATATATAATAATATCCGTTTAATTAATTATATTATATAAAATACGGGTATTACAGTCTTCCTAAAAAGAACTTCGCCGTTCGCCAACTACCAAACCTCCAAGTACCACCGTATTACCAAATGATTTCTAGTACCAAGACTCATGAACTTAAGCGGGTGAAACGGTATGTTACATTACCCTCCTAAAAGAAAGTTACGTCCCGAACTTACTTCATGCAATTTATCACCACTCATGAACTCGCAACTATCGGAGCGCCATAACAAAGCTAGCTTAATTACACAACATAGAGAACTCATTTGTATGGGTACCACGCAACGAAACATCGTGAAACATCAGCTTGGACAAACTACGATCTATAAATTTGATCAACACCACAATCTATACACAAGTGAACATAAACCTTAAGATTTTACAATCCTACCAATAAAAAAACATGGTTACGTCCTCGTAAACTTTCTCAACTTTCATATTCCAATGTAACAAAACACTCATCAACAACATGTAAGCGAAAGAACACATGACCAAAAAGATTGCGCAAGAATATTGGTTGAAAACAAGGTTTTATTTATGAAATTAATTGATTGTCAACAAGTAACACTTATTACTTAGCTTATGCTTCGACTTAAAACACAACATCAACTAAAAGAATAACAAGAAGGAACCATAGGTTTACACGGTTTCACAAATGACCGATCATGGTGTTACTAGCCTAACCTAACGGTCCTTAGGTCGCGCTTCCTCTGCTTTCGGTGACTTCTATGTTATTCCCTTTGCGTTCACCTCTTCCCCAAGTCCGCATGGGTGGTTCTGATCGTATTTTCGCATCGGTACATTAGCGTAAAACCCGTGGTCTCAGTCGCCTGCTATGAAGTCAGTATGCTCGGGCGGGTATTTGCTTCCCCTTGCCAGCAATTGGGGTCACGGAATAGCCTCATGCAATGGGGTGGTCAACTCCCTCATAAAAATCGCTTGCTGTCCTTTAGTATGCTGCAGTCGAATAGAATCGATAAGGTATACGCTCTTAATCGGTATTAGTTAAATACTCGTGGTGCCCATTATGGCCATACATGTCCATGGCGGTGCAAAGTCTCTCAGTGCTCATTAAAGTCGCATCAAGTGACATGCGCATCTTGCGGGTATACATTGTAGGGATCCATCCTACAAAATGGAAGGTCAACAAATTTAGACACACAAGGGTGCAGATAGGGACTCATCCTCGAGGTTTTAAGTGTGCGAAGATATATAAACAAGTGTTCAGGGTAACTATTGTAATACCAGTTTTTGAACTCAAGATCATCACACCGCATTATCTACCGTGAGAACAATCATTTTAGAAATATCAATCGCAAGAATACACGTAAACCAAGATACAATCTACATGGACCCCGCCCCAAGTTCCACTCCCAAGTCAAAATGTTACCAATTTCGAATAATTGAACAATGCTACTAATAAATCAATCAGGAGTATTAAAATATGCGGCATACGAGCATTACTTAAACACCTTGAAACCATAGAAAACATAACACGTAATCAAAACCTTTTACTCATCAGACATACAACACGAATTGGCCAACTTGTTTGATATAAATTCTGAAACATATTCGCTAATAAAAGTAACAACATATGATCCATGCCAACACAAAGACTACTCCATATCACATACGTGTTTGACATCACAGGCAACATTGTTCAATTGTGTCTATAATTTAGGCATTACTATTTTCAGCAAAATAAATTCGGATATCGCATAAATAGTTTCAACATACATTCGCTATCGTATACTTTTGCAGAATTTAGCTATAGTAAAAAGATTAGCAACTTGGAAACTCATCGATTTGTACGACTTAAATACTTAGGTAACCCGTAGGACTTCAATTGATTGTAACTATAATGATCATCATTTAAACCAATGCATATCACGTGAATCATCAAAGAGTTATCCTATTATAATTAAGTCAAATATAGTTATCATAACAATCTTCATGTTAATATAATTTGATAAGAATTATACGAGAATATAAATATGCCAATTGTCGTGGTGTTATATCCACAGTTACTTTATATCATATTTATGCATTTGCAAGAATCACTTTAGTGTTTATGATATTGCAATAACGAATATATTCAATAACAAGAATAATAACACGGAGCATTATCATGTTACAGGCTTTAGGTTCAACCAAATTAATGCAATGAAAGCAATAGGTATAACTATAGGCAATAATGTACTCACATATGACCTTAGGACTGCATGACATCCTTACATGTGGTAACATTTCAGATACAAACCATTACTACTGTCTAAAAGTAAAATATTTAACATCATTATAGTAAATATTCACGCGAGTACATTAGGACATTTAACGCCACCAAATTTACCAAGATATGATAATATGGTTTTATGTTTATGTATACCTCACCACTATACGAATATGATGAACAACAGGAGGTATTACAACATGCCACAAAATATGCAAAACAACTGACTCGCATAAACATGTCCCTCGATTAAGAATCAAATTAAATTGCTTGGTCCAATTTTACTCATGCTATCATGCCAACAATGTTATCAATCTAAGTGTTAATTGTATCGCTTGTTAAGATATATAACTCATCAACATACGTATACTATCATCATGTAAAACATTATAATTTCACATCACTAAGGCTCATTAATTAATCAAACAACTGTATGGAAATTTAACATAGAACGTACATTTTACAGGTCATGATTCACGTGGTAACTTTCAAAATCACGAATAAACAGTAGGCCCAAATCGAAAACTTTAAGTTATATTACTTTTCATAACATACAGAGAGTTAATAGTTCGTGATAAAAGAAGGAGGTCGAAAGTTCAAGAATTCAATTTCTAAAGAATTTTACAACCCAGTTAGTCCAACCAAGTATGTGACAGCAATTGGTCCTAAACTTGGAGTCATTTGCAAAGCTTACCATTTAATATAGAGACATCAAGAATTTGCGTGGCTTATCAATTTGAAAACGTGTGCGAAACCTCTAGTCAATGGAGTTGGAATTATACAAAAATCATTTACACAAATTAAATGAGGATTTTTACAAAATCGTTGGTCAACACATCACTGCACAGGAACTTCCCGACCACAGCCCACTAAAACATTTATTACTCTTAATCCGTATACCCTTTAAGCATGAAACCAACGCCAAATGAACACTAACTCACGAGGCTATCTCTCATAAAATTTTCATCCGTAGAAAATTAACAGGAAGGAAATGACAGCAAGATCAATTCTGAGTAAAATCAAACAAAACGGATTTCAACACTAAATCATTCATTTTCCATGTTCCAAGCTTCTTCAACCATACTATCGATACTAACTCATCCTAACTTAAATCTCACACTTTTGTATTTACGTAAACATCTCTCCCATAGAAGTCCCTTCGCCTCCCGACCTACCCCTTACATCTAATCCGATTGCTACGACTAAAACAAGCAATTCCAATGGTGCCTCTCATTACTATCACGCATACTCATACTAGCATGGCTTCGGGTCACATAACCGCGATATCCCTAGACGTAATAGCACTATCAGCACATCGCCTTCAACATCTATCCAGATATTTATCATCAATTCACCGAATTATTTTCACGCTCACGATTACCACCATCCAACACTTCATTGATTATTAAACTGAACAAGAAAATTTATTCTCATCTCCACGACATCATATGGTTACGCCATCATTTATACAAAACACGTGCGTAACGTTGTCCGGCAGAATGGTTAGAATATATGGGTCTCAAGGTATACATCAACTCGCTTATATCCAAGGTTTTCCTTCTAACTACCCCATTCATCTGTTTCTCTTGTTGCTGCCTGCCCAAATCGAGAGGGCAAAGAGCACGACATGGGGCGCCTTAACCGCACCGTGAGCTCCTACGCTTTATTCCCGTGGTTCATTTTATTTAGACACATCCTACGTTCATTAGGTTCATTGGTTTAGGCCTCCGAGGATGGCCTAGCTCCGATACCAATTTTTGCCAACACCCCGATTTATGAAGAGCCTTTAGTAAGACATTCCCTAATAAACCTGGATTAGACCATCTCGAGTTCCTGAGGTAGTGAATAACAAAGTACAACAATACCAAAGTACTTTAAATTAAAACTTAACGATTTCGTGTTTATTACAATTATCCAACTACTACTTAATATAAAAATAAATACAACCATGGAAAATAAATTAAGTGATACAATCCTCTATGTGGTCTAGACTTTGTGGTAGATTGCCAAGTCCTCACGCTTCCCATAGCTCTTAAGTCAACTAATCTTAGTACTGTCAAATGCTCCCATTATGGTTCATCATGTGTTCACGGGCCACAGGGTCAACCACGAGGTTGAGTAGGGAAAACAATTAAACGGCAAAATTATGCAATGCATGATCCTCCGTCACCTCCATCTCCATCTCAACTCGTATCTCATATCTCATTTCTCATATCATAACCTGGATAGCCCAGCCATACCGTCCGGTAGACTATATATATATATATCGGCCAGAAATCGATACGCGCTACCACTGAGGACACTGTGTGGCAAGTCTCCGAACCCCGCACAGGCCTTATCCAACATCACATCGTATCCGCAACCTCAACATCGTCACTCTTACACCATCCTCCAACTCCAATGCATATGAAATGCTCAATAAGTAACCAATGCAACATATTATGTAAATCAATGAATGAAACCATGCTACTATCAAAATAATGAGTAACATACTCCACGCATAAGTCAACAACCACACTCCCGGTGTGGCATGAACATAACATAAAACTACAACCACGAACAAGTCAGCCCCGATCACGGCAGGTCATATGAAACACAACATCTCAATACAATTTAACAACAACACGGAAGTCAAGTGTATTTCCCTGCCTCGGAATCTGAGTCAAATAGTCGGTGCTCGGTAGAATATTTCCACAACACCCGCCCTCGAAGAGTAAATAAATGATAATTGATTACTTAACTATTCTCGTTCCCAAATTAGAAATTTACCAAAAATAGAAACTTTCCCGATATAGAAACTTTTCTCTTTTAACAATCCCGACACAAAACCCGACTTGAATTATTTAAACGACTCGGGAATTAAATTAAATAACTAATATGATAAATAAAGGATTAGGCAATTAAATGTTTTAAGAAAACCCGATTCAAACATTCAACAACTCACAACTTGACTTAAACCGTCTTTTTAATATTTAAATGACTGGAAACAAATTAATTAATTAAGGAATCACGATAACCACATAATAAGGACACGAATCAAACCGGCTTAAATAACACGCGACCCACGGTTTCGACCCGTTTCGACTCCGCACGCCACCAACCACCGTGCGGATAACCACCAGTAGTGTCCCCACTTCGTTGACCACCAACAACCACCCCGGCATCGGGGTCGACTCCCGCCCGACGGAGTCAAACAGTGCCGCCAATTAACCCGTTCACCACCACGCCTCACCAAACACCCCATTCCCACGACTCACTTCACCACCGCAACCAATAACTACACAGCAACAACCACCATTCTACTCACCGCCAAACCACGCACACAGACACCTAGCACCGCCCCACGACTCCCCTGGTCGACGGTGGCACCACCCCAAAGCTACCCATCTAAACCCGCCCCGAAAACCCGTATTAAAACCTTCCGCACCCTTGCAGCGCCACCTCTCACCGCCACTAGCACCACCTAAAACCACCATAACCACCACCGCTTTCACTCTTCCTTACCACTCTACCTATATACCCGGCAACAACCACCCTTACCCTCCCTGTCGACACACAACCACCATGCAAAACCTCGACGGAAAAACAAAACAGAGGAGGTGTGGCCAGGTTCTTACCTTTTTCGCCACGAAACCGCCACTACGGCCCCGAAACGTCGACCACCACTCTGCGCTCTCCCTTGCTGCACCGTCAACCTCCACACTCTCTCTCCCTCTCTCGAATTGCGTGAAAGCTGGTGTTTGGTGTTGGTGAAGGAAGGAGGCGGGCTGAGGAGGGGTGTATGGTTAGGTAAAATTAGGTTAAAATGTTAGGTTAAAGATCAAGTTAGATAGTAAATGGGTCATGGGTATGGGTAACGTGATATGGGTCAATTATCGTTCAGTTAAACCCGTCTCAACAAGTTTACGAGTAACTTGGTCTTACGATATCAACACGACTACACAATTAACTCGACTCAACTATTAGTAAAATAATATATATAATAATATCCGTTTAATTAATTATATTATATAAAATACGGGTATTACGGAAAATGCAAGCTTTTTGATCAAATTTTGACGGAAATGGTTGGAATTTGAGAGAGAAATTGAGGAATTGTATTTCGAAATAATGAAAATAAACCCCTCTGTTTCATCGGGTTTTTACGCAGATTGGACACGCCCGGAAAAGACGCAGCAGTGTCAGCGCCTATTCCAAGGGACGCAGCTCTTGCTGCGCCTCTTCCTCCGTTTTCCTCCATAGGAATTTTCGAAGATTCATTATAAGTTCGTTATTTTGTGGGCCCATCTTTGGTGCGCCTCTTGCTCGATGCCATATCACGTATTTAGTCCGTTTGACGTATATTATTCGCCCGGGTCCCGTATTTCAAGCCAACAAGAAATCAAGTTGCCGTGTTTTGCCAAGACCTAGCTTGTCACAACGAGCGGTTCTTCTTTAATGTGTGTTTCGACACGCCTTATTATGTTCCCCAACGAGTACACGGATGACATTCCCACTGTCGAGACATGAAGATCGATTCCCGATTATGTTCCCCAGCGAGAGTTCACGGATAGACATTCCCTCTCGAGACATGGAGATCAACATCAACCCCAAGCTCTTCCGAAGTTTGTTTGTCACCACAAGCAGATTTCTCCCAGAGTTCCTGACTATGTCTTGCTGTCTTCTCCCAATATCGCGTTTTGTTTCCCCTGAAGTTTCAAGGAATTTCAGGTATGGTCTCTTCTTATGGCTGGCGAGCCTCCTTACGTAGTCTAATGGACTTTAAACGACCCTCCTAGATAGTCGACGTACTCTAAAATGTTCCCACAACAGTCCTCGCTCGGACCCCTTGAGTCGCCTTTCGCGTCGCCATAGTCCACAAAGTAATCTTGATTGACCTGATGGTTATAATTTGACTTTCGCCTTATCCAAGCCTCGGTCAAAGTAGGGGGTCGTAGATACCTCGTTCCGCACTCCCGCAAACCACCCGGGATGATTGGGCCGCGTGTTTCGCACGCGGAACGATTTGTGACAGTTCGTAAGTTTATCGTCAAGTGATCGCTCAAATACTTGTGTCTACCTCTTAATTGTCATCTACGTGCCGATACGGTCGTTTGGCAGTAATTAGAGTACATTTGGAGTCCGGGTCAAAAACCGTCTTTATTTTCTAAAACCGAGTCAGAATGTTCTGGAATGTTCCGGATATTTCTATTCCATATTTCGCAATCTTTAAATCTTTGTAAAGAATTTCAAAAGTAATATTCACACAAAATATTAAGGAAAACAAGATTAATCCGTTATTCCATAACCAAAACACGTAAATCCTTCTTCCGCAGGAGGAAACCACTTGGGAAAGGACGCAGCAATTGTTGCGCCTCTTCCAAGAGACGCAGTGCCTGCTGCGCCTCTTCCAAGAGACGGATGCTGCACGCCTCTTCCTGCAAGTCCTTCTCGCGTATTTTCGTATCTTTTCATATCTTTTCGAGATTCACTTCCAAAGTTTCTCCGAAAAACCCTACTTCCTCCGTGTGATTAGTATAAATAGACATCTTCAAATCTCACATATTTCTCACGCGAGTGTCCGCCCTTCTCTTCTCCCTTTGCATTCTAAGACCACGCTCTTGCTTTTGGCGTCTACGTGCTTGAACTTTCGACCACGTAAGCTCGGATCTTTCTGAGTACCAACCTCGTTTTGCATGACCGACCAATTTGACCAACTCCACATCAATCAACTTAATCAATCTTGTTCGCTTTCCTCCTAGTAGGGCACTTTCGCGTACATTCGAGCCGAGCAGCATCACTAAACGTTAATTTAGTTCATCTCTGTTTAAGTCAAACATGTAAGTCCGAGGGTGTAAATCCTTCTTTTATTTATTGTTCTTTATTTTTGTAATCACAATTGTAAGGTTTATGTCGAAAATACACTTAAAACCGATTTGTAAAACCTTTATTCAAACCCCTTTTGACGGATTATCGAAGATGTACGTCGAGAAAGGACGCAAAGAATCGCTGCCCCTATTCGAAGGGGACGCGTTACGCTGCGCCTCTTCGGAGAGGGCCGTCGATTCTCTGCTTCCTTTCTTCTTCTTCCTCTTTGTCAATTCGTTTCTTTTATTTTCTTTCGTTTGTTCTTCGATTCTTTGATATAACGATTTAAGCATAATAATTTTTAACATGTAAATAGTTCATCTTTGTTAATTAATTCATTATTAAATCCACTTAAATCCCTTATAATTCATATTTATGGTTTTCGTCATTAAAATCAAATTCGGTTTTTAGAGATTCGATTTACCCATATTGAGTCTCTGGAATTCGATCTTTGATATATTTGCATCTGTTATTCATCGTCATCATCATTAATCCATCATTAATAGTTTGTTTAACCTAATTAGTTTGTATTTGTAAATAACCTTTCTAATCTTGTATTAATTAGTTCTAATTAGTTTTGTTTCGTGTTTTATCGCTTTTATGATCTTAATCACATGTAAATAATCGCTAATCACTTTCATCCGAGTCAATAATATAATCGAGGCATTAAAATCACCACGAACATTAACGACTTGTATTCCGCCGCTTTCACAGCCAGAATCGCCGAGCCAGAACAGACGCAAAGAATCGCCGCGCTCTTCTAAGGACGCAAATTTCTGCACGCCGCGTTTCGGCCGATTTACCGAACTCCCATTTCTCGTTGAACCAGCTTTTATTAGTTTACGTATTGAATTTACTATTAATCGTATTATCACCTAATTTCGTTCGTTTATTCATTTATTCTTTCTTTTCTAAAACCATCCGTTTTAAAATGTATTTTACATAAATCAATTAACCCGTTGTAATTATTGTAATTTTCTTTATTGTATTTCTTTATTGTATCTCTTTATTATCAAGCTTGTATGTTCTCACATGTAATCAACCTAAATTTCTACCTCGACATTAATTGCATGTTAAATTACGTGATAACCTATACTTAGTATTAATTCTCACATGCTAGGATTAATTTAATGGATGTTGCATTGCATGCATATAAATCGACAACATATCGTGTATAGACAATTTCCCTAATCATTAGTAGAGGCCGCTATCGAGGCGGGCGGGATTAGGTGTTCATCAAAAGAGCTTCCTAATACGTACCCTCACCCCTTACCCAGACTGCGTGAACATCCGTGTTCATTGGCATCCACGAGAGTCATTCTAGATATAGAATGCTAAGAGTAACGAGTTCTTGGTGTTCATGTCACTACTTTGTGTCTTGACATGACACGAGGTATTCGAACGGTTTCCAATTTTCCACAATAAATTGGTGGCGACTCCACAAATGCAAACGCTTGTTCCCAAGCGCCCCCGTGGGCCCGCGTCCACAGAGTGATCCATCTTTTTCTGAAGTAGTGAGGCAGGAATGGTCTAAAACAACACATGGAACAAAGACGTATAGAGTGGTGACAAAGTTGAAAAATCTCAAGAAACCTTTGAAGGAACTGAACAACACAATGTTTAAAGATATGGAGAAAGCTGCTTCTGTGGCACTTCATGTCTTGAAGGAGATACAATTAAAAGTTCAGGCTAATCCTTATGATACGGCAACTCTACAACAGGAAAGAGAGGCTCACCCTGCTTATGGCACACTAAGAAAAGCTCAACTCAGCTATTTACATCAGAAAGCAAAAACAGAATGGTTGCGTGAGGGAGATGAAAATACCAAATTTTTCTATAATCATATTAAAGCAAGGCAAATTCATAACAAAATTATGAATTAAAGATCAGTATGGTGTACTACATATGGAGCCTGAAGAGATTGAGAATGCTTTTCTAGAATACTACACAGGCTTACTGGGTACCAGGAAATCTACTTCTGCACTGCACACTCCTACTGTAAGAACTGGAAAGTTTGTCCACAGATCCTAATGGGCCGCCTTGTTGAAACCTGTTACTAAAGAAGAGGTGAAGAGAATTATTTTCTCTATACCAGATACAAAGGCACCAGGGCCTGATGGGTTCTCAAGCAGGTTTTATAAAGATTCATGGGATATCATAGGTCATGAGATTTATGAAGGAGTGCAGGATTTTATGATATCTGGTAAGATGCTGAAACAGATTAATAATACAAATATCACTCTCATTCCCAAAGTGCCCAATCCTGCTACTGCACTTGAGTTCTGTCTTATTGCCTGCTGCAACATTCATTTTAAGTGCATATCCAAGGTACTGTGTGCCAGATTAAGAGAAATACTGCCTGACTTGGTTAGCTGCAATCAAGGGGCCTTCATAAATGGCAGGAAGATCATTGAAAATGTCCTTATATGTCAAGACCTAATCAGATTATACTATAAGAAGGCAGTGTCACCAGATGCATGTTCAAAATTGACCTCTTTAAAAGCATATGACATGTGGAATGGGGGTTTGTTAAACATTCTGGAAGCTATGGAGTTCCCAAGGAAATTCATTGATCTGCTTATGGCTTTCATACAAACACCATCTTATTCTCTTTCTATAAATGGGAACAACTTTGGATTCTTCAAAGGGGAGAGGGGTCTTAGACAGGGAGATCCCCTCTCATCTCTAATTTTTACATTGTGTATGGATTACCTCTCTAAAATACTTAATGTAGTTGGCCAACAGGACACTTTCAAGTTTCACCCCTTATGTGGACCACTCAAACTCAATCACCTACTCTTGGCAGATGACCTACTGCTCGCAAAGGTGATATTCAATCCATCATGTGGCTACTCAGGGGTTTTGCCACCTTCCGCAACTTCTGACTGTGCCTCAACAAGGAGAAATCGGCCGCATATTTTAATGGAGTGCCTATCGGACCACGTTGAGTGAGATCCTTCAGGTGTCAGGGTTTCAACAAGGCACCTTCCTTTTTAGATACCTAGGGGTGTCAATATCTCCAAAAAGAATCAGCAAGAATGAAGGACAACAACTGATTGACATAATTGTTAAAAGAATCAGGTCTTGGGGAGCTAAGCATTTGTCATATGCATGGAGGCTTGCTTTGATACAGTCTGTGCTTTCCACTCTTCACTCCCTAATGGGCAAGTATTTTTCTCATACCTAGTGGGATAATGAATAAAATACAATGCCTCGTGTAGGAATTACTTATGGGGAGGCACAAAAAGGTTATCACAAAGTACCTAATGTGAACCGGGGTACAGTTTGTCTACCAAAGATATCGGGGAGGACTTGGTTTGACAGATCGTAAGAACTGAATAGAGCATTACTTGGAAAATATATATGGTGGATAGCTTCCAAAAGGATCATCTTTGGGTGAAGTGGATCAAAATGCCATATTTATATGAAAGGCCAACATTGGACCAGTATGAAATTCCAACTGGCTGCAGTTGGTCTTGGAAAAAAATATACTCTATCATGCAACTGTTCAAGAATGGCTACTTGAATGATCATTGGATAGCTAATGAAAAGGGCTATACCGTGGAAGAAGGAGACAGACTGGTTGGGTACTAGTAGACCTGCAGTCCCATGGTATAAGGTAACATGGAATTGGAGCAATGTGCATAAACATCCATTCATTTATTGGATGAGTAAGCACCGGAAGTTACTCACTAAAGACAGACTTTTGAGGATGGAAATTAGTCGAGGATGATACTTGTGTATTGTGCCAAAAATGGAAGTGAGACTCATGATCACTTGTTCTATAATCACAATACACAAAGTGTTGTATGGATACTATGCAAAGATGCTAAGGGTGAAGTTCTCACAGCAATATGCACCACTGGATTAAAAGTAGCAGAGGAAGGAGCAAAGCTCAGAGGCAGCTAATATCAACATGTCATGTAGGACTCATTTATGATATCTGGCAAGCACGCAACCAAGCTATACATCAATTGTATCTCCAGCATCCTAGAACTCGGATCATTGTAATTGTCAAGAGTGTGATACAGAGATTTGAGAGCAAGAACAAGCAACCTCTTCGAATCAAAGAGCAAGAATGGATTCAAAGATTTCGCAATACTAAAAGATAGATGGAAAATGTAATGTTGTTAGTATTATAGCACATTGAGATAGATGTTTTTTTGTATATCCTTGATGAGGACATGGACTGATGTACCAATTTTGAGCTTAATATATACTTACCTTACAACAAAAAATAAAAATAAAAATAAAAATAAAGGTCAATTATAAAAATAAGACGGTTTCACATTGCGGGAATGAGTCCACTTTAAAAAATATATTTTTGATGCTAATAAATAAAAGTTGTTTTACATAGTGGGGACTGTCTTACGTAATAATTACTCCAATTTGTAAAATTTGCCTTATTATGTTTGTGTCACGATTTACTTTTATAAAAGAATTAGCATTACTTTATTTTTAAGAAACTCGGTTCGATGAATGCATTTCTAGTATTTTATTGACAACTTTACTTTTCTTATTTTATTGACAACTTTAATGATAAAGTTAATCATGTATTTTCAAATTTAATTAACTCAAGCACATAGATAAAGTGTTTTCATATTTTAACAAAAAATATACGTATATATCTTATAATGAAAGTATGTATGTATTATTAACTAACAAGAAAATCGAAAAACCAAAAATGAAAAAGTAAGAAACAAAAATGAGATACTCCTGCGAATCGAACGTGGGTTTAACTACTTGAGTGAGAAACAAAATATCGACTCACCCACCATGCACTACTACAAATATTTGCACCTTTTAATGTACTTATCTCTTTTTTATTCTTCTTCCTATTTTTATGGAGCGCCAAAATTTTCTAATACATTCATTTGAATCGGTTGAACCGCCCAAAGCCCACCCACGCTTTATCATCGTTATATAGAGTAAAATATTCTAGGTTTTTAAAAGTGTGATAATAATAATAATAATAATAATAATAATAATAATAATAATAATAATAATAATAATAATAATAATAATAATAATAATAATAATAAATAATAATAATAATAATAATAATAATAATAATAATAATAATAATAATAATAATAATAATAATAATAATAATAATAATAATAATAATAATAATACAATAATACTGGATAAGTAAAATTCTCTCCTTCTCTCTAATCTCTCTAAAAATTCTCTCAAATCACGAGCAAGGCGTGGTTCACCCTAATTTTCGCCATGGTTAGGAAGGCAGGAGGGGTCGGCCGCCTCTCGCATCCTCGACCATCACGGTGCACATCTAATCTCCCGATACTAGCGATACTGAAGTTGTGGATACTGGTGGTGGAACCGCTGATCGGAATCAACATCACTCGGCTATTCCTTCTAAACCGATTTTTGGGGTCTTTTTTACTGGAGCGACTTGGCGACAAGGTCAGCTCCGATAAAACGCGTTAATGGACCAATTTTCCAATGCTTCTAATCGTGGTATGCCTCTTTCTTATGTTCAACCTAAAAGGATATGGAAATTGAAATTGATGAATAACGATGTTATTGAAGAAGTTGAATACTCATGAATACTCTAGTAGGAATCACATGACGTCAAATTACTTTAGATCATATGCAATCTTTGGTGACTAAATCCTGGAATCATGTTGCGACACCGGAGGTTTTATATTTTGCGAAGGGTTGGTTTTATTTTCGGTTTGCTTCAGAGGAGGACTGTGAAAAAATCATGAATGACTCTTGGAACATGAACGGGTTTCCTCTTATTCTTAAGAATTGGAGTACTACAGTCGTTGAGGAGCTTCATGCTGCCCCCTAGTTCCAGTTTGGGTTAAGTTTCCTCATTTGGATCCTTGTCTCTGGTCTAGCAAAGGGTTAAGCAAGGTGGCTAGCTTTGTTGGAAGGCCCATTTGTGCTGATGAGTTTACCACGAACAAGAGTAAACTTGCTTTTGCTAGAATTCTTATAGAGGTGGACTTGTCCAAGGACCTTCCTACTTCACTCAGCTTTAAGACTCCTTTTCGTGGTAGGGTTGAAAGAGAAAATTGAATATGAATGGCTCCCTTTACTTTTTGTCGGACCTGGGCAGGAGAATAGGTCATACCAAAGATAAATGTCGTGTAGGGATGCGAGTCTAAGGTCTATAGAGCTAAAGGTAAAACTCAGGCTCATGAGACTTCTAAAGTGGCCCAATCGCACTCATTCGGAACACTTTGCTCGGTAAGGTGATTCCTCTAAGGTGACTAAAAGCCACCGTTGCTCCCGAACCTCGTGGTCATGGGAGAAACCTGATTCTGAAATGAGGAAATTCATACTCCTCCAGGTCAAGATCTTGAAGGAACCGGGAGTGTGGTCTCTTCTAAGACATCGCTTTGTCAAAGAACCTATTGCAATTAATTTAGCTAATAAGTTCCAATCTCTGGGCCGGGCCTCACTCACGATGAAGCACTCTTGTGACTGCAGAGACAAGTGTTGATAATATTGATGTTACTTTAAAGCGGAGGCACTGACCACTGGAGGTCTCTTCCCAATGAATCTTGCTTCCTGGAACATTAGAGGGCTAAATGACCCTCTAAAGCAGAGAGAGGTCTTTGACTTCTTGATGCTCAATAAAGTGGATTGTTGTGCTGTTCTTGAAACTCATGTTAAGGCTCATCAAGCTTCTTCTATTTCTAGAAAATCTTTCTCTAGGTTTTCCTTGGTTAATAATTACCATGCTCACTATAATGGGCGTATTTGGATTCTTTGGAACCCCACAGTGGTCTCTCTCACTGTTTTGAGGTCTAGTGCTCAGTTTATACATTGTGAGGTTGTTCGCCTTGCTTCCCAATGTATGCTCCAATGCACTTTTATCTATGCTTTTAATAATGCTTTCACTGCAAGATCTCACGGGAAGATCTTTAGGTTCTTTACTCGCTTCTATTTCTTCTCCTTGACTTGCATGGGAGATTTTAATGTTGTTCTCTCTACTACGAAAGGCTAGGAGGAGAATTTACCCCCTCTGTTATGAAAGATTTTGGGGATTGCTTGGACTATCGCAAGCTGAGTGATCACCTCGCACCAAGTTGCTCGTGAGGACCCGGCCTAATAACCAACTCACTCTGGGCTGGCCAAGCTGACCGTATCTCATTGAACCGGCTCGGTTTCGACTGCTGCCCTTCAATACTCTCCTTAGCCCAGGTGGGTTCTAATTACTCCTCCAAATTTCTGACCGCATACCGGTTTTACTAAGCTCAACAAAACCATTCAGATATCTCGACCGGGGTCTTCCTTATCGTAATCGTGTTCAAACCATTGGCAAATGGGCAGTGTTTCTCGGAGACAAATGAAGCCGCTTTTTCTCAAAGCTAAGAGATTTAAAAAGTCACTTTATTGCCTTCATAAGAAGTTCTTATAGTGACATTGCTAACCGTGTTCGTAATGCTAAAGTCGATCTCGCTTAAGTGTCTGAGTCGTACGCTTCTCCTTTTGCATCCTACTCCCGTCCTTCAAAGTAAGGCCTTTACTTCATAGTTATACCGAAGCCATAAAGTCGAATGCCGGACATAATCGTAGGGCTAAATGCATCATCTTATGCTAGATGATTCCAATCAAAGTACTTATGCTAGAGTTAATGAGAGGAAACAGAAGCTCTATCGCTCCATTCATGATCTTTCAGTGGAAGCTATGACCGGGTCTTCCGAGGTAGTCAGCTGAAAGCTAATACAATGACTTGCTTTTGGCTCGACTCGTGGTTCACCTCCTGCTCCTCCTTCCCTCTTCCATTCTCGCTTATTCTCTCCCACTATTTCTCCTTTGTTACCGGCAAAGGGTTGGTGATGAGGAGACTAGAAGTGCCTTAGCTTAATCGACAAGAATAGCAAGCCTGTATTGATGTGCGCATAATTCCGGTTTAAGATTCCTGGAATGTGGTGGGCCCGACTTTGTGCTGCTGTGGAGGGAATTCTTCATAAAGGTAAATGGTTAAAGCATATAATGCACTTATTACCGTAATCCCTAAATGCCTAACCTCATAGTGTTAACATTGGCCCCATTTCCTCGGGCAGATCACATGTATAAGACCATCACTAAAACTTGCTAATAGGCTGAAAGGTTTTATAGTGGATGATTAGGGATGAGCAGGCTGCTTGTGTCAGGGAAGGACATTTTGATAATTCTTCCTGGTCTTTATGAGTTAGCTAACAAGTACTCTAGGTCCCCGATTACTCCTAGATGATTGTTAAAGTGGATATTAAGAAAGCTTTTGATCAGCTAATTAGAGTTTTTGTATTCTTGCTGACAGCATTATGGCTTGCCTCCCCGCTTGTCAAATGGATCATGGTATGTGTCACCTCTCTTGGTATTCTCTTAATGTCAATGGTTCAGAGAGGATTTTTCAAGGGAAGAGAGGTCTGTGACAGGAGACCCATTGTCTCCCTTATCTCTTCAGGCTTGTAATGGAAGTTTTTCAAGACCAAGTATGGGAACTTCTTCTTCTGGATTTTCCTTTCATCCCAAGTGTTAAACTCGCTTACTCATTTGGTATTTGATCGATGACCTTTTAGTCTTTACTCGTGGGGACTTCCCTTCTGTGCTTGCTGTGGCTGATTGTTTAAGTACCTTTGCCGCTATATCTGGCCTGACCGCTAATCCCATGAAGACTTCTCTGTATTTTTGGTGGGTGGCTCCTCGGTGAGATCACTCATCTTGGCTCAAATCGGGTTTTTCGAAGGGGATTTTCCATTTAACTATTTGGGAGGCGCTCTCTTTACTTCTAGGCTCACTTGTACTATGTTCCAGCCTCTCCTTGACAAGCTTAGAGCTAAAATTGGGAATTGGGCTAACCACATGTTAACCTATGCTGGGAAGGCTCAATTGATAAACTCGGCTTTATTTGGCATAAATAACTTTTGGGGTGCTTGTGTGCTTTTACCAAAACAGTGGTTAAAAAGATGGCTCAAATTTGTAAGAATTTTTGTGGGGTATTGAGAATGATGGCGGGAGGTTATTGTGTCAAAGTCAGCCGCTTGTCTAAACCTAAAACCGAGGAGGCTTTGATATTAAGGAAATTCTGAGTTGGAACAAAGTTCAAGCTATCAAGTGGATCTGGAAACTTGAAACTCAACCTAACTCAGTTTGGGTCAAATGGGTTAAAGCCTATTTACTTAAGGGGACCTCTGTTTGGGATGTTGAAAGAAATTCAGCTACCTCCTGGTACTGGAATAATCTCTTAGCTGCTAGATCGACTTAGTTCAAAAAGGTGGGTTTAGAGACACTCGTCCTTGTTGGGCGCCATGCCTAATTCCTTTCTTCTTTGACGGGTTTATGACCTGCCGAGAAGCCCAAATCCTAGTGTTCCTTGGCGCTATACGATTTATGATTCTGCTTTATCCCAATCAGCGGGTTTGTTGGTCACCTGGCTATTCAACATAAACTACCTACTATTGATGCGATTCATTAGCGAGGCTTCCAATGGATTAACGGATGTGTTCTATGTGGTGTTTGTGAGGAAACACATACACACCTATTCTTTGAATGTTCCCGGATCGCTATTCTCTCGGTCTCTGATTCAGGGTTTATTCTTTTGATACTCATTCTACTCATCTCATTAAGTATACTTGGATTGGTACTATGTTCATAATAGAGGACGCAGGTGGGTTAAGAAGAGGAGGAGAAGTGCAATCGCTTGCCTCTTATACTACATCCTGCAAGAACGCAACGCCGACGTATCTTTCAGATAAGACAAGGACTACTGAAGAACTTATGAGTTTGATTTGTGCTCGAGTAAATCTTAGGATGTTTCATTGTACTTTGGGTTTTACCGAGTAAATTTTGTTTTGTTTGTTTCTCTAGTTTTTCAAAGGCTTAGGGGACCTCCATGGTTTCCTTGTAGATTGGTAGTGGGATCTTGTACTTTATAATTATTTTATTAATGAGAAGATCCTCTTGCATTTCTCGCCAAAAAAAAAAAATAATAATAATAATAATAATAATAATAATATCAACATTTAGGGCACCGCGTGACGCCATCACACCCACCGTCGGCCACCTCACGTCCCGCCGTCACCACTCTTCTGTAAGGCCGCAACCTCACGCCGCCGCCGTTCACAACGTGGGTGTGGTGTTCCTTTCTTTTCGCGTTTTGATTAGGGTTCCTGCTGCTTCGTTTTGTTTCGATTTTTCTGCCCGGGTTGTTTTTGGGTCCTTCCCGGAGGTCGCTGTACCCTCAGTTCGGTCGTCCCTCGTCATCATCACATTTGTGGTTGTTGTCGGGTTTGGGTTCCATCTACCGGTTTCTTATCTCTCGCTTTTACCGCCATTATTTTTCCTTTTCTCTTTTCTTTTGTTTGGACTTGCTAGGGTTCCGGCCGGCTCTGAGGTTCGGGTTCGTGGTCCTTTCTAGGTCCAGGGCGTGGTTCTTTTTCTCCTCTTGTTTGAGGTTGCCGGGGTAGAGCGATGGTTGCGGGTTTCGACATCCGCGGGTTTCGGCATTTTCTTCTTGCGTGTTCTTTGCCTGTGGGCTGGCTCGTCGTCGGGCCGCTTGTTCTTTCGCATTTGGGTGGCTACTGGTGGTTGTCGTTTGCCTCTAGCCGCCCGTTCAACGATGGGTTCTTCTTTTATTTTATTTTTCATTTTCACGCCTCTAGGCCGCTATAGCGTATGCCACTTGTTGGTTCTTGCCTGTGGTTTGCTTGGTGGCTTTGCTCCTTGTGTGTGGCCTTTTTTTTGTGGCTATCATCCGGGTGGGTTGTTTTGTGGCCTTTTGGTTTACCGCATAGGTAGGAGGGGCTTCATGCCCGAGCTAGTCGTACCATTGTCCTTTTTCGGGTATTCATGCGTGTCCTGGATGGTTTCGGTAAGGGCTTGACTAAAGCGGCTTGCGTAAACATTTGCTGGGGACCGGCATTGTCTTAATGGTGCGTTGACCTTACGCGTCGACTCTTTCTAATAGTTTGACTTATTTATTCCAATGCCGAGAGTTCTTTGAGACGGATGGGGCTCGGTTGTGTGTGTGTTTTAAAACCCGCATCGTTAAAGCTAGATGCGGCATAGTCGCGTGATATTGTGATGTACCCAGAGTGTGTTGATGGCCTCTACACCTTCCATATTCATGGTATTCCGAGACCTTTGGCTCCTTCTACTACGGTTTCTTCCTCATGATAGTGTTGAGCCCGCTCGCTGGTCTATATCTTCGCTGGATCGTTTATTGTCTTTAGGGCTTCACACCGTGAAATCCATTCCTCTAGGTGCCGTCTTGGGTTTGCTCAGCTTGAAAGGGGCCTTGGATGGGTGTTTGATGTCCCGAGTGATCTTTCCGTTGGAGTTCGTTTGCTAGTTCTACCGCTATGTTTGCTTAGGACTTTCGTTCCTCGGAGTAATCATGAGTGTCTGATCGCTTATTTGGCGTCGGCATCGGGAGGGAGTATCGCTGGGCTATCTCGCTTGGGGACACCTAGGGGTTTGCGGTTGTTGGCAGGAGTGTTTTGACGAGGGTCCTTCTTCATTTCCGTGATGAGATCTGGATTTGAGTGTGTTAACCTCCGCCAATGTCGGCGAAGATTTGTGATGGCCACTATCTGCTGCCGTCCGAGTGCTTTCTTCCCTCGGGGTCGCCCACCTACTCCGATGCCACTCTTGTGGCTTTGCGTGAGAAGCATCCTCCGACGCCCCCACCTCCTTCTTTACCTACTTTGTCCGGGTGATCATCATCCTCCGTCAGCCTCTTCGGATGGTCTTGGATATGATACGCGTTTCCACGGGTACTTCTTGTGGGAGGGATGGTTTTCGCGCCCAACACCTTATGGACTCGTTTGAGCGGCGCTTTATGCGGCTATCTCGACGATTATCACTTCTATTACTAGGGTGGTTAATCTTTTTCTTGAGGGCCTGTCTTCTTCCTCCGGGTGAGTACATTTCAGCGCCCTCTCACACCGCTCGTTAAACCGGGTGGTGGAGTTCGCCTATGCATTGTTGGGTACGATCCGGAGACGGCTTGTCTCTAAGGTGGGTGCTTCTATGGTTGGTCCGTCTTTATCTTCTTATTTTGATGGGCTTGATTCGGGTGGGTGTGTCCGGTGGAGGAGAGGCTATCTTGCATGCCTTGAACCGCCACGAGGATCGGGGGACTCGGGGGGCTTTCTATGTTGGGGTTGATTTCGAGAATGTCGTTCAACCTTGTCACCGCTCGACCATGCTTCAGAGGTCCGCCGCCGTTGCCCACTCTCTCACGTTGGGTGGAGTTTTGTTATTCACTTCGCCCGCCTTTTTTGCTGGAGAGCACTGCCAGGTCTTGTCGTGGTGTTCAGCGGGGTGATCCGTTGGGGCCTTTGCTTTTCGCGTTGGTTTTTATCCCTTAGTTTACAAGATCCGGACACTTTTGACCTCACTTTACGGGGCATGGTACTTAGATAATGGCACCATCGTGGGTGATACTTTGGAGGTGGGGAAGGTTTTGGACTTGATTAGGTTGGATGGTCCTCGTTTCGGATTACATCTTAATGTTTCAAGACGGCTCTTTTGCTTTATTGAGGATCCTGAGTCGGCTTCCGGGGTTTTTTCCTTCTATTTCTAATATGCGTGGTGTTACGCTTTGAGGACCACAAGACGTCCCCGGTTTAGCAGTGAGATTGTGGCGGCGAGAGTAACCTAAGACCATTGAGCTAATGGACTTGGTTGCGAGGATTGAGGACCCGCACGTGAGTTGCTTCTTCTTGAGCTTATCTTGGTATCTCTAAGCTCTACTTCTCCTTTCAGACTTGCTCTCCCTAGTGTTTTTGGGTCTGTCCATCTTCCTTTTGATGCCGCTCTTCGTTCTAGCTTGAACGTATTGTCACCGCGTCGGGTAGGGTTTGGGGATTAGCGGTGGCGCCTTGTTACATTCCCTTTTCATCATGGTGGTCTTAGTGTCTATGCTGGCGGAGATGTTTTATTTTATGCTTTTATGCGTCCGTTTAGCAGAAATTGGTTTGCTTGCTAAGCTCACGGCCCTTCGTATCAGTAGTTCTTTATGGCCCTACTTTTGATGATGCCGCTACAGTGTTTCTGCGACTACGAGTTCAGTATATTAGGTCACCTAGTGAAATTACGCCCCAAACTTATGAAGAAATTGGCGTACATTTATTTCACGACGGTTCTTTCATGCCTCGAGTCATTTTCTCTTTGACACCACGCCCGACTGCTTTTATGGCGCCTCAGGTTCTCACCCTCTCGATTGGTTACGTCATGTTCCTATCTGAGGGGTTGGGGAGACTATGAACGGGAGGACTTACCGTAGTGTCTTAAAATTGCTCGTCACAGTGTTCCGCTATTCACTGCATTAGGCCCCGTCCCTTGTTCTCGGTTTTGTTGGGATGTTTTGAGACCACGTTGCCACTAGTACCGGCGTTAAACATCTATGATAACCTTGTCCTGGGACACTCTTTTTCAACATCTAGCTATAGATCCGTATTACTTCGGGGAAGGAGGTTGATATTTTGGTTGATGGGCATGGAGGTTTTCTTCGTCCTGATTTATTGCTTTTCTTAGGACAGGCGTGATGTGTGCTGCCGACCGGCAGTTCTTCACCTTTGACCTCACCGGTTGTGATTTTGTGTCGGTAGGGTTGCCGCATTGGCGTCGTTTTCAAAGTGTGCTAAGTATGGGATTTGTGCTTGATAGCGAGTTACGGCTTCATTCCTTTCTCTTTCTTCACTTGGAAAGTTTGGTTCGGATGTTGTCGCTTTGCTGTGAGTCCAGAAATTCGGTATCTCAGACGCGGCCTGGTGGCCGCCACATTTTACTGACTAGCTTTCTTGTACTAGAGATAAGGAGCCCGTGATTGGTGTCTCTCGGCTCCCACCAATTTCATAAAACTTCTATTTTTATTTTAAATGAAAGCTGCGCCGATCTTATAATAAAAAAAAAATAATAATAAAAAAAAAAAATAATAATAATAATAATAATAATAATAATAATAATAACAATAATAATAATAATAATAATAATAATGAACGGGTCGGACTATGAACTGGAGGACTTACCGTGTGTGTCTTTGGGATATCGTCTGCAGTGTTCCTGATTATTCACGATTGTCCTAGTCCGCTTGCTCTCGGGTTTTTCGAGGATGTTTTGGGAACCACGCCGTTTTTGTCTGGCATCGTGGGCGTTAAACATCGGCCCTTAACCTTGTCCTACCTCTTTTAGACATCCTATAGATCTGTTATTCTGCGTGAAAGGAGGTTGACATTCGGTTTGGTTGATGGACATGGTGGCTCTCTTCGTCTCGCGGTTGTGCTTTATTCTTGGGACAGGGGCGGACGTGTGCGCTGACTTGACAAAGTTCTTCTCCTTCGACTGTGACTGATGACGGATTTGTGCCTGGCCGAGTTGTCGCGATGTGTCAAGCCAACGGTGCCATAAGGTGACGTGGGATTTCGCAAGGCTAGCTATGTGGTTACTATTTCTTCCTTTCTTTCTTCACTTGGGGAGCTCGGGTTCTGGATGTCGTGGCCTCGCACGTTTTTGATCCAGTAAATTTCTTATCTAGGCGTGGGGCTCAAAGTACCGCCACATTTTTACTGCACTTACCCATTATCAGGTAGGAGCCTGATCGATCTCTGGCCCACCAATTTCACGTAAACTTTACTTTTATTTTAATGAAAGTCGCATAAAAAAAATTAAATTAAATAAATAAATAATACTCCCTCCTATTCACCATTTTCTTCCCTTTCCTTGGGTGCACTTGAAATAAGAAATCGACTTGACCACATAAAATACACTACCCCCACACGCCATCAATTGACTCCACAAATCAACCTAAAAAAGAAATATAAGAAAACACGAATAATCCGCAAAAAAATATTAATAAAATTGAATAGAGGAGACACAACAACATAGTTTTTTACGCGCTACATTTCGTGATACGTTAACATGTTGTAATAAAAATGGAAATAATTAAGTGCTAATTTTATGGAAAATTTAAATACGTAACCACTTTTACCTCTTTTCCATAAGATTAAAGCACTTAACTATTTCCATTTTGAGTCATAATACGTGACTAATGTACATAATGTAAAAATCCATAAACAATATCCTCCTTACTTCCTGGTCATTTATTTGCCTTAAAATATGTTATATATTGTTTATGCTATAATAATATCCTCCTCTGTCATTTATTTGAGCTTGTTAACACGTGCTTAACGATATTGCCACCTTCATTATTTTCATGGGGCTTTTTTAAATAAAGTAGTTCGAAACATATAATCGAACGACCGAAGTGTTGATTATATAACAAAAAATTAATTATGTTGATATTTGTATAATCGCTGTACTCCTCTATTTTTTATATACGACTTACATTTCGAGATACTTCCTTCTCTCTCTCAATATCTCTTAAAATATAAGATTAAATATTATGACATGTATACTCATATGAAATAGTTTTTCAGTAGGAATTTAATTAATACTGACATATTTTTTTGAACAAATATAGTTTTGAAATATTGTGTTTCAAAGCTTACCACTGTAAACGAAAAACGTCATATATAAAAAAAAATTAAGAGTACTACGCAAATAAAATGCTTTAAGAACATGTTACTAATATCAACATAATTAATATTATGTTGATATTATATAAATATGTTATTTGTGTTGTTATTATTATTATTATTATTATTATTATTATTATTATTATTATTATTGGTCCTTGATAAAAAAAAATGCTTCTGATCAAGTACGTAGTATTCCAAATAGATGACGATGATTCAAACTTAAGAACATGTTACTAATACTCTGTATTTAGTAATTGTCAATCCGATAGTGTAAACTCGTTAAATGAGTAGCCAACATGTATTCAGACTTAAATGTATTTTTTAGACACTAACATGAATAATCCAAATTTTTGCATTATCTTTTAAATAACCCGAACATCAGTTTAACCTTAAATAGACCTTACTATCACCCCTCCCTTCTTGTACTGCACTTACATCATTTTTTACCTGTTAATTCCAGTTAAAACACTCATGTGGGTCCCTTTTTTTTTAATTAATCCCCCGTTGGCAACCATAGTTAAACGACATCCTCAGAGGTACCACCATCGAAACAAGTAAACAACCATCCTCTCCACTACTGTTTACCACCATGACCATCCACAACCCACTCGCACCACCCTTCATTACACCACCATCATCAACAACAAACCTTAAGAACACTCATCAAACACCAGCCTCACGCCATTCTCAACCATCGAGCAAACACCAAATTCATCTTTTGCCCACAAAACCAAAACACCACCCTTCACAACACCAAAGTCTACTATTTTAAGTACTTTCGTATTAAGTGTGTATCATCTGACTAATTCCATCCCTTGGATTTCACTTTCCCGTTCATTTCTACCCATATTTTGATAGGATTGTTGGACATCTCTGGGTTTTATAGGTGCATCAATAGATAATGGTTGATTCAATTGGGTTTCCTTCAAGTATCCTTGTGTTGCCGTCATCAGTAGTCGCCATCTATTTTTAGCGGCGTCCTACAATTTCTCCACCAGCGGTCGATAATTTTAAAAAAAAAAAAAAAACTTGATATCCATTTCAATTTGGGGGTAAATGTTAATCTTCGGGGTAGTTGTGGGGTATTGTTGGTTTGGTGGCCGTGGGGTGGATTTAGGGTGTTTGTGAGATGGGTGCAGGTTGTTGTGGGTGGATAATGGCGGTTGTGGAGTTGGTGATATGGTGAGGGAAAGCCAAAGGAAATGGGTCATGTGTGACTGGTTTGTGAAAGGTCACTTAATGGTTGAGGGTGGGGCAGGTTAATCAGTTTAGCAGGTAGTCGGTCACTATAGTCTATTAAGGGAAGAAGAGGGGTGATAGTAGGTTTTATTGTGAGTTAAAATGGAGGGGACGGATTATTAAGAGAAGACACTAATAGTTTGAATTATCATTGTTAAATAATCCTTTTTTTTAAGGATTAACAACCGAACTAAGTTTATAAGTATAACACTATTAACATATACTGAGTTGCTAACCCCATGGCAATACCAGAAAATGTGAATACGAAGAGGCCAATACGTTAGAAATTCTTAGGCCTCGATCCAGACTAATACGGTTTAACCAATTCAACAACAAGCGATGCCATCCGAATCATCCAAAAAATATAAGATTGTAGAAATCGACAATTCGACACTAAAAAATTACAAGTTACATAGAGAACTTACTCTAAAAAATAACGATCGAATAACTTACTCTTGGGTTGTTCTACCAACGCCAAACTTTCTACATAACTATCCATGAAGCATGCTTTCGATTTCATTTTTATGTCAGACTTTTCTATCCCTGTTTCCAAGTCGTAAGCATATATCGTCCTATCCACAAACCACGTCTGTAAATAAACGTTACCATTACTCTTCAAGTATAGGAAAAATTTATTAGTGAAATCCAGGTGATACATCTCTACCCACGAGTATACATCAGAACTTGTATTGCCCTTTTGCCTCGTCCATACACGAATTTGTCCAAAGATATCCTGTCCGGAAATATCAACAAGTGCAAGTGACTCAAATAAGACCGATAGGCATCTCGATCGCTGTTTTAATCCCCGTCGCATTTAAAATCAGGTAATTTTAAGCAGTATGACGCCTCACTCGACAAATTAAAACATAGGTAATGTGTCACATTACTCGCCTTTCTCCCAACCCTAGCCAGCCAGTAAATCCCACCTTCAAAAGTGAAGGTAAGCGAAGAATTCAACAAATACCTGACATTTTCAATCGAACATCTCTTCTCTATAGTAGAAGTCCAAGAATGAGAACCAAGGTTATATACCTTGGTTTTCAAGCGACAATTATTCAAATTAAGCACCACGACCTTATAATTCTTACTTATCGAATCAAACCCAAATCCAATATGATTAACATCCGGACTCTTCATCGACGATCCATAAAGCGGGATATCAACAACTTTCCCAATTGTCGGGTTCATTAAGAAAATAATGTTTTCTCCTTTGTCGACATTCGACATAGTAAAGCAGACCAACAAGACACCATCGACGTTACCCAATATAGAATAATTTGTAAAATATTGGAAATTGCGTACGCTAATATCCTTAATAACCTTAAGAGTTGTACTACTAACAATATACAATGACCCTGTTACGTTATGTTCGCCAAAAGACAATACGTGGTACTTACAACCTTGTTTGTTACCATGATGATGAAGCTGATCTTGTTGGAAATTGCGGTCGGAGATAACCGAGTTCCATAATTTGCAAACAACCCTTAATTTCGACAATTTTTTCGCCGGCAGCAGTTTCAGTATTTCCGATAATAGTTCAGGAGGAAACCAATCGATCGTCTTTCTGGTCTTCATACTGGTTTTCGGTTTTCGTTATTTAGGGTAAGAACGATTGTGTTATATTAGGCTTTGTTCTTGGTCACAAAGAAATATTTTGGGTTTTTAAAAGTGATAATATATATAGAACAAATTTTAGGTATACCCTAACCAATTAAAACTCTCTTTTAATTATATGTAGATGTAGATGTAGATTTTCCATAGTTATTTACGGTAAATATTTTTAAATCTATTATTCTTATTGATTGGGTACGACGCTATGGTAGGTAGATACGAAGTATTACCTAAACTAGCTTAAAACCGTGCAAGTTGCACGGGCATATATAAAAGAATTTAAAAAGTTGACTTATAAATTTATTGCAAAATTAATATTATCTCTATCCACTTTAAACTTCTTACTTTAGAAAATATCTTAAGCATTTCTATCAATCCTTTTGAAACTAACTTATCATAATTTTACCCAATGATTTTGGCGGTTAACTACACCAAGAAAGGTTATTAAGATAACAAAATTAGTGAAAAGCATTAATTATGCATTACAATTAAAACTGTTAAAATTTAACCCAACCCAACCCTTAAACCCGAACGTTTGATCCATTTTACGGTCAAGTTTCGTAAATTATAACATGCAATCCGAAAGATCCACAACTCTTGATGACCCTGACATGTTCGACCTAATGGATTGAAATTAAGATGTTGATAAATGTATGTTAAATATCACTAAAATATTAATAATTAATGGTATATATTGTTATGAAAATAGTTAATTTCTATGTATAAAAAATGGAATACCATTACTAAGTTGTGGTTTTTTAAATCATAAACATGATATAAAAAATAATTATTTAAAAGAAACTTTGTTATTATAATTTTTCAGTGTAAGAATTATGACTTCAATAAGAAATGAATATGATTAAAATAGTGGTATCAAATATGATTTAATTGAAAAATATATTTTTATTGTAATGAAGATGTTAAAAAAGGTGTTAGATTGTTTTGACTCGTATTCTAACTTTGGTCCGCCTCGACCCATATAACATGACACGTATTATATATGACTCAATCCAAGATATTAAACTTGTTAATAGACTAAATACAAAAAATTAGCTTTCCGTTTTCACAAAACCTCATATGATGACACGTTCAAAGACCAATTTCCTCGTACAACCATGATCATTTGACAAAAAATAACTTTTATTTTTCATAGTACCATATAAATGACAATTAAAGTCAATAAATACGTAGATATTGAGACAATTGAGCAATATTAGGTTGCTGAAACTCAATCTAAGATGGCGTAAAATAAGAGAAGTCTAATAATTTTTAGAAAATCCATTCAAAAATATTTATATGATTAGACAAAAATTAGGCTTATTTCATCGATGATATTGCTAAGAAAAATAATTTCATGTATATGTTAAATTACCATAAATATAATTCCATTATGGACTCATCACTCAATTATTTTTCTTACCGCATGATACATATAACTGTGTAAGGCTAGTTAATACGGGGATGTAGCAAATTACCCCTATTACTTTCATACAATGTGCAAATCAACCCTTAAGTTTCACTTGTAGCAAATTAACCCCATAAGTTTCAAAAAATGTGTAATTAAGCACAAATCAAATTTTCTACCATTTTTTTAACTAAAATTAATATTTTCTGTTATAAAAATGATTTTAGATATATATTAAATATTAAATACAATATATTTCTACATCTTCAACGAAAAATGCAAACCAAATTTAATTTAAACAAAAATTTGGTCATGTAATTTTGTAACTTCACTTAAATTCTCATATTATGAACATTTTTCACCAAAATAAATAAATAAATATTATAAAAAATATTTGAATATGTTTTTTTAATAATTAGGAATTTTAGAATTTATATTTGATTAAATATTTGGACATTCAATAATAGTATAATAATTAATTTAGTAAATTTTGTTCTTAAAAATAAGATTTGTGGTTAATTACACATCGAGAGAAACTTAAGGGGTGACTTGCTACATTTATAAGTTAAGGGGTTTAATTGCACCTAAGTATCAAACTTGTAAATGATTTGCTATATTTCCCCTAGTTAATACATACTAAGAATTTCAAAAGCAATCAATAGTTGCAAGTTAAATATTATCGTTTAATACTTTAATTGCTAAGTATAACATAGAAATACTATGTATCAAAAAAATATCTTAAAATACCGAAAATATATGGTATTTGAAAATGAGGTAACAACCTAATTTGTTTTTCTTTATTTATTGTTTCAAGTTAGGAGTTATTTTAGGAAATACATTAATTTTCAATAGAAATGAGGTATGAGTAGTTTGGGGGAAAAAATGTGTTATGTTGTTGTTTTATTATGTAGTATAGATAGATACATTAATTTTCAATAGAAATGAGTTATGAGCAAAGTTTAGGAACATCTATAAACATAAACATAAACATAACTAGTTTTAGTATAGATACTTCTCTTTTATTTGCATACTACCTCTCGCTAAAAAACATCTATAAACATAAACATAACTAGTTTTAAACCCGTGAAATTCACTATTGCTTTATATTTCGTGATTAGATGATTACCTTTAAGCTAATATATACTACATATATTGTTAATAAACTTAAAGTCATACGAAAGTCGATCTTATAATATAAATGTAAAACACAACAAATTAGAGTTGGTTATGTACAATTCAGATCCATATTATTCTACCTAAATGATAAGTTCCGAGTTTAAGATATGACCTAGATGTAAACCCCGTCAAATTTCGACCCGACCGACCTCACTCGTTTTTTCCAGGGTCAAACTCAAAAATCTCGAGTCGTAAATCTGCTCGATATGGAACCCGGTGATCCGTTAATTTAAGTGAAACCCAATGAAAGGTGCCGAATTCGTTGAGTCAAAGATAAATTAAATTTTTTATTAAAAATATATTTGAAAAAATAATTAAAAACCTAAACATCGAATGTGATTTAAATATTAATATTAAATATACTTTAGTTTTTAAAAAATATTGTTCCGATCTATAAAATGTGTTAAATACTAATTGGTGAGCCTCACTTTGCCCCTAATAACCCTACCCTATTGACCCATATGACTCGACACATATTTGAACCACCGTATATGACATGTATGATCCGACTTGTCCAAGCCGCTTCGAGATATATGACAACATAAATGATATATTACCCCACTTAAATGGTGTAAAAATTTATCTAGAAATAATCTCAAATGAAGGGGCTCCTTCTACCCTCGATATTACATTAAAAAGTCATCAAAAATAAAATAAAGATGCTTGTAAATTTTATTCTATTTTATAGATTAAGACTACCTCGGCCTATGAAACCTGTCTACTTTTATTAATTAAAAACGTTTTATTTTATTATTAAATTAATAAATAAATTGTCTTTTTATTTAATGAGTCGGACATTATAAAATAAGACGGTCTATACCGTGAGACGGTCCATTTAAAAAAAAAAAAAAAAAAACTATTCATTTAATGCTAACAAATAAGTTGCTTTTTACATTATAGAACCGTATCACATTATAAAACCGTCTTAACTTATATATTAATATATAATTCCGTTTTCATATATAATGTGATTGTGATCTCCAAATATACAAATATAATAATTATTGCGTGATATTTGTCCACGTTGTAAGATCATCACATTGTGTAAAAAGACAAATTTGTTAACACTAAATGAATAGATCTTTTATAAAACGTAATCTGCCTTACTATATAAAACCGCCTTATTCTATAATTTGGGAAACGCTAAAGTGGCAATTTGCCCTTTAACTTTGTTCACTGGTGAAATCAAGTCACTTAACTTCTTCATTGTAGCAATTCAACCCCTTAACTTTAGTTAAAAGTGAAAATTAAACTCATTGTTTGATTTCTCATGAAATTTCACAAAAAATCATTTTATAATCTAATTAATCAATTACAAAATTTAATTTTTTAAACTTACAACTTTTATACATTATATTATTGTAATAGAAAGTATTTTTTTATAATTTTACAATTGTTAGAAAAATTTATTATGAATGTAAGAATAGTTCATAAAATTTATCATATTTTAATTTTTTTAGTATAGATGAATGTAAAATTATTATTTAGGTGGATAATTAATTTTATATTAATTAATAAAGTTAAAATTAATAATTTTTATGTGATATTAGTTGTATAATATAAATGTAAAATGAATTTTGTTAAGATTTAAGTGAAAATTAAAAATCTAGGTTGAATTTCACTTTTTATTAAAGTTAAGCGCTTAATTGCTACAACTTAAAGTTAAGGGGCATGAGTTCACCATTGCACAAAGTTAAGGGGGAAAATTGCTACTTTTACGATTTGGGAAACAAATATATTCTCTCTTAATACAACTAGTTAATCTGTCAAAGCGCTTTTTTAGATAAAGATGTTATAGAATCTAACAATTAAACTAATGGTATTTAATACTTTATATTATTTTTAAGAGGGTAGCTAGTAATTTTGCCTTGTTTATTTGAAAGTTAAACTATGATTTTTGAAAATATTATAACCATAATTATCGTCAATATTTGGTACACTAATTAGAGATAAATACTGCAATAGTAAATATAAATAGTGGGACCAATTAATTAGGATGTAAATATTATAAAGTAGTATGTCACTTAGGCGGAAAAATTTTGAGATTTCTTAATCTCTTTGTAGTAGGGGAATATTCAAAAAAAATTAATATAATGATTTTATTTTATAAATTTTCTTATATTCTTGTAATAAATTTTTTTGTCACAAAATTAATAATAACATTTATGGTTATGTATAATTTATAGTTTTATACTGATTTTAATTTATTTTAGTTAAAAAATTATATTTTAAAGTTTAATGATGAAAGATTATTTTTAAAATGAAAGATTAGGTTTATTAAAGAAAATCTAACCTTGTTTCCATATTTAAGTTAGAGCATTTGGAGGAAAATTTCTTGAGAATCCTTATTCTCTTAGTAGATAGGAGATTTAATTTTTTTAGTATAGATGAATTGTAAATTATTATTTGGTGGATAATTAATTTTATATTAATTAATAAAGTTAAAATTAATAATTTTTATGATATTAGTTGTATAATAAATGTAAAATGAATTTTTGTTAAGATTTTAAGGAAAATTAAAAATCGCAATTTCACTTTTTATTAAAGTTAAGGGGCTTAATTTGCAACTCAAAGTTATAGGGGCATGAGTTCACCATTGACAAAGTTATGGGAAAATTGTCACTTTGCGATTTGGGAAACAAATATATTCTCTCTTAATACATAAACTAGTGTGAATCTCGCCAAAAGCGCGCAGTTTTTGGGACAAAGACGTTATGTAGACCCAACAGCTTAAACTAATGGTATTTAATACGGAGTATTATTTTTAAGAGTGGCAGTTTAGTAATTTGCCTTGTTTATTTGAAAGTTAAACCATGATTTTGAAAAAATATTATAACCTATAATTATCAATATTTGTTACGTAAACTAATTAGAGATAAATATTGTGCAATAGTAAATATAAATAGTGGGACCAATTAATTAGGATGTAAATATTATAAAGTAGTATGTCACTTAGTGGAAATTTTTTGAGATTTCTTAATCTCTTTGTAGTAGGGGAATGTGTGTATTCAAAAAAAAATTAATATAATGATTTTATTTTATAAATTTTCTCATATTCTTGTAATAAATTTTTTTGTCACAAAATTAATAATAACATTTATGGTTATGTATAATTTATAGTTTTATACTGATTTTAATTTATTTTAGTTAAAAAATTATATTTTAAAGTTTAATGATGAAAGATTATTTTTAAAATGAAAGATTAGGTTTATTAAAGAAAAATTCTAACCTTGTTTCATATTTAAGTTAGAGCATTTGAGGGAAATTTCCTTGAGAATCCTTATTCTCTTAGTAGATAGGAGATTAGTTTTTTTTTTTTTTTTTTTTGAAATTTGATAGGAGATTAGTTTTAAGAAAAAAGATAAATCCGTTTCAAAAGACATTGATTTGTGGACAACTATTAAATATACACCATTGTTGATTAAAGAAGGGTATCAATATATTTAGAGTGCAATTTTTTTCGTTAAAAAAAATGAAAAATAAAAGTTGCTTCGTGTATTCTTAAAGTAAAAGGGTAAAGAAAAAAGAGTTCATATCATTGTTAAAATCTCATTTGTTATCTACAAAAACATGATAAAATGATGTTAAAAGATGGTTGAATTCCATCGTATAAAGGATGTATTACCGCATTAGAACCTAGAAGACGGATGTATCAATTGATGTATATTAGTGGTGGGTATTGGTGCGAAAGTGGTGACGGTAGATCTGATTGTTTAGGTCCACAGTGGCTAGTGGTTTTGGTGTCGGGCAGAGTATGTCGCGTTGGTGGTCGACCGTGGAAATTCGATGAGGAGGTTAACGGTTCATTGGTCGTGATGGTTCTCATAGTCGGTGGGAAGAAATGAAGAATTGTGGTGGTTGGTACTGGGTTCTGACGGTCGGTGGATTGGTTGGTTGGGTTTTTATTGCTGCGATTATCGTCTATATTCAAGTAACGGTAGTGGTTGCAGATGGTGGTCTGGTTTGGCGGTTGCTCAGTGGAGGTTTTGTACAGGTTAGGCACTTACAAACTCTGGCGATGGTGGTCGTTTGGGGAATTGGGGCTGTTATTTGATGGTGGTTGGAGTGAGTCGTTGATGGGTGGCTGCTTGTGAATAGTATGAGGTTGATATAGGCCGAGAGGAGATCTGATAAGAGGATTATGGTCAATGCACGTAGTACAGGTCTACGGCAGAAAGCTTAAATGCCTACCGCGGAGTACATATTACTACGTAGATAGTTGCCAATTTGCCATGTCATCACTACTTCACTTATCATATACTGTATTATATTAAATCAACAACCGCAGTGAAACCATCTGTATGTGATGTCTTCAAAACCACAGTGAAACCATCTGTATTTGTCATTCATATTTCATCAACTTACGAATATGATATTTTAACAACAAATTATTTTAAATAAAAGATTACTCCCTTATCTAGTTGTTTGCTTACATTGTTTTTTGGCAGACAAAGATCGAGGAAGGAGAGGACCGGTTATTTGAGTCAACTAATTTTTCGTATATAAATTCAGTTTTTCTAAAATTACTACCTATAAAAAACTCTAAAAATTACTACCTTATTAAACATTAGTGCATACAAATTGCTACTCAATTCCTTTTTTCGGTCACTTAATTCGCTTTATATTTAAAATTTCCCCTCCAAACTTAAAAATTAATTAAATTACCTCTTGTTATTTCTATTTCTTTTACCCATCTCTCTGTTTCTGTTTTTACTTTACCCATCTTCTTCATCTACTTGTTTATTTTCTTCCACAATACCCTCAATTTTTAATGGCACAAAAAAGAGGATTAAATAGCAAGAAATTGGGGATATATACTTTGTCGGCAAATTATAGAAGAAATCCGGCCCTCAATTTGATTATTTGGTGAAGATGGAGAAATTAGAAAGAGTAGTCGTTGGCTAAAAGAGGAGAGAAGGTTTAAATAAAGAGGAGTGTGTTTCTATATAGTATAAGATCAATCTACTTTAATCAAGCAAGATTTTTAGTGGAAATAAAAAAACACATGAAAGGGAATTTAGCAATTTGTCTCACTAATGCTTGTGAAGGTAGTAATTTTGGAGTTTTTTTATAAGTTAGTGAATTTTTGAAAATCGTATTTATAAGGTCAGAAAAAATTAATTGGACCCGTTATTTGATGACAATTGAATGAAATTGGGTGGAGGATCAAATTGTTCATAAAACATTCCCAAATAGAAAGGTAAACAATTGATCAAACACCTAAAAATAAAAATGGTAAACAAATGACCGAGATGGAGGAAATATTTCTTTGTGTTCATTCTCTGCCTGCTTTGTGACACATTGTAATAATGTTTTCTTATGTCATCTTATTTCAATTTTCAAGTAAAGTATTAATAGTCATGTTTAAAATTCCGTCTTGAGAAACTAATCAGATTTAGTAACTTTTGATAATATTTCTCTCATTCTAAAAAACGAATCAACTAAATGAGGGAATGGTTGCATGCAATTATCAAAAGTATGACAAATTTCAAAAGTTTTTTTTTCTTAAGTCCACAAGTGATTATGGATTTTATGTTTCATTTCAATTAATCAGTCATCAGAGATTGGATTGATTTTTGATAAAGAGTAAATCACGAACCTTTGGTAGAGTATGGTATTCATGATTCTAATTTTATACACCGGTTTTGATAATCTATTAAATAATAAATATAAATATTTTCCTAATTCCACTGGCCATCAAATACCTGGCCCCCTATTAATTTTTTCATTTGTCTTTCGCTAAAATTAAAGCTTAAACAAATAGAGATATTTATGATATATAAAAGTGATTTGTGAAGCCCCTTTATTTTGTGAATGCCTCTAAATTATAAATGTTAAAGCAAAACAAGGTGTTGGCAAAAACAATACTTTATCCATTTTGATTTTATTGTTCAATATCGCATTTTAAATCATCTCAAATTAACTGTGTTGTATAACAAAATAATTTACAATGTTGAGAGGTAAGTGTCAACATGACTCAATAAACAAAAAGAAAATAAAATTAAAAATTAGTATTCGCGACTTCAAGGGGATTGAACGTGGTATGTGATGGTGTAGGAGGTTGTAGTGGAGATAGGTCGCAGATGGAAGTGGGGGGTAACAAGGTGAGGTGGAGTGGGTAAGGTGCGAAGTGGTCGGGGGTCACGATTGGGGGGGTTATGCGTAGGTACGGTGGGGACGTAGGGGATGATGGAGGTAAGATGGGGTAGGATAGTTATTGGAGGATGTAGATATGGATTGGGGAGATCTTTGGTTAGTTGTGGGGTTGATGAGATAGGGGTTAAGAGGGACATCGGGTCCGAGGTGTTGGGAGTCACCTATGCAGTGGAGGGTCTCGAGTTAGCCAGATGGTGATGGCAAACATTGGCTTTCATACGTCCAGGAGATGGTGGGTGTGGAGACAAAATGAGAGAGAGGCAGAGAATCTGGAGAGGAGAACAAAACAAGAAGGGTAATATGAAAAATCGTAGAACAATGAGTAAAATAAAATTATATTTAAATAAACATGTTATAAATCTACAATAATTTTATATCCACTTTCCCTAAATACCACCTATCATAAGTTAAAAACTGAGAAAAAAGTAGAGTATTTCAATAAAATTAATCAACATAAAAATCATTAAAAATTTGTATGGGTAGACAAAGTAAAATTTCTAAAATTTAATAATTTATTAAATATAAAAACACGTAATTTGTTAGCTTTTAATAATACTCATAAATTCAACACTCAGCCGAGAATTAAGAATACCACACCACTAAGATTAAAAGTTAAAGCCCAATGACAAAATTAAAAACATAACCCGATATCCTGCTCTCATTCCTCAAACTAACAAAGATTCCATACATTTCAACAAATTCTGAAATTTCTCCTCCAACATCCTTATCCACAACCTCAACAAGTCACACCACCTCACCCGGGAAAGAAGTCGCTCTCCTTGCCGAGCACACACTCTTCTCTGCGGTTGAAATTAGTTAATGTTTAACATCGCCCTGGGCCCATTCATCTTACTCCGCGACAACCACGCCTCAACACTACAAGAAATTATCGCTTCTCCTCTTCGCCGACCATCGAGACGATTTACTGAATAAGTGATGGGCCCTTGGACATGCAAACAGCAATTGGTGTCTCAATTTGATTGGTTGATTTTGTGATTTGTTCAATTAGGAAAGGTTGCTCGCCGAGTTGTGCAAGCATCCGGCCCGAAGTCGTCATTTGTGCGCCGGTGACGCTGAAAGAAGTTGAATTTGGCGTCTATAAAGTTTCTGTGGCTTTTCCCTATCTTTATAATTTAATCCAATGCAAAGTTTGAGCGAATCACAATTAGTGTATATGGTTTCTAAATTGATGTATTTGAAACCATTTTTATTGTATCTACTAACTAATTTTGTGTATTAATGGTAAGATACATTAAAATAGTAGTTAGATACGTCAAATACTAGTGTAGGTACATTAAAATTGACGTGAAACCAAACGGATAGAGAGGAGTTGGAGTGGAGGCTGGTATGCCCGAGTTGTCACCATGATGGTGTCACGGGTGTCACCAGAGTTACGTATGTTAATCATGTCCTGTGAAGGAAAGAGTGTTACAGAGTACAAAAGAAAATGGGTTATGTCATGAGGGTCAAAGGTATCGCCATGATGACTACTTCGATGATGCCGGCATGGGTCAAGTCAATGCAACCTGAAGTTGGTTGTCTGGTCACAAAGTAGATAGGATGATCTTTGCCAGGTGTCTCGGAGTTTATTTGATACGATGAGAGTGTGTTCACTGCTCTGCAGTGTGGATTTTTTTTAATTAAATAAGGACCACATTGATTGATTTAATCTTATGGTTGATGATCGTTTCACCGTTCTCTAAGTGTTCATTCTCACTCCATCCTATATATATATATATATATATTTGAGATCTATGAACCCCAATATAACGAGAATCAGTGGAGAACCATTTATAACTGTTAGATCTAAAAAACAAATGTAGAGCCGAGATTAAATCATTCTAATTAAGTCCCAAAATTTCCACCCCAGGCCCCGGACCTTTCTTATTCAGTCATTTTGCAAAAATATCATTTCTCACTCCTCCTTTTTTCCTCCTCGTCTTCGATTATCACGGTCTTTCATAGCTCGAGACGATATTAATGGCGACTTATTCTTCTTTCATACCACCACCCTCCTCCACCTCAACAGCAACAACAACAACAACAAATAAATAAAAGCGAGAAAGAAATCGGTGAAGATCAATGAAGTTAACCTAGATTTCACGATACTCCAATTCACCCCCAATTGTTCCTCTCAAAAGCGGTCTTTAAACGCCTAACTGCCTTTCCCGGTTCTACTCCTAATTAATGATTCTTGTATGTTTTCTATACTGTTTTAATTGTTATTACTTTTGGATTTGTTTTAATGTGTAATAGAAGCCGAAAGTTAATCGGGATCAAATCTTTATAATTAAGTTCAGGTTGATGAATTAGTTCCCGATTGTTAATTTGGTAAAAGAATGAGTTAGTTGAAACATTTTAGGTTGAAATTGAAATTGAAATTAAGAGAAGTATAATTTGTATTATTACTTTTATTATATGACCTAGAGCTTCGTTAGGATCACCAAAGTCACCGAGAAAGAGAGCTGCTATCTGATACGCACTACGCTTCTTTTTGATAGCGATGGAATTTGAACTCTAAAAATCATATACTACTTTCAAGATTCAGAAGCATAATGTATGGTCGACAAAACTCGCATTGATTCAACTTTAAGTCAAAGACAAAACGTTATGAAGATGCTAAAATGCGAAATGCAATCGTGATTTAACTTTTTTACGAAATATAATATTTTAATAATTATTTAACCTGTTGCGACTTGTACAATCTAAGTACTTGAGCATCACCAATACAAAATCTTATGAATGTAAATCATGTGAATCTCCATGCCATGGCAATTTGCAACATTTTCGCAATTGCTTTGCGTGTTGGAAAATTAGTCTTTTTGTTTATTCAAGAACTTTGAAAGGAATTTTTACGTGGCATTCCTAAATGCACAATACCGATTCATCTTAAATGAGACTAGAGAGAACTAAAGCTAGCCGAGACGAAAGAAATCAAATGGAACTCAAAACTACAATCGAGAATGCTCCAATAAAAATAAAGTGATGCCGCACATTTGCGTAAAAAAGTTTTACAAACCTAATAGTTTTGAAAAAGAAAGAAAATATCCGGAACGATATGCTACTTTATGATTGAAATGCTTAGAGTGGATGACCAATATGCTACTTTTGTATAATTGAAAAACAAACTCACTTTTATATTGTGCTTATAAATGGATTCATGTTCAATTTCTTAGCTTATGTGCAGTTTTTGAAATACCGAGTAGTGCTTATTGCTTGTGTACAAAGAATGGCAAGGGTTTTGATGCAATAGCCTTATCGATTGTATGAAGTAGCCTTATAAATGCATGAAAAACAAATATATGTGCATTAAACAACCCTACATTGGAAAAACAATATATGTGATCCTTTGTTATACTTTTCTCGCTAATTCACTGTAAGTTTTTTTCAATCTTGTAAGCTAATTAATTATTCTCAAACCTTATGCTAGTTTGTTTCCATAATGTTAACCCTAGTTTCATCATTTGTGATCCTTTTCTCAGAATTCTCGCTGGTTTGAATTTAAAACCCGTCTTGTCTCTTTGACAATAGCCTTGCCGATATGCATAAATTTAGAAAGGTGTCAGGTTTTATATTCGTGTTGTTCAATTTTATAATTACTCTCAGTGAATGCAGTGAGGAGTTACATTTTATAAAATGATATGCTAATAATGGTACTTTGCTAAATCTATTAGCAGCCTCTTTTTTTCCTCTATGGAGAAATTGATGTCATTTGATGCCCCTTATATCATCTTTGTTTAGCGTAATTTAAAGGCTATTAGCCTAATGGTAGAGAGCGATGTGCAATTTGCACAAAGGTACGTGGTTCGAGTCCCATATAGCCTGTTAAATAGCAAATCACATAAAACTTGTCAAAAGCAAGCAATAAGATTACAATTAGGATTATGCGCTTTGTTGGTTGGACGGATCGTTTTCATAAGAAAGGTTGTTGGATTCAAGTATAAATCACTTCGCGACCCTGAATTCTGCATTTAACCCGTTCCGCAGGTGTTTTCAATTCGAGGATGGGCTAAATCGAACGTGAATTGTATAAACACTAAGCCGATTAGTGTAGGTAGTACGTATTTAGATAATGTTGCCGCATTTCCAAAAACATCACGTTTAATAGAACAAGGTAGCTTATGCAAAGAACGCCTCCATGAGTCAGATGCTTCGGTACTGTAAATCGACTGAAGCTCCCCGTAATTCTTGGGTATGCCTAGATAGTTGTGCATAATTTGGTACTTGATGCAGGCTCATATAATCGAGAAAGATATGTATTAGTATGTGATGTTTCCACCAAAGTCTAAGTTTCGCTTCATCTATGATCTATGATAATCCCAAAACATAATCAATTTAACGATCTTCTACATCTACATCTGTGTACATGCATGAAATAAATAAGTATATGTAATGAAATAAGGTTCTATGTGCATGAAATAAGGTTTATACGTGCATGAAAAAGTTCTCATTATGATACTGAACTTCTGTTTGTTAAGGACATTAATTTTATATGGGCATGAAATAAGAGTCTATGAGCATGACATAAGGTTATATGTGCATAAAATAAATGTTAAATGGGCATGAAATAAGGTTCTAATATTGCAATGAAATAAGGTTCTACTTATACAATGAAATATGGTTCTATGTGCATGAAATAAGATTCTATGTGCACGAAATAAGGTTCTATGTGCATTAAAAAGTTCTTCAGATTGCACTAGTTCGTTATATTATGTTACTAATTTATTGGTTACGACATTAATTTTCATAATATGTGCATGAAATAAAGTTCTTTGTGCATGAAATAAGGTTTTATGTGCATGAAATAAGGGAAATGACTTGTGAAGGAGATTTAATGTATTTATCCGCCTTTCAAGGCATTTTAGTCTTATACATAAACTACCAGTGTTCGGTAATCACAATTGAAAGAATATAAAAAGAAACACCGGTGTTTCCTAGCCAATGCGGAATTGAACCCATCTTGTGCATTGCACAATGCTCCGCCGTTTGAGCTAATCGCTTTCTAAATAAGTAAAAAACGTTAGAAGAAAGAAGAAGATCTCATGTATTTTACTTCAAAGCAACGACATCAAGAAAGTGACAAACAGCAAAATATTTTGGATTCTTTTTTTGCATATGACTTGGTATACTTAGAGCCAAGTTAGAATCGCAAAGAACGATGGAATAAGAAATCTGGCCACTGCCAAAGACATGACCGCACCGTATCAAAGTCATCAGCATATGAAACTTTCCTACATGAAAATTATCCATTTCTCCCAACAAACTACTCAAGCTGTCCACTCACAAGGAGCCCATGAGAAGCTACACTGTAACTATTGAAGTAGATTTGCATCTCTAGGACTACACCAAATGTTTTTTTCGAGTGCCTTTTTCAAACGTAAATCGCATTAGTGAAAGCAACAAGCGAATATATAGGAGAGACATTGCTACCGTTTTATTTCTCGCCTATAAAAGCTCATCATAATGACAAATCTGCTTCATACACATCGAAATACAAATTGAACTAAAATTGATCAAAACAATAATCTGGATTCATTAATATTTAACAAGACTTCAGTAATCTTACCTTAACAACATCACTAAAACTTCAGAGGGAGAGCAACCAAAATATTGAGTAATCCTGGTTCATGTGATAAATACTTATGTTCATATGCAATCGCTATAACATCTTGATGAAACTTACATAGTGGGTGGCCGTGACACATCTTTAATTATACTCATTTATCCAAGTATGAATCTGGCAGGATGATTGGAAGAACCCTCTCATCAAGGCTATCGATATAGTGCCTGGTCTTGCCTGCTGTATTGAAAAGAAATCATTATAATTATGCAATCACAAACTTTCTATCCATTTTCCGTCCTTTTTTTCCCGAATACTCAGACCTAAACCCATTATTACACATTTACACATCGGATGCACCTGAAGAAAGAATAAAATCGGATAAGGAGACATTCAGTATCTCACAACGTATCAGGATTTGTTGCTCAGCCAGTGCGAATCTCGTATAATTTTAGTAGGATAGTAGAAATTGAAAGAACAACCACAACAATAAGAATCAATGGAAGTAAATTTGTGTGAATTATAAAGACCTAAAGATGGCATTGAAAACCACACCTAGGTCAGAACGAGAGAATATCAGGTGAAGATTATCCCATTTAAAAGTCATTATCGGCTATATGATCCCCACTACTGCAAACATTTGACTAGACTTATCCAATACTTCCTGTCAATAATGAAGTAAAACCGAGAAAGAAAATATATGAACCTCAATGATGTCATATTAAAATGTAAAAAATATGAATCTATGACATTTTCCAAGATCAATCACAAATTGTCCAAATGCTTTTAGCTACCAAAGTTTTGGGATTCACAATACTAGTTAGAGACAAAGTCAGCCTATGGTTTTTTGTGTATCGCCTGTTTAGAGATTTCAATCATGGGTAATTTAGAGTAGTAGTTTTAGTTTGGTACTCATCTCCTTACATTTCTTTTTACTTATTGTCTATTAGGAATCCAACCTAAATAAGGCCATCCCCATTAGTCCATTACTACGTGATTCAGTGTCTCATAGTAATTATGAAGAACAAAAATATGAAAAAAGGTAAAAAAAATAAAATAAAATAATTAGTAAGCAAGATGCATTAACTTGAACTTCCCAATTCGACGATCAATCAATGGAGTTCCAAATTTCATGATGTCGTGATTTCAAACTTGAATTTCAATTGGATAGGCACTTTACCAAAATCACATATTTCATTAGCAACACCCATGTCTCTAACTAAATTAATGAACTTGACAAAATGGTGATAACAAATCTAGACTACCGAATTCACGTAAATGAACTCCCACTTTACTGACTTCAATCAATAGATTTCCAAATTTCAACATGTCGTGATTTCAAATTCAATTTCAATTGGATGTCCATTGAAAACAACGGACATACATCATCTGGAGCAATTTCAATTGTGTACCTCAATTATATGTATATAAATCCCGAATCAACAATTAGAAAACCCTATTTATTGGCGAAAGAACAAATTCAAAACACATAAAGTCGATTCAAGGAAATTAATTGAGAAATCAAACAAACCTCATCGAATTTGATGAGCGGTGAATGATATCTGATTAAGGCTCCATTGAAGGAAGAAGCAACCGAATATTGAAGGCGTCTCAGTGATGAAGAAAGGAATGAATAATGAGCTTGTTCTTTAATTAGAGGAAGTTACTGGGATTAGGAGAGAAAAATAAATTGGAGATAAAAAGTGTACGGGTTAAAACGAAGGGTTGAGGGTGGGACGAGATCGACACTTTATTTGTCTAAGATCTCGATGGTTATTAATTAGTTCCATGCCTTTCTCATTATATGAAATTAGCTCACTCCGATCCCGACTTATATATATATATATATATATATATATATATATATATATATATATATATATATATATAGAGAGAGAGAGAGAGAGAGAGAGAAGGGGTTCTAGTAAGTCCATTGTATCTTAAAAGTCCCTAAGTCCTTATAAAGACCTTAATGAAGGGAATGGAGGGACAAGATTTCATCTCATTCAAGGGTCACAAACAACCTCCCTAATCTCCCTTCCTAACTCATAACTCCCCTCTGTATGTATAACTCTTCCCCATTTCTCCTTAATGTCCCTAACTCACTTCCTCATTCACTCATCCTTTCTCACTTCTCCCATTCACTCTCTCTCTCATTTTCCTCCCACCCTCTCTAAACAAAAACCAAGAGAAAAAAACCAAACTAAAAAAAAAAACCAAAACAACCACAAACCACAAGCCGATGCCCACCACAAGCTCAAACCACCGTCACCACCACACCACCATTCACGAAACAACTCGCTCCAGCACTCCTAGGCCTCCCCACCTACCAACTAACTACCAAATTCATACCACCAAACTCGACACACGCCAACCAACAACAACAACAATCACCAACCGCAACTACCGCCTCCTCTCTCGTTTTTGAGCACCGCCTCCTCCTCTTCCCTCCCTGCGTCGCGGAAGCCTCCTCCCCGTCTCTCCCCCTCCACGCCGCCCTCGCCGCCCTCCCTCTTCCTCCTCTTCTTCTCCTCATTTTTTTTGTTTTAGATCTACGTGGTGGTGGTTTTTGAATTAGCGATGTGGTCGCTTTGTTGTGGGTATGGCGGCATTGGTGTGTGTTGGCTGATTATATTATTGTTGTCTGGATAGCTTGTTGTCGTCGTATTTAATTTCGTATCTGGTTTTTCAATTATTATTTTTTCCGTATTTCAATTTTTTTTTTTTTTCGTATTTATTTTCGTATCCGGTTTCGCATGGTGTTTTATATTATTTTTTAAGATCGTATTTTTGATTTAGTATATTTTTGTTAAATTTTTCAATTTGAGTTCTTTATTTTTATTAATTTCTGGGATTTCATTTTGTTAATTTTACATTGTGTTGTTGCTTTTGTAATTTCTTATTTGAAAGTGTTTTTTTTCAAATTTGAGTTCTTTATTGTTGATTTTATTTTCAGGACTTGATTTCTTTTTTATATATTTTCGCATTTGTTTTTTGTTAATATTTATTAAATTTACACTATTTATGATCGAGGTTACACTATTTACGACTAAAGTTATACCCTTTTTAACATTAAAGTTACACTTTTTACGACTAAAGTTGTCTGACACTTAAAACATTAAGTTATACTATTTACTTACTAAAGTTATACTCTTAAAACATTAAAGTTATACAATTTACGACTAATAGTTTTTTAGTTTAGTTTTTTATTATTGTTTATTTGAGATTTGCATTAATTTTGTGTGTTGTTGGTTTTTAGATCTACAATAATTTTTTCAGATCTAAATTGGCTATAATATTGCAATAAAGTTATATCCTTAAAACATGAAAGTTATACTATTTACAAATAAAGTTATACTCCTTTTAACATCGAGTTTTATAAACCCTATTTTCTTCTCATTTTGTTTTGTGATCTATTTGGTTTTGGTTTGTTTTTTTTTTGTTAAATGTTAGGTGAATGTTAAACGATTTTGACTAAAGTTATACAAAAATGGACCAAAGTTATACAAAAATGGACTAAAGTTATACAAAAATGGACTAAAGTTATGAACATATGGATTAAAATTATAAAAAAATGGAAAGCTTATACAAAAAATGGACTAATTTAGGCAAATATTAAAAGTTATACAAATGACTTTTTATATAAATTCAAATTTATAGTATTGATTTTTATTTATTTTTTTTATATTTATATTTTTTCATTTGTCAACAAGAGAGGTGAGATAACAAAGTTATACTTTCATTGAATTACACACATTATACCGGAGTTATACATTCATTGAGTAAATTGCATATCCAGTCACTTAGTTATACATTCGTTGAGTTATATTTATATTTTGTTGTTATACTTAATATTTATATAACTTTACCCATTTTATAACTTTAATCCATTTTGCATTACTTTAGTCCATTTTTGCATAACTATATTTGTATAACTTTAGTCCATTTTGTATAACTTTAGTCCGTTTTTGTATAACTTTGGTTCATTTTGTATAATTTAGTCCTTATTTCAGATAACTTTAGTCCATATTTGTATAACTTTTGTATTACCTGTATAACTTTAGGACCATAACAAAGATAACTTTTGTCAAATTTTGTATAACTTTAGTCCATTTTTGTATAACTTTAGTCCATAACAAGATAATCTTGCCCATAATTGTGTAACTTTGGTACTTTTATATCATTTTTATATAAAATGTAAAATATAAGATTAAAATCAACAAATTATAAAAATTTTTACTCCATAGCTAAGATTAAAATAAATTTTATGAAAAATATTTTAGTAGATCTTGGATGAAAAAAAAAAGTATCTCACAAAAAAAACGGATTTAAAACCCCAAATCTTAAAAAAATGATATAACAAGAAGAGATTTGAAAAGAATAAATAACAATAAAAATTAACAAATAAAATAAAACCGACCTCAAACAACAAATTTAATACAAAAATCTGAAAAAAAAAAAAAAAAAAAAAAAAGTGACTGGAAATAATGGGCCTTAAAACTGGAGAAAAAAATTTTCTTCAATTTATAATATTAGTGGTGGTGAGTAGATGTGGGTGGCGGTGGGATAAAGGTGGGTGGTGGTTGATGAAGAAAGAAAATGAATGAATGATTTATTTGGGTTTTGATTTGTTTGATTTTTGAATTTTGGTTTTTTATTTATTGGATTTTAGGTTTTTTTTTATTCGGGTTTTTTTATTTTGGATTTTTTCGGTTTTTTTATTTTTCGGGGTTTTTTTTTATTTGGGGTTGAGAGAAGAAGAGAAAGAGAAATGTATGAAGATTATATAAATGGGTGAGTGGAAACAAATATATAGTAAATTAGTGATTAATTAGGATAGATTAGTGAGGGAGAAAGGAATGGTGAGATTAACCATTAAACACACTTTTTTGGGGGATTGATCTTGGCCATCCATTTTCACCATCCAAAAGGTCTTAATTAGAACATATGGACTTAAAGATATATGGTGGATTTCATGATCCTTCCTATATATATATATTAATATATATATATATATATATATATATATATATATATATATATATATATATATATATATATATATATATATATATAGAGAAGGATCAACTAAGGTCCAACATATATTTAAGTCCATAAGTTCTATTATGAGCTCAATGGTGGATGGAGAGGAGGATGAGACGGAACTCACTCCAAAGTCATTATAAATAATTAACACACTCTACTAATCCACCTTAATTAACCACTAATTTACTTTTGCATTTGTTTTCTACCCACCCATTTTTCTCTCATCTCACACATTTCATTCTTCTCTTCTCTCAAAACCTCAAAAAAAAACCCAAAAAATCCAAATAAATAAAAAAAACCCAAAAATCCAAATAAATAAAAAAACTCAAAAAATCCAAATAAATAAAAAAACCCAAATAAATCACCCACTCCTCTCATCTTCATTCACCACCACCCACCACCACCCCACCCAACACCAACTAACCACCACCACTCATGCCACACTCTCGCTGGCCCCTCATCACCGCTCATTTTTTTTTTTTTTTCAACTCGTTTTTTTTTTTTTTTCTTTTTGTGTTAATTTGTATGTTTTGAGTTGTTTTTTCCATTCATTATTTTTTTGTCTTTTATTTTATTTTAGTTGTCTTTTATTTTGTTAGTTCTCATTTTTATTTATTTTCTTAAATCTGCAATATCGTTTTTTTTTAAGATTTCGTGTTTTAAATCTCGTTTTTTTTTTTGTGAGATACTTTTTTTCATCTAAGACAAAAAAAATGAAGAAAGTTATAAAAAAAGCAACAAAGTTATACAAAAATAGACCAAAGTATATTTAAAAAGACTAAAGTTATATACAAATCGGACTAAAGTTATACAAAAATTGGACTAAAGTTATACAAAAATGAACCAAAGTTATACAAAATGAACCAAAGTTATACAAAAATGGACTAAAGTTATACAAATATAGATTCAAGTTATACAAATATGGGCTAAAGTTATACAAATAAAGACTAAAGTTATACAAAAATGGACAAAAGTTATACAAAAATGAACCAAAGTTATACAAAAATGGACTAAAGTTATACAAACATGAACCAAAGTTATAGAAAAATAGACTAAAGTTATACAAAAAAAGACTTCAAATATATTAAAAAATTGGACTAAAGTTATACAAAAAATTGGACTCAAAGTTATAATAAAAATGAACCAGTTATACAAAATGAACCAGCTTATACAAAAACGAACCAGTTTATACAAAAACGGACTAACTTAGTGAACCATTTGTATAACTTTGGTTCATTTTTGTATAACTTTGGTTCATTTTTGTATAACTTTAGTCCATTTTTTGTATAACTTTACGCATTTTTATAACTCTCCGGTCGATTTTTGTATAACTTTTGGCTTCATTTTTATAATCCCATTATCGTATGACTTTAGTCCAATTTTTTGTATAACTTTAGTCCATTTTTGTATAACTTCTTTGGTTCATTTAGATAACTTTAGTCCATTATTGATGACTTTAGTCCATTTTCTAACTTTAGTCTTTTTGCATAACTTTAACTTCATTTTTATAACTTTAGTCCATTTTTGATAATTTAAATTTTATTTGAATAACTTTTGTCCTTATTTGTATAACTTCAATCATTTTTTGTATAATTGTCCAAATTTATAACTTTAGTCCAAAATTGTATAACTTTAGTCCTTATTTGTATAACTTAGTCCTTATTCAGATAATTCACCAAATTTGTGTAATTTTTAGTCCAAAATTGTATAACTTTATTCCATAGTATAACTTCAGCATGCAAAATTATAACTTTAGTCATAAAATGTATAACTTTAGTCATAAAATGTATAACTTTAGTCGTAAATAGTAAAAATCAAACAATAAAAAAATAAATCAAACATAACACAAATCATAAAATCAAACAAATAAAAAACTTGAATAACAATAATAAAAACCAAATAACAATAATAATAATAAAAAACAAAAAACCAAAATAACAATAATAAAACCAAAACCAACAACCCAACCCAACCCGAAATCAAATAAAACCAAATAACAAAAAAAACCAAATTTAAATATCGTGTATAACTCCCTAATGTGCAGCGCGTATAACTTTTAATAGACAAGATGTATAACTTTAGTCCAAAAAATCAAATAACAATAACAACCAAATAAAAAAAAAAATAACCAAATAAAACCAAATATGTAAAATAACAAAAATACCAACAATAATAAATAACATTAAAATACCAAATCATAAAAAAAAAAAACGAAACAATGATAACAATGAAAACAAACCAAAAAATTTAACAATGAATGAAAAAAAATGAAAAAACCCACAGAAAACAATGAAAACCAAAAACAACAAAAATACATATAACAAGACATATTTAAAAAAAAAAAAAAAAACAACAAACAAACAGATCTCAAAAACCAAAAACAACAAAAACAAACAAGAAAACCAAACAACAAATAACAATACAAATCCAACAAAAAAAATAAAAACGAGAGAATGAGGGTTGAGGAAGGAGGGTGGACGGCCGAGGAAGAGGAGGAAGGAGGGGTGACGGGTTGAGAAGGAGGAGGAAGGAGGGTGACGGTTGAGGAAGGAAGGTAACCAATGAGCCATGCCAGAGGAGAAATGCTGTGATGGGCTACTAAACAGAGGACGGAGTCAAGGTGGGGGCAAGTTGGGCGTGTGGGGGGTCGTGGGGGCCGGAGTTGGCATGTGGGGGGGCCGAAGGAAGGTGGGAGAGCGGAGGCAAATAGGGTGGTGGTATGGGCCTGGGTAGTGGTGGTGGTGTGGGTCAGTGTGTGGAGTGATTTTTGTGGTTTTTTTTTTGAATTATTTTAGTTTGGTTTTTTTTTATCAACTCTGGTTTTTTTGTTTAGAGAGGGTGGAGAAAATGAGAGAGAAGAGCAATGAGAAACGAGAGGGACGAGTGAACGGCGGCCGGAGTTGGGGAGATTAGAATGGTGGAAGAAATGCAAAAATTGCGGCAGAGTTACAAATACACAGGGGAAAGGAGATTAGTGAGTGAGAATCAGGACTTGAAATCTAGACAACCTCATCCCTCCATCCCTTCCATCCAGCGCCCTTATATAAGATGATATTTTGCGACTTAGGCCTTATATGATAATGCGACTCTCCTCTCTCTTAACCCTTCTCTCTCTCTCTCTCTCTCTCTCTCTCTCTCTCTCTCTCTCTCTCTCTCTCTCTATATATATATATATATATATATATATATATATATATATATATATATATATATATATATATATATATATATATATATATATATATATTTATATATATAAAAGTTCTCCCTAAGTCCCTTTATATTTTTCAGTCCATAAGTTCCTCCTACAACCCTTGGATCATGATGGAAGGTTGAGATCAAAGCAAAAACACACTTAACACTAATGAATTCACTTCTCTTTCTAGTTTTAATAATACATTCACTAATTCATTATCATACACAATTAACACCATATTTTTGTCTTATACTTCAAAGTTTATGAAAATTTTGTTAACATTTTTCCCTTGCTTTTTTTTTTTTTGCTTTTTTTTCAAAACAAGTTTTCTAACGTTTGCTTTTTTTTTTTCGAGACAAGTTTTCGACATTTTAGGATTTTACGAGTGTAATTCTAATAGCAAAAAGTGTAATTTTAAGGAATATTTTCGAGAATTTAGCGTTTTACAAGTTTAACTTCAATCTTTTCCGAGTGATTTTAATCTAATAATATTTTGAATTTTTTGTCATTTTATCACAAGTTATTGTAATTTAGCATTTTACTTAGTGTTTTTTAATGACAAAAAGTGTTATTTTAGTCCGATAAGCCGTAATTTCACCAATGAGATTGTTATTTTTACCGGGCTTAGAATGTAATTTTAGTCCGTAAAAGTGTAATTTTAGTCCAATAAAAGTATAATTTCACTTAATCGAGAATATAATTTTTAGTCCATGAGAGTTAACATTAGTCCAATGAGAATATGACCAAGTCCATGGAGAGTGTAACATTAGTCCAATAGAGGTAAGTGTAATTCTAATAAAAAGCTAATTTTAACAAAAAATGTAATTTAACAATAAAAAGTGTAATTTTACTTTAAAAAGTGTTATTCTAGCAAAAAAAATATAATTTTAACAAAAAAAGAATTTACCAACAAAAGGTGTAATTTTAAAAAAAGTGTTATTCTAGCAAAAAAGTGTAATTTTAATGTAAAAAGTGTAATTTAACACCAAAAAGTGTAATTTTTAGCCAAAAGTAAGTATTCTAGCAAAAAAATGTATAATTTTAATAGAAAAAAGTGTAATTTTAATGGAGAAAAGTGGATTTAAACAAAAGGTGTAATTCTAACAACAATAAAAAAATGTAATTTTAGCTTAAAAAGTGTAATTTTATCGTCGAAAAAGTGTTATTCTAAAAAAAGTGCTATTCTAGCCTTAAAAAGTGTTATTCTAGCAAAAGGAAGTGTAATTTTAATAAAAAAAAGTAATTTTTAATGGAAAAAGTGTAATACCTTAAAAATAAGATTATATTTTAAATATATCTAAGATTAAAATCAACAAATAATCTTAGATCTATTTTGTACATCTAAAACTAAAATAAAAATATCTCACAAAATAAAAATAAGAACTAAGAAAAAAATATAAAGAAAATATTTCATATTTAGTAGATTTAATATTAAAATCAAAATATAATTTATAATAACACCACCAAAATCGAAAAACAAAAAAAAAAATACAAAAAAAAAAATGAAACGAGATCCGAAAAAGGAGTTCACCCACAACACCTACTTTACCACCGACATCCAACAACACCAACATTACCGATAAAAAAACGAAAAAGAGAAAAAGAGAGAAGAAAACCATGAACACAAAAAAAAAACAAACAAACAATGTGACTAAAAACAAAGACAAGTACACAACACTCCAATTACTAAATTTTTTTTTAAAAAAAAAAGGTAAAAAGGTACATCCGAGAACTGACAAAATGAGACGAGGGAAAAGAAAAAAAAAAATTAAAACGAGAAAGAGGAAAAGCATGAACATAAAAAAACAAAAACAAACAATGTTTGACCAAATCAAACACAACACCCCACCAATAAAAAAAAAAAAAAAAAAAAAATCGCGATCCGGGAATCGAAAAGGAGAAGAAGAAAGGGTAGAGGAAGGCAATGGTTGGGTGAGTGGCAAAATGGTGCTTGGCGGCAGGAGGAAGTAGTGGTGGCAAAGGTGGCGTCAGGCGGGCACCGGCAGTGGTGTTATGGGTGGCGCTGCCCGGGACGCACGCGGGAGGCCAGTAGACGTTGGGTGGTGGTGGTGGCGAAGTGGTGAAAAGGTGGGGTGGTGGTGTGGGTAGGTGGTGCGCCTGAGGTGGTGGCCTGGTGGTGGTAGCTTCGGGTCAGAGAGAGAAAAGGGGAAAAAACTTTTTGATTTTGTTTTGAATTTTTTTGTTTTTTTTAGAGAGAGAGTGCTTTTGAGAGATAAAAAAATGGAAAATTATGAGATATGAGAGAGAAGTGGTGTTTGAAAAGTATATATATTAAATTAGTATTAATTAGAAGAGTTAGTGATTAATTAGTATAGAAAGTGAGAGATGTGGTTTAATGAGCTTTAACCTCCTCTTTGCTTTCAATCTCAACCTCCATCTTCCTCATCCAATGGCTCTAAAGGAAAATCCTGACATCAAATATAAGAGGTGGACTTTCTTGATCTTTACACTATATATATATATATATATATATATATATATATATATATAATTAGGATCATGTTTAGATAACGTATATATTTAGGGATTGAGGATCAATCTTAGCCATCTAAATAATAAATCCTACGTCTTATATTTAACACATAGAATTAAGGGCAGTTTGGTAATTTCTGTTTCTTTTGTATATACACCCCGCTTTCCTAATTTTACCTAGTTTTTCTGGGCTTGCTTAATTTAATCATCAATTTCTTTTCTCTCTCTAAATTCATCTTCCTCACATCCATGGATTCCTTCTTTTCTCCCCGCTATTTCTTGCGCCGCTTCAATTTCTTTTCTTATTAAGGATTACACTTGTCTTCAATCTTAATCGCTTATGTCATGTATATCTTCTTCTTTCTCGCCGATTTTTCCTTGATTTGTTAATTTTCTTTTATTTTGTTGTTATTTTTGTCTTTTTCCACATATTCGCTACGTTTATTATGAATTCATGTTTAGATTTATAATTTTCAAATTTATTTTTATGTAATTGTTGATTTGTTACAGCTATATTTGAATTACTCTTCTTTCATGCTTTTGTGTTCACCTTTTATGTCTAACTTCCTCATATGCACTTTATTTTAATTTACTTGTTGTTTTTTTCTCTTATATATGTTTGCATTTGCTAGTGTTGTTACTTCGTTTTTCCGAATTTGTCTATATTTTTACTTTTCTTGCTTAGCTTTATTGGTGTACAATGAAATTGAAGTTTCATAATTGCTTTTGCTACCTATATTTTCAATTTTCTTGATTTTGCCACACTCGTAATCTCATTGCTTACTTTACATCCTGCTTTCGGCTGTTGTAATGCATTCTCGTATCTATATCTACCAGACCTTGAACTGCTACTCACAATTATTATACACAATAAATTTGTTCAATATAATATCACACCATATTCAATATAATATCACAACTATTACAATACCAAATTTTGCCCCCACTCGCTTGCTTATTATCTCATATGCTTTGAATTGCTTCTTATATTGCATTCTTTTCGATGCTAATAGTCAGGTACCTTCTTCGATTCATCTCTCACTGCATACTAGTGTGTCTCAAATTACTTCTATTCCACGCATTGAAAGTCCTCCCCCACCCACGCCTAATGATAATCATTTTAACAAATTACTTACTCCCCCGCATTGAACAAAACTCCTCGCTTCTTATCATGAACATCAACTGCTTTTGAATCCACACTCGTGGTACTGAATTGTGGCTCAAGAAATGCCGTAATCGGGCTTTAAACTCAACTTGGCTGCTTTTGGCAAAATTGGAAGACGCTATCGCTTATAATGTCTATGCATATACATGTTTGAACCCAGGAAGTCCTCTAAAAAAAATGTCACGGGTGCCATCTTTTATAAACTTGTTGTCCGTAACGTGACGGGTTTAGAGATGGTAAGAAAAGGAAAGCTATTGTTCATGATGCAGTGCAGTGGAGCAACAACTTATAAAGCCGCTTTGATATTGGAACAATAAACTAACGAGATTGGTTGTGGATGCTATGATTGAATTTCCCCGCCTTTATCAAGGATGTTTATGTTGTAAACTCAATGGCTGAATGGCATAATCATCGTCTTTGTTCGCTCACAAATCAAAAATTTCAAAGAAAAAAGAGACACCTTCATCTTTTTCATAAGAAGGCAATTATTGATCATTCAAAAGTTAATTTAGGTCCTACACCTAAGATATGATATTCTAAGGAACATGCAGATGGTTATGAGAATGTTGGTACCAATTGATTGATTTTAAGAACTTTGGAAGGGATATCAAATGTTTCATAGGAGATAAAGATGCTCAATTGTTTATCGAGCACTTCGAGAACCTCCGGCCAAACCAATCCAGGGTTCTACTTTGCTTATGGCTGCATTCTTTCAAAATGTTTGGTTCGTATTTTAAAGACGCACAGCACGCTGAAATTACTCTTCCTTTGGTGATTTTGGTCAGCTTTTGATCCAACTTACGGACAAATAAATATTCTATGATTTTCACTCCTTTTATCGGGGTAGACCACCACAAAAGATCCGTGACTTTTGCTTCGCATTGTTGTTTCAAGGAGGATGATGATTCATTTAAGTGGGTTTTCTAGAAGTTCTTAGACGCTAAGGGTCGGCCGAGAGCCGTAATGTATAATCACCCACCAATGTCCAGAATAAAGAAGGTTGTACCCAAAGTTTTCAAGAAGGCTAAGCATAGATATCGCATGTGGCATATTATGCAAAAGGTCCCCCGACAAGATTGGAATTACACAATATCCAAGGAGATCGATTTTGTGAGTCGCTTGAATTCTCTGTGATGGGACTCGACTGGAACCTCGAACTTGAACGAAGTGGTCCGACTTAATTGCTGAACATAATCTCAGCAAGCAAATTCTGGTTACACATTATGTACAAAAAAAAAGAAGCGGCGGATCCCGCTTATTATCGTGATATTCCTATGGATGTCTTCTCCGAACAACTCAACGACGGAGAGCCGTAATAGCTTTTTTTCTAAGCGTTGAAAATATACATGGTACATTTGTTGAGTTTTGGATGCGTTTTCAAAGCGCCATGGATCAACAACGCCATACTCAAAAGCAACATGATCGAGACAAAGGATTATACTTTACCCCAATTAGCTACGTCTCTACACTTGGAAGCTCATGCGTCCAAGGTTTATACCCATGCTATTTTTAAAGATTTTCAACAAGAGGTCACGCTCCATGTGTTCTTTCTTAGTGTTGGTGGCTTCACACCACCACGACGGTATTGCAGGTCATTGTTGTTACTGACGCTAGAATGTAGAAGAGTTATCAAGTAGTGTTCAATTCTACAAGCACCGGCGTAATGTTCTTGTAAGTTGTTTAATAGGAAGGGTATTATTTGCGTATTATTATTATTCGGGTTTTCCGGAAACAAGTTAGGACTTTCGCTCGATAAGCATACTTATACCGACAAAGAATGCAAAAGATCCCTCTATATGGTTCATATGGTGAGTTACTCAACGACTTTGATGCCACCGATGTAAGGAAGTTTGAGATGTGCAAATTAGGCTTAGTTCTACCAACTATCGCTTGTCGAGAACTATGCCTAACAATCGCATCACGATCTTGGCCGACACATCAAGCAATTTCTGCTCAAACTCAATCCACAAGCACAAAATGACAAAAGAGACAGGAGTCGAAATGCTTGTAGTTCCTCAACCAAGTGAGGATTCTACCGCCGTCGTGCAAAGAACAAGGGTAGTGGGAAGAGAATGAGACGACAAAGAACAATGCATTGCTGAAGCAGAAGCCAAAAGGCTTTGCAAAAATTGCAAACAATTGGCTAACCATGATAAGCGAATCGCTTCATCCTTTCAGACTCGGGAGACGAGAATCAAAGTATGCTACCCAAATAAATATATTCTACTACATTCTTTCTATGGGCAAGATGCCACATTCACTTATGAGTTTCATTTTTGGAATTGTATATACTTTTGATATTGAGGTCGACGATCGCTTCATTGTCATTTATGATCTTAATTTCAAAATCGATCAATCGCGCTTGTTCATTTGCCGATAACTACTTGAAGCTTTTGCATTTTTCTGTGGAGTTCGTATGATGATTGACTTCGTATACCGATTCATGTTCATCAAGGTCATCCAAAACATTATTTGTGTCGTCGCCGCTCGTTGGAGGATCTTTTGTTGATGAAGCTCAATATATATGTGATATATATGTCACAGTTTCATTACTTTATAAATTACACTCCATGTTAGATTTACGTAGTGATATAAGTGTGATATTTCATTGTTAGACGTCTCGATATTTCAGTTAGACGGTGATATTTCTTCCATAAGATTAAAACAAAAGATTATCGTCCTTCTCATATTTTACCGTATATGTCGTGGATATCGCATTGTCACAATGCGTGGTATTTCTTAAATAAAGATTCCAAAATGTATTATCAAGTCCATTTTTCAATGTCCATGTTCAACCTCGCAGATTAAAATGAATGTGTAGAATATCGATGACGATGGGTTTTTAAATGTATATTGTGATATTTCATAGTTAGAACTATGATATTGCATTTGAAGTATAATGTGATATCACAATATACCGAATACAATATCACACTTGTATCAAATAAACACAACACGTGATTAAATAATTTCAAGATTCTTGCAAAGATTGCAATGCCTAATACAATAACATCTGAATATTCATTTCAAAATTTTACTTTTTTAGGGATAATTATTATCCTTCTAGCTTAATATCACATGATATCGAATACAATATCATACATGTCTTAAATAAATATCACAAGTGTGAATAATTATTATCCTCAATTTTTAGGGCATACATCACAAGATAGCGAATTACATTATCATACTGGCTTGGAATAAATACCACATCCCACTCCATTAATTACGATTTTTATAATATCACAACGTATTCAATACAATACCACACAATTAGACGTGTCATGTGATACAATATTTCAACTTATTCAATACAATATCAAATTGCTCTTCTATACAATATCACGGTTTCTAATAAAGAGATTCCTCATGCAAAAATATTCCGAGGTAACGGATAGGTTACATTGTTTACAATATCACAATGTATTCAATAAAATACCACATAATTAGACGGCATGTGACACAAAATTTCAACTTATTCAATACAATATCAAAATTATTCTTCTCTACACAATATCACGGTTTCTAATCAAGAGATTTCTACAAGTGTGATCAATGTTTGTTTAATAAGAGTTACTATATCACATGTACGATTTAAAGTTTAAATACCACGAATTACAAAATACAATCTCACAATGCATTCATTCCAATATCACACCTGTAAGATAAACTAATTGATCAACAAAATAGCCTTAGATGAACTCTTTAAAATAGCACATTAACATTAATTTGATATATCTTCATTACAAAACCTTATCAAACGATCTAGATTGTACCATTTTTGTCTACCTATTACAAATCAAACTCCAAACCCATTTTTGTCTACCTATTACAAATCAACTGACAATGCATTCATTTCCAAGTCGACACACACTTATTTTCCTACATTGTCAGCCTCGCCTCACTTCTACCTCGACCTCGCTTCTCGTGATATTGTGCAATCAGCTTGATCCTCTCACCACCACTTGTGTTTTGCCCATTGACAACACCATCCCAAATATGTTCACCGATTAATATATCTCCATAGTCAAATAAAACAAAAACGAATATCTTTACAAAGTAATGACATTATTATATCCGATTAGCCATTTTATTATTTAATTTATTTACCTTTTAGGAGAACTACGAAGAATAGCTGCATTTCAAATTCACCCACTTTTGCACATCTTCACCTTTCCTCCTTTTATAGGTTTTTGTTCATTGATGATTCTTTTCCGCCTGGCACTGAGGCTTGATTTCTTCCTTTTATTGTCGTGAACTTGCTACTTTTTGAATGACTTGTTCCCTAATTCCATTTATGTCACCTAAGACTAACGCGTCGCCATTTCTCGCCTAATAAAGATTCAAGGGCCAACCTTTCCATCAAGATCTGCTTCAAATACTTCTCCTCATACCTTATCATGTGCATTGTAGACAGTGCGCTACTCATCGCTTTTTAGTTCCTCGTTTTGCCATTTGAAGCTTACGTTAACAATGTTAAATCCTATTATTTCTTCTCGGGCCCCTTTTAAGCTTTCCGTGATAATCACTCACGCATGAAGCCCGACACATTTCAAGCCAACCATCTGATTAAACCCACATATATTATCCAACAATTTCTCGGGATTTCCATTATCAACTAAAGCATTCAACTTTACCACAATATCCTGCTACTTATAAACACTTGTATCTTCCCATTTATCATAGGATGTATTGTCTAGGACTTCAACTTTTCTTTTGTAAAGTTTTATACAAACACAAAAGTAATGGTCTTCAAATAGCATTGGTACGTAAAACAATCTCAAATTACCGCCAAGTCATATTTATTTCGTTGTTTGCGGTAATAAAAGTATCCTGAAGCTTCAATAATCCTCATTTTATGAGTTTCATCCTCACTTTCATCACCTCCTGTTGATATAATGAACAAAGATCCTGCTTGCAAAATAGTTGTTTATCAATAACAAAGACATATTCATTGTAATAATATTAAATTTACAATATTTTACAATCAAATATCTAAAGTACTTGTAAATAATATCAGATACCACGCAGATTTAAGTCCGAGAAACAGTAGTTGTCATAGCATGGTCCTTGTACTCAATGTCATTCAAGAGGTGTACCCAACATTCAATCATTTTGCTCGTGACATTCACGTACGTTCACATTGATAGTATATCTTCTCTCGAGGAGTTTTGCTTCTTCGCTGAGATAACAAGAACACATTCACTACAAGCAATTGATAGATGAAAATTACAAAGTTGAAATATTCTTTCCATATGCTACTAAATAAATGATGGACATCAGCTAAAAATAGTTGAGGATATCATAATAGTTTTCAATCTTACTCTATAGAATGTGGGTCATCCACTAAGCGTAGTCAAGTACTTCTTTTCTTACTTCAACAAGCTTGCTAAAAGTGCTTGATTGTTCTCAAATTTGGATATAACTAGAATATCACCAGCCTTTGCCACAAAGCTTGTATGTGCACCTAAGACCATCCGAATTTCCTTTTCGACGGCCACTCCAAGACACTAGTATCGTTAACATTGTCCATTGTCTGGTCTTTTTCAACCCTAAAGAAATGTCAGCCTGTGATGCATAATTTAGTACCAAATAAAATATGTTGTTTAAGAAAAAATGAGCGCTATAAAAAGTAATTAACCTTGATTTTTGACTTTTTGGTGTACAAACTTTCTTCAGATCACCGTTTTTCTTTTTCTTCCTTCTTTTTCATTCTCCTTTTTCCAACAGATCATTTCCAACGATTCCTTTTCAGGTGTTGAAGTTTGTTGTGATTCATTGTTTCACTCGTATGGTTATAATCACTGAAATCCAATGCCGCGCTTATCTCAAACTGATATAATTTCTCTTCATTTCATCATTCAAATCACAATCAAATATTTCCCATTGTCAAAACATCATGTGCAAAAAGATCATAAACACTTACCCAAGTACCAAGTTAAAACCTTTGATCGCCACTTGAATTTCTTATTAACTAAGGGAAACATTTGCACTTTTTCTCCTTGCTTTAAACTCACGTTCAGCCGCACATGTAACTCCAAAATGTCTTTGCCTATACATTTTTGACAACAATTAAGAATCTCATTAATGTAAAGAAAATTCCTCCAATTTAATAAAACACATCAATTGTAGGAGTTTTGCAAAGAAAGTTCGAGCTTAAGACTTGCACCCAACTCAACAAGGTAAAAAACCGATTCTTCGAAGTTGTCATAGAGCCTATTGTCTAAGTAGTCCACCTGTCTCGTTTTTAAAGTTGATGCATATGCGAAAATAATGTTCGCTTTATCAGCAAAGGCAGGAACACCTAATAAAGTTTGTATGAAAAAATTTTATTTATTAATCGAAAATAAATGGTATAATACAAACAATTTTGATAATGCTATTGTCTTACTCGTATCCAACCCTAAGTTTAGTGGGTCATTCGTAAACATTTTGCCATATATCCTTATGCTCCAGCTATTTCTTCAGTAAGTGTTTTTGTCTTCTCAAATTCTTTCTCCATTTAGCATTAAGATTTGTTCTAGAGGTGTCCACATAAGACCGCAATAACACAATAGGTTCCTTTTAATATTAATCAATATTAAAATAATAATAATCGCCTTACACTACAATAACACAAACTCTTCAATAAAATATCATACTAATTGAAATTTTTTTCCATAAATAGAAATACAATATCACAATATATCCAATACAATATCATTAACATATCCAATACAATATCACAACTAGTTTTATATTTCATCCAATACATTATACAATATTAGAATGTAATACAATATCACAATACTTGCAAATATCACAACATTTACAATACAATATCACACTAATTGAAATAACATGAACTCTTCAATACAATATTAATCAATATTAACATAACAATCGTCATATCACCATACGGCTAATGATGGCATCCTCAGAATAATCATACATTTCTCTTTGCCCTCGCACTAAAACCGTCGATAAAGCTAAGGTAGAAACGGATCTTCATAAAAGGTAGTGTTTGATTAATTTGGCCGCCAAATTGATCTTTTTCGCTTGATTTTCTTTCTCTACCTTATCATTATTGCCATCAAAGCTTTTTTCACCACCTCTCTTCTACAAAGATCTTCCTTTGGGGAGGACATTCAACCGTCTTCGCTTTATCACTACCCACCATCCTGATTTGCATCATTTCCAATAAAATCGCCTATCTTTATTGAACTCTTTCATATTATCTGTGTATCTTTAAAAAATGTTAATCCCCTCTCGTCATTCTCAAAAAAAAATTTCATGAATTTCCTAGCATTTTTAAAAATCATAATACAATATCAATGTCACATCTATCAATTAATATTGTAAATACTAATAATACTAATATGGTTTAAGAATATCGTAAACATATCTCAAAAAGGTAACACAATATAAGTTTTGTCTTACATCTAACGTACTTTCCTTATTTCTTCGTCACTTTGTATCCTAGTGAGGTAACTGATCAACATGTATCCCTTTTGGTATTTGATGTACTGAGGTTGAGTTTGAGGTCACGATCTTCTTTGATAACCTCGGCCGCTCACAGATAGGGTAAACAATTTGGGGACGGGGATGACGCCCCCAACGCACTGTCAACTCACTTTTAGCTCTTTTGTTAACTCTCTTATGATCCCAAAAAGTGTTTAATAAGTGGAATGCTGGGCTAACACATCCCCTTTAAAATTCACCCTATGGAAATAGCATATCATTAACACAAGTATGCATCCAAAGAATAGACTTTGTCTTTATGGTCCCCTCCTTAAAATTACTAATAAGCTCTACCAACGCTTCAAAAATACAAACTCCTACCACTATTTTTATGTTTCCTACATCTTCAAAATTTCCTAAGCAAATGAACTCAAATAGGTAATTTGTCGAGGTACCAAGAAAAAGATATGCTATATGAAACAAACAAATTTTCTTGAAATCATCACCCGACCTATCACAACTCATTAATCTATCATGCAATAACAATCAACTTAATAGGTCTGCCTTACTTCCTCTAATCCAAATTTCTTCGCCACTCAACTTTCAATTCATCATCAAAAAGAACTTGCAAATTACAAAACATAGTTCCTTGACTCCTAGCACCAACCCTAGGAAGCAGGAATACATCATGCACATCACTTAACAAAAACTCGATTTTTTCGCCCTAAACATGAAATGGGTAGGCTTGAAAGCTTATAAGCAATTCCACAATCCCAGGAATCTCCTTAATAAGTTTTAAATGCAAATAAGCCTCCAAAACCAATTTCTTCCACCGCTCTTCTTCTCATCATTGCTCACAAATAAGCTCAAAATGTTTTGTTTGTCTACATTTTGTTACAAATTTGTGCTCACTTTCTCATGTCGACTCAGCCCTTTTTTGTTTTGCTCAATCACGTCCATAATTTCTAAACCATCCTCATTTTCATTTTGCACAATCATTTTGTTATGATCGTGAGGTATCTCCCGTCCACACTGAGCCCTTTGTTGGTTTTTTTTCGGAGTCTTTTGGGACTTATTATCGCTTATAGCTTTTCTTGCAAGGTTTTTCTTCCTGGAGTTTCTCCGTGGAGTGCCAACAGTTGTTCATGACTCCAGATTTGTTCAAAAAACTCCGAGGACAAATTACGCAAGATAAAAACAATTTTTTTTTGCATAACAAAAAAATTCAATACAACATGATTTTTTTCCACGCCTACAAATACAATATCACAATATATCCAATACAATATCACAACATATCCATTACAATTTCACAACTAATTTTATATTTCATCCAATACATTATACAATATTAGAATGTAATACAATATCACAAAAACTGCAATATCACAACATTTACAATACAATATCACAACTAGTTATGGATTACACAAAGATATAATAAAATCTCACATCATTTACAAAACAATATCACAATATTTACAATACATTATACAACATCGAATATAATACAAAATACGCTTTTCTCGTGTTCTTCATCTATTACGTGTGATGTTACAAAAACGCAAATTAAATGAATTAGAGAAATTTTGCTAAGGCAAGACACACAAACACGATCAATAATATGAAAAGTAGATGAAAAATAATCGATTTTATCCGCTTAGTTCATGCTAATATTTTGCGAAAATGTTAAAATAATTGCACAACATTTCAAACCTTAGAATGAACATTTTTCGATTTTACCCAAATTATATGCATGTCTACGTTATAAAACATCCGAACAAAGATTCAGAGCAAATATATTTGAATACTTAAACCAATGATCAATTATTTTCTCGAAAATATACCTAAAAATGGAAAAAATCAAGAATTTAGATCAAAAATTGATTCAATTCAAAGAAAAATGCGATGATATGCAAAGAATGATTCGTATTCCTTCGAATTTATTGATCTAACAATTTATCAAGATTTTCTTCGATTTTTTTTTCAATTTTTAGAGAGACAAAGTTCAAGTAGGAATATAAATATGAAATATGAATCGCCTAATTTTTTTTGTGTTTTGTGGGGTTGATTTTTTAAAGGTATTGTATAGAATAAAGTGTGTTATTTCATACCGCCCTCAATCCTCAAATATTTAGCCGCCTTCACCGGATCCCCATTTATATATATATATATATATATATATATATATATATATAGATTCTCTCTATTGCTAACTCTACAAAATCTCAAAATAACCAATTTGTTTCAATTATGAAAGATAATTTAGTGTGTAAAAATATATTTAATTTACTAATTACATAATTATTAATCAAATTAATATTTTTATTTGATTTTTTCGTTTATTACTTGATTAGGTTTCTCAGGTGAATCAAAATTATTGTTGGTGGTTGTGATGGCTAAAGACCGGATAAAGACAGGATGGGTCTTGTGAAAATGCAAGGGGTGGCAGAGAGGGTTAGGTCATCGCTGGCTTTTGGTGGTTTCGCTTGTATGGAGGTGAGGGAAAGGGGGCGAAGGAAGAGGGAAGAGATGTAGCGGGCTTGCTGTGGCTACTGGGATGACAAGGGCACATAGGAAGGAGGGAGCTGACGGGTAAGAGGGAGGAGGGCGGATGGCTCAACTGTGGTGGTTAATGGGTGGTAATCAACATAAACAAACTAATATTCTACAATTTATACAAATTTTAAAAAAGTAATTTTCTATACTTCCAAATATAAAACATAGCTGCTTCTTTCATCGATAAATATTACTCTTTCCATGGATTTTTTTCATTGTTTTTCCATTTTTACTTTTACTAAAAAACAAATAAAAACTTCTCTCAATCTCCTCTTCTCAACCTTCTTCCACTCTTCTCAAAATCAATCAAATTAATCAATGAAACAGGCTCATCCGTCGGAATATGTGTCCTCAAAACAATAAAGTGCGATCACATTATTTAAATATCATAATCAAATCTCATATTAAGAATACTAAAGGATGATAAATTAAATAGTCAACCGATCAACATTAACTCCAGATTGGTTTGCTAGAGTTTGACGTTATGGCCGAGACGTTGGTGGTCACAACGATCCCTTAAGGTAACACCAAAGGATGATGCCTTTATCAAGAGTTGATTAATTGTATGACGCATACAAGTTAATCAACTTTTAAAATTGAACAATTCAATTTCTAGAGAGAATATTTATATCTTATTGTAATTTGATTAAATAAGATTTATTTAGTAATTGAAATACTTTATTACTAAAAATCTATTATTGTTAGAAACAATTGAGATAAGAATGAATGGTTAATTATAATTACAATAGGTTGTGAATTATAACTATATGACCCATTTTATTTATGTGATCAAGTATCACTAGTCAATTTGTTGTATGTAATTTAATTAATTTATAAATGATATTTATTTGATAAATATGCATTAAATTAATTAATAACATGTAATATACTACATGTGATATATTGTATGACAAATGACAAATTGACAAAATAAAAATGGATGTCCATTCGAGGAACGGACCAAATGGTGATGAAATAAGAGTTAGTGGGTTTGTCTTGTTTATCGGGACTAAATAAAACAAATATAATTACTTAGTCTAATAGGCATGCATACCTATCACATAGAATAGAACAATTGTGATAATTTATGTGCATAGGTCCTCTAAAAAGCTTCTCCCCCCCACCGGTTTTCCCATGCTCTTTAGAAGAGAATTTGTTCTCTTATTTTGCTCATTCATACACATGCAAAATCTCTCTAATATATTCATCTATCTTCCTCCAAAACTTGAGAAGTTTTGATTAAAATTGTTCAATGTTACTAATATTATTAATGTAATATATGAGCATTAGTAATCAATTTTAAGCTGCAGACTACTAAACAAATATCTAAAGAAATATTATTTAGTAGAGATAAGGGCTAATCTTGGGTGCAATCAAGAAGAGGAGAATCTCACATTGGGATTTTGAGGATCATCCTAATACTCATCATAGCTCAAGAACAAGTGAAGGTAGAAGACCTTACTTGTGCCTATAAATCCGAAAAATAACAATGTAAGAATCATTGTTTTCTCATTTTATTTCTTATTTCATATACGCATTTACTAGATCTAAAAGAATACATAATTAAGAAGTTAATTAGTTCTTTATTAGAAGAGTCTAATAAGAGGTATATGAACCTAACATTATCAAATAATGATTCTAACTTAGTTAATTTGCATCAATTATATTAGATTAAGATTCAATTAATTTATAGTTAATGAATTTGGGAATTTTGAAAATTAGGGTTAATGAAAAATTAGAAATATAAGGAATGATGGTTGAGTAGTAAATCAACTGAATGGAGGGTGGGAGGGGGCGAGGTCGAGGTCACGATCATATGGTGGTCGACATTCAAGGAGGCGAGGAGGTCAATGGTTGTCCGCCGTGTAAGAAGGCGATGAAGGGCGGTGGGACGGAGATGCGCGGTGCGGGTGGTTCTGAGGTCGTGAGTGTAACACCCCCTCATACCAAGGTACCTACTGACTACCCCCAAAGATGAAAGGTTGTTACCATCTCGGTTGTCTTAGGTTAGTATATATCAAAAGCAATAAATTAAAACACATTTATTAATGTACTAGAATTATAAAGGTTACATAGTCTCCAAAATCTAATAAACGAATTATCCAAATGGCAACAACTACCAAAACATTAACTAAAGCTCGTGATGGTGTCATCTAATCAGTGGACTTTTCCCATGATCGCCCCTAAGCTCAATAATCAGATTACCATGCCACAATCGCTCACCATCCTGGGAATGGATCATAGCAGGTTTCTAAAACAACAACACGGGGGTCGCATTACTACAATCAATATAAGACAACAACATTACCGCTTAGATCATCGATCTCACGCACAAGAACCGACTACACACCGAAGTGTGTAGCTCCGCTGATTACCCATCGCAACAGAATCCTCCCGCTGGGTGACTGACCCATCCCACCTAGTCCACTCATCATCAACGAGCGACTAACCATCCTCGTCCCTTAATGTGCACATCCCCCTCCCGTAGGGGTTCCACGAGGGCTAACCAGGTGTGAAGCCACTCCTGTGACTCCACCACAATCACAATCACATGTCATCAAATGCCCATCTCAATCGCTTCATACCAACATCGTCAAACAATCTCCATACTCAAGATGATCAAATAGATAACAACAATTACAAATAAGCACATTCTCAAATCAATCGACAGAAATCGGTGGGAAACCCTACCTTTTTTAATCCGCTATCAGCTGAATCAACCACACAAAATGCATAACAAATATCACGTAGTACTACAACAATAATCACATACTACAATTACACATTGCACAATCCCATTTCCCCAATTCCATATATACAAAAGAACCCCAAAAAGAATACAAATGACAAGGGAATGAACTACCAACAAAGAGAATAAGAGACTACACACAAGGATCACGACGATTTGCACACACAACGAGATATGAGGATGATTAGGGAGTGATTAGGAGAGAGATCGTGAATGATAAAGCTTTGAAATGATATTGAAACTGACGCGGAGGAAATATAAAATACCCTAAACATTCCCTAATCAAATCACAAAAATAACACTCCACCAAACCTAAATACTCGATCGGAAGGTAGGGGTGTATACTCGCGTGTGTCCATACTCGGGTCGAAAGTGTTAACTATACTCGGCCGGAGTGTTCCTCTACAGGAACCAAAACAACACACAACTCGCAAGACTACTCATGGGGTAGGCGCTACTCGGTCGAGTAGTCACTGTAAAATCCGTAGTGTTACAATCTTCCCCCTAAAAAGAACTTCGTCCTCCCAAGTTCACACTCTACTATAAAACAAAGCACAACACTACGCCCCAAGACTAAACCAACCACATATAACAACACTAAGGAACTACACAAGTCTCCACAAGAATCATTACCCACTTACTCAAAGCAAAACAACAAACAAAACAAAACAAAACACGACCGCGAAGTTCCAACCCAACCTATAAAACATGGACACTAAACACCAACTCCACAAACCACTCTTCCTTCCACAACATGGCTCACGATATCGTCTCAACTATAGCATAGGTTCTCACATCGACTCCATAACATTACCTAATAACCACAATATAATGTTGCCAAATCTTGTATCACTTCCCATAACACTCAACCACAAAGAAGATCAATCATCAAAACGGAATGTTATATTCTATCATCCTCAAAAAAACGAACTTCGTCTCCTTCTAAGTTTACTCACACACATAAACATCATCTTCCAACTGACAAAACTATTGGACTCATAATCATTGTCATTCAACTATCAACACTGTTGAAATATTCTCTCATTGCCTAAACATCGAACTATTACAAGCACTGGCTGACCTTTGATCAAAACAAATATCCAACCTTTATGCTACACCAACACTCTACTTCCAATTATACTACCATATTGTACAACCATCAAAATCTCTTTTATCCTTTTGTCATGATCCTACTCCTCTTAAGATAAATGTTACGTCCTCGTAATCGCCATTACTAAATCCTAGCTATATTTTCTCATTATCCCCATCACCACCGTGTCAAAGATAACCACTTATAATCGGACCACGCCATGCATATCTTAGGCTCTTTACTTAAAACAACTCTCATCCTTCAATTTCAAAATCTTTAGCTTAACCAAAACTTCAAATCTTCCACATTACCGCAACACATGACACACCTCTATATAAACTATATAAAACTCATATCACTAAAAAAGCATAACTCACATTCCACACTTGTTACGTACACTCATACTAGATCCTCAAGTTCTTTTCTTTTATTACCGCAAAACTCATACATAACTTAACATGACACCATTCCCAATATCCCCACTCACTATCTCAACAAAGATTATGAACCGGCCTGCCGCTTTCGCATCATTATAACACATATTCTACTAATCATCATTATGACTATGACACTCACCGATATCTCATCCTGAAACAAGGTCAAACTTACCGTAATAACTTCTCACAATCGATCCTATCAACAAAAATCACTATACCATGACAAATCAACAAAAACATATACAACTCTCTTTCATCATACTCTACCCCCATTCCCAAACTGGAACCGTAAGAAACACCAACAAACAAAACAACAATCTGCATGTTCAACCAAGACTCACCAGGAATAAAGGCAAACAAACAACAATATATGTTTAATCTGGTAAGCACTTTCGAAACTCGTAACATAAACATCTCACCTACTCCACCATTAACCGTGATTTCATCGCAAAACTGCCACCACAACCGTACCCCGCGCCCAAGGCGAAATGCCCGCATCACAACACTAAGTACCGTGCCCGGATCACCACCCGAGGCACCAAAACCACACCGATAGACATCGACGACATACACAATCCCTTAAACACCGACTCAATATAACATCACGGACAAAAGAAAACTTACTTCAAGATCGCTTTACCGAGATCACAACACCATATATCATACGGAATAAATAGGCAAGAATCTCATGCATACCATCCATACTTTTCATGGAATAAACATATATCATGAATACACATGCAAATATAACCAGTCTTGTCAGATCACCCAAACTATCACTTTTGATCATTATTCCATTAAGTTAAACGTATCAATATATATTATACGGAACATTCCATATAACAACATTAAAAACTATCACCATACCGCTTCTCGTGAGGTCACAACCTCACACAAACATTTATATACATCTTAGACCCATAATCACATCCAACTAGTCAATCCCGATCACGTAAGTTACCACTTGACAATGAATATCTCTTATCCGGACTTAACCTCGGGTGCCCTTCATAACATATCTTCTTTTTACACACGCCATCACCACCCAAAACGTAGCCATATCATCTGTACCCAACTACCAACGAATACCTCATATATCCATACCTTAAAATCCCTCATAACCAAACCTTAATCACCTTCACAAAATCAACCTCATTAGAACAACTAACTTCCCCAAAATAACATCATCCTCAACCACTAGTGACAATACTATGACACCAACATTTTTCGTGTGACTACTCTCTTACTATCACTTCTTAATATAACAATCCTTTTCCTCCCTTTGGTTCTCATCCCAAACAACAAACATCAAATATATCAACAAAAATCACCTCAACACTATTTCCAATTTCATCCGTAATTGTATCGTCACCCGACTCACCACCAAAATCTTATATGTTGCAAATTCTTTACCCAACTTTTGCTTTCTTTAATTCCTCGAAACTCATGATTATCATGTTGTCCTGAACTTCTACATAATCGTAACTCAAATCCTCAAGGATAGATCATACATCATCTACAATTTTTACTCTTTATATCACATATCCTCTGTGAACATGTTCCTAGTTTTACTCCCCTTATTCTTTTCTTTTTTACCTCGACAAACTCCCTAATGATTCAACTCTTCATTATTTCTATCTAATCAGTGCTCCTTAAGGTTATCTTCACATTGCTCCAAACTCAATTCCCATTATTTTATGTCGATATCATCTCTGCTCTTTCTTACCATAGGTCTTCTCATTATACTATAACTCCCCGATTGTCACTAATCTATCCATAAAATCAACGTTTAAAGTTCAAACAATTGCATCTCCTTTTTTTTTTTTTTTTTTTTTTTTTTACATCACTAGGAAACCAAAAATTCATCTCACACTGCTAGCTGCCCAAAGAATTACTCACTAGGCTCACATCGCGGAAAATTCCAAATTCCCAAACTCCTCACCATCTTTCAATTCCACGTCAACACATATCTCTATCTGGTCACTATATACCTCTTCTCCATCCATCTAAAGCAACCTTCATGCAACCTTCCACTATTATACCATATCAAACAACAGGGCGCAATGCTAACGCGGCAGCGCGCGCGCGCGCGAGCCCTCTATAAGTCCTTACACATCCCGAAATGTCACGCTATTCCTCGATTCTCATCTTAATCTTTCATTCTTATGCTTTTTAGCGCGGCGCGCACTTACATCACCCTTGCCATATACACTTACTTTATACCACTAATACACGACTATTTCACTTACTCACCTTGCATCATATCTCTCAATACAAAACATGCATCATATCTTGCCTTACATTAGTCATCATTCTTCCCTTTTTTTTTCCACTATCCTTCATAACTATTAATGACATGTCTTCCTTACCCAACACATGTCCTCTGCCGTCATTCCTCTATGCCATAACTTCCAGAATTTACGACGACCGTCTCTCATATATAAAAGAATGCGCTAAGACTCAAAACATATATGTATTTACTCCTACGACTCAAAACAATGTAAAACACATAAGCCAAAATAAATGCAACAAAAGTAAGAACATAGCCACCGACTCAAAACAAAAGTAAGAACATAGCCATCGACTCAAAGTGACTGGGCCAATGAGGTACCCAATCGGGTACATAACATACTAGGTCGTATTAAGGTACTCGGTCGAGTAACTATATTACCTTACGTAGTTTTCACTCGGAACTCAATTGCCGCAAAGGATTACACTTGGCCGAGTATCGGGAACATCGGCCGAGCAGACCTATCTTCGGTCGAGTATACGATTACTGCCGAGTTCACAACCCGCACGCCAAAACAGATTATCACGACAGTAGATTGCTCGGCTGAATATGGAATACCTTGCCGAGAAAAGACACTGCCGAGGAGGACTACTCCTGTCGAGTATAGGCGGGCCAAAGACTGGCCCAGCTGGGAACAGCAGCATCCTCGCCACATTTGGGTCATTCTGGGCATGGTGGACTCATCGTGCTAGAATCGTAAGAGGACAAGCTATCACCTCAACTTGGAATCACAGCAATATCATTTCTCGAACTTGACTTATAACAGTTTTAAGACAACCCTTCCGACCCGTATTCGATAAATCAAGCTTTCTAATGCCAAAACAACTCGAATATGCATAAGGCAACAAAAACAACTTAATACTTCTAAATACCAGTACATGGATGAACTTTTATCATTCCACATGAAAAAATTAAACATGACATTCATATGCATGTACACAATGAGCTTAAACACATGCTACTACTAACAACCAAACATTAACATCATCATGATCATATAAATACATCCTACCTCACATTACATATACTAAATTATTTCACCTTTCATATCACAACAAACAAGATTTGGGGATCTATATATGACACTCTACACCCGTTTTCAAAAGCCAACAGAAACTACATAATATGCTCCAGTTCCACACACGAACTACGCACTTCCTTTATCATATACCACCATGGTCAGATCCTTTCATTTCATCCAACAACAATACAAGGCTCAAGTTACAAGTATTACACACACATGACTCAACATACAAAATTTTCCCCTCATGCGGACCTATTGAGATCGTATGGGCCTTGAAGCGACTCCGGACCTGTCTCCCAAGTCTTCAAGAGCTCCAAACAACTCTCCCTGGGATTCATTTATTATTTAGACTCCCTAAGTTCATCGGGTTCATTTGTTTTAGGGGTGCCGGAATCATCTTCCTGATATTACTTTGTAACACCCCCTCATACCAAGGTACCTTACCAGGACTACCCCGCAAAGATTTAAAGGTCATACCATCTCTGGCTTCGAGGTTAGTATATATCAAAAGCAACAAAATTCAAACACATTTATTAATGTACTAAGAATTATAAAGGTTACATAGTCTCCAAAATCTAATAAACTTAATTATCCAAATGGCAACAACTACCAAAACATTAACTAAAGCTCGATGCAGGTCATCTAATCCAACAGTGGTGATTCTCCTAGCCTGATCGCCCTGGGCTCAATAATCAGATCATTTCACAATCAACACCATCCCCAACGGATCACCCAGGTTTTTACAAAACAACAACACGGGTCAAGATTACTCAATCAATAAGACAACAACATTATCGCTAGCCGATCATCGATCTCACGACAAGAATTTACCACACACCGAAGTGTGTGTCCCACGCGATTACCCATCGCAATGTAATCCGGCCAAACAAGACCCCAGTAGCCTCATCCCCACCTAGTCCATTTCATCAACGAGCGACTAACCATCCCCGTCTCCTTATGTGCACATCCCCCCTTGCATGTGGTTCCACGAGGGCGAACTGGGTGGGTTGACCCCGGCAAGACTCCACCACAATCACAATCACATGTCATCACATGTACCCATCTCAATCCGCTCATACCAATATCACATAACAACTTCCATAATTCGATGATCATAGAGTAACAATTATTACAACAAGCACATTCTCAAATCAATCGGGATAAGAACCGAGTAGTGGAACCCTACCTTTTCGCAATCCGCTATGTCAGAATCAACCACACAAATGCATAACAAATATCACGTCGTCACCTACAACAATAATCACATACTACACTTACATTCGCACAATCCCATTTCCCAATCGACATATACAGAACCCCAAAAGAATAAAACGATACAAACAAACTTACCAACAAGTAGAATAAGAGACTACACGCAAGGATCACGACGATTTGCACACACAACGAGATACGAGGACGATTAGGAGTGATTAGTGAGATCGTAGAATGATAAAGCTTTCAAATGATATTAGAAATGACGCGGAAATATAAAATACCCTAAACATTCCTAATCAAACCGTCAAATTACACTCATTAAACCGCACGCACTGACGGCAGTAGTATACTACCGAGTGTCCCATACCCTGGCCGAGTGTTAACTATACCTCCGAAAAGTTCCCCACAGAATCCAAACAACACACAACCTCAAAGACTACTCTACCGAGCAGGCGCTACTCCTACGAGTAGTCACCAAGTAAAATCCGTAGTGTTACAGCCGAGGTCTCGGTGAAGGGGGATCCGGGGTGGCCCAACGGTCGTACGGTGGCAGCAGGGGGTGGTCCGATATGGTCGGGAAGGGTTATCGGTTTACGTTAGTACGGGAGAGTGAGGAGCGGGTTCGGATGGTGCGATATGAGGTCCCGGTGGTGCGATGGTCTCGGGAGCGCGGGGATGGGACGGTGGTTTTTGGTGGTGCGACGATTAACAAGCCGGTGTCACACTTAGGGAAATCTATTGTATTAAAATAAGATGGGAATTGATGCATGTAAAAATAACAAGGGTATAATGGTCATTCAAGTCCATAATTGAGTAACTCACGTCCATGAATGCATGACCCAATATAAATAAATTAAAAAACTATATTTGTTGAAACATCATACATATTAAATTAGTTACTCATTAATCTATAAACCAATAATTAGTTACTATAGAAACCGTATTATAGAAGTTTGATATTTTAGATGTACTCCTAAAGACGAATAAAATAAGATCCCACAATAATATATTTTATCTTATATATCAGGAAAATGAGAAGATTCTTCCTAGAAGGTAGTTAATGAACAAAAAAAAAATAACTACCATTTGTGAGTCGAATAGAGGGAGTAATATATTTCATGTCAATCACTTTGGTCGGCTTTTATACTGAATCGTTATAATGTGTGATGAATTTCGTTGAATCCTTACTTTCTAATCCATATTACTATGCATCTCAATTCTCAATCAAAGAAGGTTAGTAGGAGGTTACACTCCAACACCGCTTATAAAGTTATAAATGGTTTGTGACTATAAACATCTATCCTATTTCTTATCTTACGCGTCCTAAATGTCCTTGTAACACCCCCGGACCAAACGTTTGCCTGAGCTGGGCACTCACTGAATCGCTGTGGATATGTAGCATGATCCACAAATCAATACGTGGCATTTCTGCAACAGATTTTGATCTCACCAGCGTATCTTCAAAATTTTCAAATTAAACATCTACGTCAAATTTCTCATTTTGTCATGTCCACTTTATTTTATTGAGTAAATAAAAACGGGGCCATACACTTTCACAGATTTCTTACATTATTGAACGTACTTGTTATTTCACTAATTTTGTGTTAATTTTCATTCGGTAATTTGTATTTTTTAAGGCGCTAAGTAACAAGACTGTAGATACTAGAAATTGAAGTTTAGCTACTTAAGAAAACATATTGTAGTACACCTACTCGACTAATTATACTAGCATATCATATAGCTAATTACAAAAAAAACTTATAATTCAAATAAACATAATTCTTTCTAGAAAATGATAACTAATCTTTATAAAACTTAATATTTTACAATTTTTTAAAATTACAACTCAAAAAGAGTTGCATCTGCAATTTAACGTTTAAGACTAGTTGAAATCAAAATCAATAACCAACTCTATTATATCCAAATTGTTTGATATTCATCTTAAAAATGAATCCAATTTGAAATAATGGTCAAAAATAAAATATTTGTCATTTTGGGTCGATTTTGAAAATATTTGTCAAAATGGTGTCCACGAGGTTCTGGATTTCTAGACTAAAACACACCACTACTAATGGCGTGTTTTTTGAAGGAAACACGCCATTAGTAGTGGCGTGTCTTTACAAACAATTTTTCCTCAACCGATCAACTTAAAAATAAAAAAAAAAAAAAAAATTCATAAGACACGCTATTAGGTGGCGAGCTTGTTTCTTCAAACCCGCCATTCCCAATGGGTGTTTGTTTTAGTCCATTTTTAATGAAATTTCTTTCCGTGATCATTATAAACACGCCATTGGTAGTGGCGTATTTTAGGTACGTAAATCCCGAGCCTACGTGGACACCATTTTGACAAATATTTTCAAAATCGACCTAAAATGACAAATATTTTATTTTTTGACCATTATTTCAAAAATGGATTCTAAAAACAAGATATAAAATCGACCCTTAATCTTCACCTGTCAGATATCATTCAAACCGAAATAACCATTATTCACCATCAAATTACAAACATTATTCCCCAATATTTCATCTTTTTATATTCAAATTGATTTATATCTATCTCCTCGTATTGAAATCAAAATCAATAACCAACTCCTATTATATCCAAATCGTTTGATATTCATCTCAGATTGAACTAACAAGGTCTTAGACGCTTTCAGTAGACCGCATACGGGATTGTGAATAATCGCGTGAATATCCGGCCTGTTGTTATTGGTTTTATTTTCAGTGGAAACGGTTTTTATTATTACTAGAGAAATAAGAGTTTGTTCATATTATATGCCACAAAATGTTTACTCACCATTTGCAACACTCGACTTGTAGTGTGTTTGGTCGTTGTATACAATTGATTTACTTTTTCGTGGGTCAGACATCGCTTACTTTCATTACTTTATCAGAATTGGCTTAATTTGTTGTCATGCTACAAACCCAAACAAGAATCAGCTGATCGCTGATAAATTTGGACGAATGGCCGTAAAGGTGCTTCATCGTTTACTTTCTTGCTTATTGTAATCGCTTTAATTTGTTTTCGCCACAAATTCCAAATAGAATCAGCTTTTCTTCCTTCATCTTTTAATCAAATTGTGTTCAATGAATTGAACAAAACTTTCCTGGAATACCAACAAATAACGGATGACGAGGTTCACTAATCTTTAATAATGATAATGATTATGACCGTGATCACCTCATTCATCATGGAAAAAGTAAACACATAATTCTAGATAAAACCTGCATGGATATGTTTGTAATAGGTCCATTTGTTAAAAACTGTAATTTTTGGGAAACCCTCCAACTCGTTAAGGCAAAATATCCAAATGGGAAGTGTCAAAATATGCACAAGGTCAAAGTAAATCTCATAAATAAAATATCGAAGTCGCTAAACAAAGTTTATACAACCCAAATGTGAAAAAGGGAGACATATGTCCCTAAAAAAAAGTATATGACATAAAAAGTGTTTAAGGGTCACAATAAAAATAAAGCCAATCAAGGTCCTGTTACTTTGCCGCTAGTGGCCCATGTAATTTGGTATATAGCATCACCCATTCACAATCGTATTTTATACAAAACACGAAAGCCACATGGGCCAGGGGAGTAATTCCGAGTCCTCCCAATACCAAAATGAAATGTCATAGTTAATATAATACGTAAACATAAGAATATGAATACAATATATAGCCTTAGAATATAGATGCTAAACAATCGTGCTTATCATGTGAACAACAATATAACAACACATAGTCCTAGCATGTGAATACTAGACCGACTCATACTACACTATCATGTGAATCACATAACATCCGGGAATCCAAACTCTATCAACTATAGCCGGCCAGTATCTCACCTTCTATGATTCATAGAATCATCAACCAAGAAAGGACAATATATCTAGAGACAAGCATAAGTTCCTAGTACCGTCAATAGTCACTCTCGTAACCTCGAGTCTATACCACGAGGTAAGGTAAACACCCTAGTCCTAAACTCAAGCACTATTCCAGCGACATGGAAAACTACCGCATCCAAGACCCATGATAACACCACATGAGTACCCCTAAGGAGTCCACCAAAGGGTTGGCTAGTACTTAAGTTCGACCACATACTTCTCTATGAGCACGTCAGAGGTCATGCCCCAACTCGATATAAACCTACCAAGCTAAGACACAAAGGCTATTAAGCGATGAACATATACTCGCCAAAGACTATAATGGCCTATCTATGGCTAAGGCCGAAATACTCACCTAGGGACCTAGTCCCAAACTTGAATACTTTAACCCACACCACACAAGACAAGTAGGACACCCACTTAACCATAAGAGGGGCAAAGAGTCCAAACTTGCACACACAAATGATCATACACGTACACCCTATCATATGAAAGGCTACGCAAGAGCATATTCAGCTGACAAACCAACAATATCTCCAATATAATTAATAATCCAAGCTCCAAATAACCAACAAGATTTCGAATCCATGAGAACAAGCTAAAATGGCAAAGAGGCAACAAGACTCAAGCCTAAGGCATCCAAAGCATCCAACATCCAACATGTGAAATGATAATTACAAATATCAAGGCATAAACATAAAAATATCCAATAACAACCAATCTCACCAAAGACAAACTCGACCCTAGTCCCGTGATTTCATCGTCAAATCGAGGTCAACGTTTAACTTAGTTTGACCAAACTCATCGGGTCAACTGCCCAAACTTTTAAAGAGTCTTGGCCTACTTTGGCCCAAATCACAAAATTCATTACAATATCATTCTCATGCAATATTCCAATTTCTATCATGTGAACATTATCAACATAAAGAAAACATTCCAACTTACAAAATAACTAATTCCACAAAATTCTCGCATAATAAAATAGCATAAATAACCGTCTCACACAAGGGTAAACTTTTCTATAAATTTTTAATCGATAAAACGACGCCATTTACTCATACGACCGAATTGAGTGATTCATGGCTAAACCACCTAATTTTTTCTTTTCGTTGCCTAATCATGTCATATTTTGGAAACATTGGAAACCGTCTCTTGTCCGCATCGACGCTGCCCAGCCAAAACACGACTTGTCACAACACATAATCTATCATCCAAATTTGTTCCAAATAATAATATACAAATGGGTAACATAAATTAAAACATAAGCATACCCCATCTTACTCCATTCATTCATTTATCATCAAGATCGCCTCAAACAAATAAATAAACAAATAAATAAACAAACAACAACAAAACAATAAACAACAAATACAACTACTAATGTGATACTAATCACGAGTGACTCGTAATAGTTACCTTATTAGAAAGAGACAAGTAATAATCTCTGGAGAAAGCTTAAAACCCAAAATTATGCATTCCATAATATATGAGTCTCCTAACTCCATCTCATATTCTTCACCCATAAGAACAACAAAACACAATTATTAAAGTTCTAAATTGGAAACCCTAAGATGAGTCTTAAAATAAAATTGAGGGAAATGAAAATAAAGTTTAATGTGAGATGAGGATTGAAGAGAGGATTCAAAATATAATTTTTATGAGATCCTGGTGGAGAAATGAAGGATTTATAAAGGATTTTAGTGAGATCAGAAGGAGATTTTGTACTATTTAATCTTCACGTCAAAGGAAGAGAGAGTATTGACCATTGAAAATGAGAATCGAAAGAGGGACAATGGAGGGAGTGGTCACCAAAAGGTACTTATACGGGCCATTCATTTTACGTCGGCCTTACTCGATTTAATTGTAAATATCTGGCGAACGCGATTTCTGTGAATATTAAAGTTCTTAAACACGATTTTACTAAAAGATTAAGCACTCATATGCCCAATATCCAAACTCGTTTACCCAACGACCGTAAGAAATGGGAAACTCCCTATTTTACGACTTTTATCCGAAATCTATTTTATCAAAGGAAAAAGGTTTAAATATAGTTTAAATCACTTTTAAACATTTCTAAACTATCAAAAATAATTACATTTCTTCAAAATAAAATAAGATTATATTTTATCAAATAAATTTTATTTCAAATAAATTAATATTAAATTAAAATAGATTAAAATATCACTTTAAAATATAATAAAGGTCTTCAAATTTCACGAGTGTTACAATGACGATGGAATCAATCATTTGTTTGCCTTTTTACATTTTGTAAGGGGGTATTTTAATCAAATGCAAACAAATGATTGAAACAAGACTACGGGAGTATTATTTGTAAATTCGTGAATCCATCTAAGGTAATACGGACTAATTGATTGATTGATCTCTCATGTACTTTGCGTATATTTGTTTGTTCAAGGTCTGCCAACTGTATATGGAGATTTTGAACATACAACTATTATTACGTATTTTTTGAATCTTCATGTGTAAATATGTTTCTTTCATGAGATACATTTTAAAATCCTTGGTCAAGTGGAAAGACTACCACTTCTAAGTTGAGTCGGCGAATACCAATATGATCCGAGGCGAGGTAGGCATCTACTAATTTAAATATAGTTCAATTTTTATTATTGTCTCGTTTATCTTTTTTAATATAGATTTTTTTTTGGTGATGAGATTTTCTACTACGATTTATGTATATGGTGATTTACTTAGATGGGGTTGTCCTAATTGTATAATGGCTTTTAATTGAGATTTACTAATTCCTAACTTTTTTTGTGTGCAAAAATGAAATTTTGAAGTTTTTAACCTGATGTGTACTATTTGTACATTTTAACAGTAGTTCTATGGTGCAAATGGCTTTTCCATGTATTTTTGGCAAAAATGTGACCACTTTGGGTACTAAGATGATTTATACTTTTGAACTACGTAATCGTAACATTGAAATGAAGCTAATGACACAACATTTTTTGCCATATGAATGCTTTTAGCATTTTAAGTTAGATTTATTCATTGTTTTGCTCTATTTTGCATTGAAAGCCCCATAGCCAAATTGGACAACTTTGCGATGATTATTTAAATTTGAAGTAAATGATGTAAGTTTCTTATTGAATATTAATCTTACTCGGATTATATTTTAGGAATATTAATTTATTAAAACAAATGTTTAACTTATATAGTCGCGTTGATTGCCATTTACCTCTACTAAATGAGTAGTATCTGTACTGGTATGAGTAGAGACAAAATGAAAAAAAAAAAAAATATTTTTATTTTGTTTCGACCTTGATTGCAACGTATCCACTAAGCCACCATGTAAAGCTAGAATGAGATGATCATTGGAATTTTTAACATATAATCGTCTTTTTGTTTTTTCAGCCGCATATATGTCGTAATTACAAAGTATGGTTGCGCTATCACTTCCTACATGTACCTGGCCGTTGTTGCGTATATACTTGGTTGCTATTTTGAGAAAGCGGAGAGAATCAGCCATAAAGTTAATTTTTTTAAAGTTAATGCTCCTAGCATTTTTAAGCCAAATCTATGTACGTGATGTCGGTATATTCAGATATGCTCTGGAGTATGTCCATTGTCTGGCTGTAGTCTCTTCAATTGTTACAACTCACAAGTACATCATCTGAAACCTCAAGAAACATGATCCTCGAAATACCATTTATGCTCTCTACCCCAATTTTTTTAAAATCAAAAATGCTATCAGAAATTTATACCCTTCTATATTGATTGGTATGTGTCAAACAAATACTCCCAAAATGACCTTAAACGAAGTAAATATATCAACATTGTCACAATGATGTGCTATATGTACATAGAAACTAACCTTGTCATTGTTTGGTATGGAGTTGAACATCTATTGTCATTAGACCTCCGATAAACGTCGGGGCGGGCTTTCCGATCTCTATCGGGTCATACGGGTCGGGTCGCATATGTGGGTCAATGAATACCGGTCGGGTTAGATACATTCGGGCTATGGTCGCATTACTTGTCCATAAATAATTTCTAACGCCTTTTAATGATTTTAATTAAAATATTTTTTTAAAAGTAAATCATATTTAAAATTAAATATTTTAATCATATTAAAACGATTTTACATTAATTATATTGACATAATTATTAAAATAAAGTTTTTTAATAATTATTTTATTATTAAATATTATAAAAAAGTTATAAAATTAACTTTTAGTTGTTTTGTAATGTTATAATAAAAAATATTTTTTAACTATTTTTTTCAAATATAATATATAAAATATTAATATTTTAATAAATTCTTGATTTACCTTTTGACTCACTGATCGACCCATTAATTGCTTTGGTCTCCCCTAAAATACACCCAGGTCATTTCTTGTTGGTCAAATCGGGTCATGTGTCGCAAAAACCGGGGTTTGTAACTCCTAAAACGGGGCGGATCGGTTTAGAATTCCGGGCCGAATTTTTTGACAGGTCACATCATTCATCTTGTGCAGAAAATATAAATACATCTACCACTGATATTGTGGAATAGACAATATTAGTCGAAGATGATAATTAAGAAATAGATTCCATTAATCAAATTGAATGTTACAAATAAATATTGAAATTGATTAAGAGAAACAAAGCTAAAAAGCAACCAGAGGAATATTCTTTGTCTCAGCCATTTGTTTACTTTGGTTTGGCACAGTATACATCAAGAAAAGAGGAGTCAACCAATTATTGGATAATTAAGTGGTCATCAAAAATTTAAAATAAAAGGTAAATAAATAAGGACAATCCCGCGAATTGAATAGGTAAATAATCCACTGGACGAAGGGAGTATATTCTTAATTAATTACTTTCGTTAATAGTTTTTTAAAAAAAATTAAGTCAATAGTTTATATTACTTAAGGAAATTTAATAAAACTAATTCAATTTTTGTGCTGAGAGAATAGTAACATTTTTCAATTAATATATATATACATTTGTATATACTATATAACTACTTTCAGAACATAGAACTAAAAATTAAAATTGGTATTACATCGCAAAACTAGTTAGTTATTATTAGGCTAATTTGATAACTTATAGCTAGAATAATTTAATTTTTCAAACCTTACCTAAGATAACTTCTTGCAAAAACTTATACCTAAAATCCTGCTTCTTTAAAACTTAATACCAAATCTCAAAAATTTGAAAAGACTGCTTTTGCCCTTACTAATCACCCACACGCCATTCTTACCATGATCTTTTCCTATTAACATCCACGTACACCATAGCGAATACCATGACATCCTCATTCCTCGCTAAGACTTCCAGGGTTAGCCACCCTATCAGCGGTGCCTCATCACCGCCTCCTTCCGGTAACCCCTAGCTCCACCCACATCCCTTCGAACACCTTAGCCCTGGGCAAATTAAGCCTCCTAGCCCCTTTTCAACCAAACAATCTTCTTCTTCTTCTTCTTTCTTCTTCTTCTTCTTCTTCTTCTTCTCTTCAATAAGAGTCAATCCACCACCGCTGTTACTTACCACCGCTCTCCACCGCCGCAGCCTACCACTCCCAACGAAAAGCACCTCGTTGCCACACCCCTTGTGTCACCGTCACCACTCCTATTAAAAGAAGAAGAAGAAGAAGAAGAAGAAGAAGAAGAAGAAGAAGAAGAAGAAGAAGAAGAATTGAAGAAGAAGAAGAAGAAGATTAGTTTGGTTTAATAGGTTAGGGGTTTAAATTTGTGGGAGATAAGGTGTGTTCGCACGGATAAGCGGGGTGGAGCCGAGAGTGTCACGTGAAGACAAATGACGGGGCGTTGTCGGGTAGGAGGGGCATCGCGCGTGGTGTTGGGGCTATGTGGATGTTAAATTCGCCCAATTGAGTAGTGGAAAAAATGAAACAAGTGGACTACTAGTAAGGGCAAAAATTCTTTTCAAGTATTTTGAGATTTAATATTGAGTTTTGATAAATGAAATTTAGGTATAAGTTTTTAGCAAGAGTTATCTTAGGTATAAGTTTTGAAAAATCGAGTTATTCTAGATTATTAAATTAGAATTGTTATTATAAGCGTCACCAAAAAACCACTACGATAAAACAATCTATCTATACTATATCATCCTATAATCCGGGGCAATCAAGTGATTTCAATGTAACTACATAAAGTTATAAAAATTTACATGGTATATAGTTTATTGTATAAAGAAGTTAATCGATAACATACAAATATAATAAAGTTGGTTTTGGAAATTATAAAGAGATAAAAAAATCAAGATCGATCCCAAAAATACTATATTCCATAATTCATTATATATTTGTATTAGTAAATAATAATGATCCCTCAAATAATATTCTAATCTAATATTTCATATTTATTTAATATATAACTAATAATTATATAATCAACTAAATTCAATTTGATAAAATTAAGTATTAGAAAGATTCATCGTAAATATTTGATATATTTATTTAACGCAATTGCTAAATTCCACACGCTAGTTTGCAAATAGTTTGCAAATATTTGATATATTATTTAATTTGATAAAATTAAGTAGTTTAGTTTGCTAAAAAAAAATAAAAAGGCTAAATTAATTAGACTTATCTCCCTTCTCTCTCTAAATCTAATTAATCCTCGCCATTGTTCAACAGAATCAGAATCACCGCGTATATCACACGAATTCTCGCTTGTTTTATCAACAATGCATTAAAACCCGATTTCTAGTTGATTTAATTAATGCTTTTTTATTAAAAAAAAAAAAAAGGATTTACAATTAGTTTGGATTGAGTTGGGTTGTTGTATGGGTGGTTGTGGGAGAGGCCAAAGCAGCAAAGAGCGGGGACGGAGAGGCGCGCGAGTGGCCTCGGAGAGGGCGCGCCGCTGCTAATGCAAAATGAGTGTGGTGGCAGGACAAGGTCAGGCTGGGAGGGATAACGGAGCAAGGTCGCAGTGGGAGGGGCTGCCGCGCGTGGGATCATATGTGGAGGAGTAGCCTGCTGCCGCAATGGCGTGGGGATGAGGGGTGGGTCATTACCCAGACATTGAAAACCGGAAAACGTGGTTGTGGGTGTACTAATTTCATGAGTTGAGGTTCTTTTTTTCTTTCTCTTTTTGAAGTTTTCTAATTCTCCTTTTCTCTCTCTCTTCAAATGGGTGGGGTACACACGAATAAGGGAAAAAATACTGGATTAAGTGGAATCTTCACGGATTTGACACGTCCCTATTTAAATATAAGTTAATAAAATTTTATAAGTAATTTGAGTTTTAGTCTTTTCCATTTTTCTATATCTTACCTCTACTCTTAATTTATGGTCATATGACTTAACGGTTATGTAAATCATCTTAAATCTTAGACTTAGATTATAATCGTATTTTTATAATAATTTTGGGTCGACTTATATTCACTTTAATATATGGATACATGGTTTTATTTTTAAATCTCTATTCCACATTTAATAGACCCTATTTGTTTATTTGATTTTTTCCACTATTTTACTCGGGTTTTCCCTCCAAAATTCCTAAATTTCCATTGCTTGTCTATTAATCGTCTTCTGTACTCATGATTGTTGTGGGTTATTTTTTATAAACTTTTCCTTTTCCTTTTATTCTTGTTTATTTGGCGAAGTGTCTTCTATCCCCATGGCGTAAGCCAACCAATATATTTGCTCTTGAATTAGAACGAGGTGCTTCTAAATCTGCGTTAAAAATGCCATTATTACTTCCTGTTCAAATAAATGTTCTAGAGGTCGACGCAAACTTTAATTGTAATTTAATTTGTAATATGGTTGTGTTAAAATCACATCAAAAACTACTTACATTACTACACCCAGATCAAGCGCTCGTTGTGTCAGTATGAAATCATAGCCTGCGGTGTTACTAATATAGAAATTTTGCAGATCAAGTTGGTGAGCTGAATGTGTCGCTGTTGTGAAGTTCTTAATGAAACAAATACTCCTAAGTTTCCTAATCGCTTTTGTATTGTCTATAATCAATTAGTAAAATTGTTAAAACCAAATGATTGCCCAAAATCCTTTCTTTCTTATAAAAGTCATTATGTTTTTCAAATGTTGACCTTGGTTTAGTATCTCTAACCATTGATAGTCTCAAGATAATGACTATTAAAACTTTTACTATTAAAACATCCATTCTAGCTATTGATAGCTCAATATAAACAAAAATGTGTATGCTGATAGTTCAAAGATAAACAAATGCATTAACTAAACAGTGTTTAACGCCACAAGATAATTGCAGGTCCTGGTGTGGCGTAATAGGTTCGACTCCGCACTTAATAACATGCTGTGTCCATGGTTGACTGCCGCACTGCCAAGTTGCTGTTACCTTTAAAGCCACGGCTCTCGGTTTCTCACTGACTTCAGCCTGATTTTGCTCATCTCCATGCACTTGTTCTAGATGTCTGCGGCAACAAGGTCACGTCGTTGCCTTTGTCGCGTAGTTTCAGATCATGATTTCGATGTCAGGATGATCGGACTAAATCGATTATTTCTTGGTGCTGCTTCCACAGTACCCTAGGTCAGACTCGTAAAGTAACAAAACGAGTTTAAGCCTTTCAGCAAAAATGTGATGGCTCACCGCTATCCATGCTTGCTTATTGATCGGTTCAACATCATCGATTCCTAAACACTTGACCTGCATTTGAGTTGTACAACTTCCAATGCACTAGAGAAATCAATTTTGATGTAGTTCGGGTCACTCATTTCATGTGAAACTCGTTTGCGTATTACAATTTTCAGTCTTTGTTTCCATGGACAACCACCACTTCTAGACAGCATGGCACTATTAGAGCAACTCTAGTCGAGGCACCTGCAAAATAATGCAATGTAAAAAGGAAAGTTCAAAACAAGCAAGCATCTTAAAATTGACATAAGTTAATTCATACACCGTTCTTTTTTAAAAAGTACAAATGGTTACTAAACAACAAATCGGAAGCGATTACATAAGATGGTGGACACGTTGTTTTGCTTTTAATGAGAATCTTAAAATTAGTTGATCGGATTCATTAGGTATAGGATCCATAAAGTCAAGCATCCATACAATAACAACAAACGTATCAATTGCAATGACCATTATCCTATGGCTAAGCCATTGTCCGATACCAAGTAAATGGGAAAATATTATAAACGAAAGCATCGATGAGTATCAACATAAATTTGAACAACAAAAATTTAGCACAAAGATGTACAATTAAATGATTTCAAGCATGCTTAGCATGGTATTTTTGGGTTCCCGAGAAAACGATCGTAACTATTGGCAAACTCTTACATAGTTAAGAAGTCTAAACCGTAACGCAAATACATTGACTCGTTTCTATCAATATCTAATATAGTAACACGACTATGTACATGTATTTACATGAGGATGAATACAAACAAACCCGAGCCTTAAGATGGTGATGATATTGTCTTTAATTTGCTGGTATAAGCTAATATTCTTAGTGTTTTGTTGTTAAACCCATAAATTTAAGTACAAAATACAACTCTTTCAATGCTGTGATAAGTAATAGTTTTATCGGTCACGTCTTGCTTCGACGGGCTTTTTTGTCTCGAAATAATAAAAGATCGGGATTTTGTAACCATTTTACGATTAAATGTGACCACTATTGAAAAAACCAGGATTACCATAAGTTGTAACATTGCCTATATCATTGGGGTTACATTTAACTATAAAATGGTCACATATGCCCATCCAAAAAATAAGATGAAAAAGTGTCCGTTCAAAATAATAGTTTTGTAGATTGCATGAAACAATATCCCGTGAAATGCTTAAGTACAATCTCCACAATGCTTTTATTAATTTAATTGCCCAAAAATTGTTTCTAATAGGTATGGTTGAAACAAATTATTTTGGTTTGCTTTATTCAATTACACTATTCTCAGGTTGTGCATTATTAGTTCAAGACATGCTATAGTGTTAGACGTTTTTACTGTTGTTTCTTTTGTTTGTAGTTTCGATGTTAAGGGGTTCGAGCGAATGCATTTTGTTTTTGTTTTCTTGGGGTTCCTGCACAGTTTTAAGTCGCATCTTAGGTTTAGGGTGGTCATTGCGGGTGCACCAAGAATCGAGTTCCAGGATGTTTTGGACTTAGTCATGCATCTGATAAGACTATCGAATCTATTACAATTCTAATTTCCCAAAATCGTAATGTGATTATCAACCGTCGTTGTATTATTAGTTAGTAGGGGCTATATATGACTACTTATACAATACTTATTCACCAGCCTGGCTCGCGAGCATCGATAATGCAAGAATGGCTAGTGGTTTTGTATAAGTGGGATTTAATCGTAGTTCAAATAATATCAGAGAGTTTATGATGGTTGGCTAAGGTGAGTGATTTTAACACGATCGGCAAGTGAGCGGGACAGACTTGGTGGAGTAGTAGAATTGGCTACTTAATCATGAGACGGGGTGAGGAACAATGTTGAAGGGGCCTTTATTGTATGCAAAAATATTAATTACTCACATCGAGAGTTACGCGCGTGTTTCAACCGTTAAATTAAACATTGAGTTTTGGCGTTGGTACGAGTTTCTTCAACACTTGTCAAATTAATTTTACTATCGCAATTTTCTTCTCGTGATTTACCGCCAAAGTATATCCATCTTAGTAAAAAAGATAGGTCAAATATGATCTCGATTTATATATATGATAAACCTTGCATTATCTTTGCCGCCTTTTATATTGCCGCCTTAAACCAAAAATGTGATTTACTATATATTTAGTGCACTAATTAGAATTTCAGGACGGAGCTAAGATACAGAAATGCAAAGTAAAGACAAAATAAATCGAAAAGCGATCAAGGTTGGGAGTTATAAACTTGCAGTACATCGGCTATACAAGGGCCATTCAACTATAACACCAACTATGTTCCTTGACTACACCTAAAGCCAAAAGCATTGTGCCATTGTACTAAATAACACAAGCATAAATAACTGAAACAATTTCAACAAATCATCATAAGAAACTGCAGATGCAAAAGTACTTTTAAAAGGTATCAATGGCACAATTGTATGAATTGCTTCGTTCATGGATATATTAACTTACATCCAATATAGCGCATAAATAACATCATATGACGCATAAATCAGACCTTTTGCCAAGAATACTTAAGATAGAAAGCCTAAACTCTTGCTTTTGAAGATGATCAAAGCGACAAAAGATGAGCATGAACTTACCATACACCGACGGTGATGAGGTCTATCAATAGCTTTCATCTCGGCCCGGTGTTCACTGATAAAGGTGCATTCTCCACGCGTCAACTCCACAAAAGAATAAGTCAAGGTAAACCATCTACACTTCAAGACGGAAACCCTTATCCGAATCATTGACCACCAGGCATTTAATAAATGAAAGAGTAACAAAAAGCCATGAGTGATGCTTCACCGCTTACCATCATAGATGTAGCACAACACTCATGAGAAAACTACTCCAGTTTATAAAACGGCTTATAAACCGTACAAACTAAACCGCCATGATCGAGGAAACGGAAGAATCTGGGAAAGAAGGACGAATGAGAGGTGGAATGAAGGGAAACTATCATATGAGAGGGTGAGTGAGCGTAAGGGATAAGATTGAAACAAATACAAGATGTCAAAACAAATAGAAGACTAGAGGATTTATTAGGAAAATCACTAGATAAACCAAACAGATAGAGGCCGGGAGGAAATTTAGCAATGGACCGCTGAGATTTAAACGCATTAATATTATAATACTAACTTACTACTAACAAGTAAAGACTGCCTATTGTACACTATTCATAATAGTCAATTTTAGTGAAGTTCTACATTTTGTAGGATGAAGGATAATGGAAAAAAATTCTTTCTTTTCTCTTAAACTAACCAAATTAACATCAAATTACTCCATTATTAATCTCACTTCTCATAATCAAATTAGGATTCTTATTTACTATTATTACTTTTTAAGCCTTCATTATGTGTATCAAATCGATGCAACAATTATGAGTGATTAAATTAGGTTAGATAAAATTAGATTTTGAAATTAGGCTTATGGGGAAAGGGTGCGCAGGTGGGGACAATAGGCGGTAGGAAAGTCACAAACAGGGGCTACTGAGTGTAGGGCGCACAAACCAAGGGGGTGAGTGTGGTTGTCGAGTAAGGCAGCACTCAAAGAGTGGCTCACTTTGGCCCGCTTTTGGGTCGTGCGAGGAGGCGAGAGAAGGAGGTGATGGGCTTCATGCAAATATATGGAGGCGGGGATAAGGGTGTGGTGGTCACAGAAGCACAAAGTGTGGGTAGTGGGTGGTGGAGGGAGGGGTAAGAGAAACTCAAAAAGGGTTATTTGAACAGAGAAATAAGATTGAAATTGGGAGTGAAAAGAATGGTAAAATCACCGCTATGTCCATAAAAAAGTAGTATTTGTCCATGAAAGAGTATAACTCGTGAAATTAAACAAGACATTAAATGCTAGAGTAGTGAAAGAGAAACTAACGACGACCGGAGAAATAAAGCAACACTAATGACAACAAATGTAATAAAGTAATGTGATTAACGTAATCATTTACAAAATTCTGAAAATTAACTAACAATTCGATTTAAGGATAATATTTAATTTATTTAAATATATGAGTTTAATAAAATTAACTAAATAGTGAAGTAACCATAAAAATAGCGAGTAGTCAAATAAAGAACAGAATCGAAAGAGTAGTGAATATAATAACGGGATTTTTTTCTAACATGTGCCCTTAGGGCACATGATAAATAAAACTAATTAGGGAAGGTTTGATGAGAATATATCATGACAAATTAGAGATAAAACTCATATTTACCATAATTTGTAATATAATGTTGAAAATCTTTCCATACTTAACTTATTATCATGTGCCCTAAGGGCACATGTTAGAAAAATCCATATAATAATTCGTTCCTTTGTGTAATTCCAGAGCAACTGTTAAGTTTACTACGCAAGCTTGGTGAATGGATGTCTTTCTCTGGTTTGACTCTTCCTCTGGGCCTCCTCAAACGATTTAACAAACCGAGGCCTTGGTCAGACCGAGCGTACTCTACCCGACGCTAAGCCGGAACTTAAAGGGATTAAGTCAGTATGTTACTTGACAAAGTATATAGTAGAGAGATAAGGGAGATTATACGTATGAATAGTAAAAGTTTTAGGTTAGATTGTGGATCCTTTCCCTCAACGAGGGCTGAGGAGTATTTATGACTTTCACCTTTTGTCACGAGTGGCTGATGGCTGGCTGGGCTAGCAGGTGGAAAGACCGACCACCCTCGCCGAGGGACCCATGGCAGGCCGGCTGGCCTGGTTGACTCCATGCCGAGGGGTCTTGGATATGAGTACGCTAATACGTGCCCTTACGCTAGTCAGTCTCAGCGAGATCCAAGAGACAGCCGACAGTCGCGGCTTGCTAGGCTGCCTAAGTCGTTGACTTGTCAGGATATCTTTGACTGCTCAATATGTTGACTGGCCACAAGTGCATGCCCCATCAATTTGCCCCAAACAGTAGTCTATGCCGTGTGGACCTTTCGACGAGTGTTGAGCGATTCTCGCGCAACTTGAAATTTTCCCATTTTCTTTCTACCTCCTTGGTTCTCCCGCTTAGGGCTGCACTGTGATCATATCCTCCACATGGATGTAAATGGACATTAGATGTGAAAAGAAAGCTGCTGGTCGAGACCGAGGTCATGGTGCCGGGCTTTTGATTGCCCTCACCGTGATGCCAAGCTTGGTTGAATCAGTGGCCGCTTGGTAAGTAGATACCAAGGGGCGTGTTGAAGAAGATACGTCGATTGGCATTCTCACAAAGAGCGTGTTGAAGAAGTTTTCAGAATCGTTTGTCGATTGATATTTCACGGGTCGCATGTGACATGTGTCTCGTTGTTGATTGGTTGACGCTTTCATGGGCTTTGCCCGATTGGTCGGATTGAGGGGGCTTTGCCTATAAATAGGAGAGTTAGCCCCGAATTTGGCCTTCCAAATTCATTTTCTCAAAAAATTTTCTTCTTCTTGCTTAGCTTTCTTTGACGAAACTTCTCTCTAGTTTTCGAAGCGTTACTTCCTGAGCGTAACACTCTTCCCAAGGTAAACAAACAAATTTTTTTCAACTTTTAATTTTTAAGTTTTGTTGTGAATATGTCTTCTCACGATGTCGGACCTAGTAATCCTAGCTACTGGGTTCCCCGTCATAGTCTCATGAAGAGGAGGCACTAGCCGCCGTTCCGATAAGGTCTAGGGGCCCTAGGTCTCCTTCTCCTGAAGTTGATCCAAAAGTTCTGGAGGATTGGGAGGATGATGATGATGTTGATGATGACGGTGATGATGAGGAAAGGGCTCATCCTCGATGACGAGAGGCCGTACGTCTGGATCACGGCGACGCACAAGATCGGCCCCGACCGTGCTAACCCACACCAAATTGCCATTATCGGGTCCCGACTTCTTCAACATCATTTCTCCTTCTATAGGGAGTATAATATTGTTATTCCTAGAGGGTCAGCGGCCTGCGTTCTCCTCCGGCCGTATCGGCGCATACATCGACACTGGAGTATGGGCTACTAAGCTTTCCTACCGAATGAACACGTTACGGCCATAATTAAAGCCATGAACGCGCCGTGGCTCCAACTGCACCCGTTGGCCATTAGACTATAGCGGCTTTGTGTGGCTCGCCTTTTCAAGGGAGAGGTCCCACGGTTAACTTATTCCGCCGGCTTCATCACCTTCGGTACCCCCTGGTCGCATGTGGGTGGAGGCAGTGGCGTGAGCCGTTACGTCTCCGTTGATAAGCTTTTCCCTGCAGACCGGAAGGCGCGGTGGGTGTACGTTGAGGTTCCGGAGGATTATCCATTTGCCCTTCTTCCAAAGACCGCGTCCATTTGCGGCGAGAGTAAGGGGGAGCATGACAAATGGGTCTCCTTTAGTAAGCTTAAGATGGACGCCAGCAGGTCCTCTTAATGCGGATGAGAAGCTAGTGCAGGTCATTTTGAGGCCGAGAAGAATGGGGCATGCCGAAGGATGGATGCCCCCGACGCATCATTCTTCGTGATGAGTCGCCTCCGCTATCGCTGCCTTATAGCCCTCGAACGGGTGAGTGGGGTCGGTGTGAGGCCCATCTGCCCAATGTTGTTATTTAACTTGATTTATTTCTTCCTACTTTAACCTCGTTTTCCTTTTTGACACGTTTCGGCCTTGGATCATCCAAGATATCCTTAGGAGAATGGGACTTGCAAGGACAAGCAAGTTGTTGATTTGCATCCTAAGGCCTGGAACCCGTGATCGCAGAACCACAGCAAATGATCTCATGGATCCCGCATCAAGGGCTTGCAGATACGACGGCCTGAGCGAAGGTCACGGTAATATACCACGCGAACGCGAAAAACAAAGTCTTCTGCCATGACGAAGTCAAATCGCTTCCACCTAATCCCCGCAATTAAAAGGAGACGGTGGAGATCGACGATATTACCGAGGAGGAGGTCACCCTGGCAAAGGGGAATCTCCTCTCTTCCGCAAGAGGAAAGAGATCTGCGCCGCTTTCTCTGTTTCTATCACATCACGCGAGGCTTGCAAAAAATGGGTCCTCCGCCAAGAAGGCCAAGCCTGAGACCTATCCTGCGGGCTGGGATTTACTCGCGGTTCATTAGCGTTCCTCGGCGACAGCTCTCGGCGGCTCCGCCAATGTCATGGATGCTTTGATTGAATTTTTCAGAGATCCACGCCGCCGTCTACCGGACATGGCTTCTGAATTCGTCTTGAGAAGCGAATCAAGCTAACAGGTGATGGTAAAGATGCCACCGTGGATACTCCTCCTTCCCGAAGCCTACCCCTCAGTTAGGTCAGGGCCTGAGGCCGGAATCTTGTCAGATGTGGGCTGATGTGGCAGGTGGCTTTTATTGTGGAGCAAGAGAAGGCCATGGTGATCGCCCCATAGCTCGAGCGGCTCGGGCTTGAATCTCGCGCCGCTTGGAGAAGGAGCGAGAGGGCCATGGCCGAGGCTAAAAAGGTCCAGGCGAGAAAAACTTAGGAGGATAATTGAAAAGGCACCTTGGCTTTCTAGAGAGCCAAGGCTGAGGCTAGGGGTCGCTGCCGCTAAGTCATGGGGAGGAGCGTGACCAGCTTCAGCCGTACCGCCGACTTTAATGCTAAGAAGGGAGGAAATGGAAGTCCATGTTTCGGTCCCGGGGGAAGGTGGTTCGGAATAAAGCAGCTATCATCACCTGCAGGGAGGAGAGGACATCGAGGACGCTCCAAAGCAAGATTCTTCCTAACATGTGCGCCAATACCGGACCTGGCCGAAGCTGTCGAGGGAAGTGATAGGAGCTCTTCTGATGGCTCCTTTCCGTGGCAAAATTTGACGAGCCGCTGATGACAAGCTTGAAGGCTAAGGAGAAGGCCGCGGAGGCGAAGGCGCTGAGGGGAGGCAGAGGTGAAGGAGAAGAGGAGGCTGCGGAGAAGGCGGCTATTTGAGAGGCTAAGGCGACGAGGAGCCGAGAGAATGAGGGCAATTTGAGGCCGAGGTGGCTTGAGGTCGCAAAAGACGATTTACAGGTTGCCTACCAAAGATGATCTTTGCTAACGTCGCGGGCAAGAACAGCATAGGGAGAGGCCGGGCGGTCGTCACGGGTTCACCGACATCTCTGGATAGCTTAGAACTTCGGGGCTGTTATTAAGCCTTTCCTCCTGCCATCTTTTGGCGCTTCAAATGATATGTCGTAACCTTTGTTCTTCTTTTCCTTGTTTTTTTTTGTAAAACTTTGGTAGGTTGTGTTTGGCTTATCCCTATGGGGACGGCCGTCGCTACGTATTCTCCTTACTTGTAATCATTTTCAATAAAGCTTGTTTATTGGCCCCTGGGCCACGGGGCTTTGATCACAATCCTTCACTTTCTTCGTGTATTAATTGAGCGCTTTTCGTTTTTACCTTCGGCCCGGCCGAGGCGCTTAGAATGCGATCTCAACCGTGGTTTAACGCTTTTTTTAAACATGTTGGCATGTTGGTCGCTCTCTTTCACTCGGTCCGCCGAGGCGTCCGATTGCTTTTCCAACCATGCATTGTGAACATGTTAGTGATCGACCGTTGTGTCCCCGCCTTCGGTTGGCTGAGGAGGCTAGGGTTACGCGCTCGGCCGGCGCGTTCGATCAGACATATTGATCGCTTCCTCGCCAGTGCTCGGTTGGCTGAGGCGGCTTAGAATTATGTCAACCCGCGCATTACTACGCCTTGGCGGCATGCTGGTCGTTTCGAGTATCAACTGCGCCGTGGTAGTGACCGCGTGGCGCCTACTTCTTGACCGCCTGGCTTGGGCCGTGGCGTCCACCTCGATATGACTACGGAGGGGATAAACACTTTGATGGAAAACTTGGATGATTTTTCAATAGATATAAACACGCGTTGGGGTGCCAACAACGGTCTTTTGACACCTCCGCCGCTATACAAAGTATTTCCTGAGGTTGTCAGTGTTCCAATGGCTCAACAAAGGTACGCCCTCCATCTGTCAGCCGGTATGTACCCGGCCTCATTTCTTCAACCACTTTGTAAGACCCTCCTGGTTGGCCGTCAATTTACCATGAATGTTCCCTTTGTTGGTGGCGGCCGACTTTCTTAGGACTAGATCCCCTACTTTAAGTCCCTTTGTGGACTCTTCGATTGTAGGGCTCTTCTCATTCGGTTTTTGGTATACTGCCAGAGTTGAGGCGTGCTGTGTCTCGGCTTTCTGACCAGGTCTAGGAGGTTCTAAGACCTTCATCATTTTCAACCGAGTTAAGGTGGCGGTTCTGAATGTTGGCACCGTTGCTTCAATTGGCAGGACTGCTTCGGACCTGTAGACTAAGTGGAATGGACTGTACCCGTTGCTTTTTCTCCGTGGTCCGGAGGACCACAGGACGCTGGTGGTTCATCGGCCCATCTTTCCCTTTTTAGCTGCTCTAACTTTCTTCTTCAAACTGTTGAGGATTGTTTTATTGGTTGCCTCACTTTGTCCGTTGCTTTCTGTGGGTGGCAGATTGAGGAGTATGCAAATTTGATACCAAATCCCAACCAGTTCATTATTGTGTCACTCAAAACTCCTACCAGGGTCAAATACCAAGACTGGGTAACTCAACGAGGTTATGACATTTCCCGTTACCTTTCTTACGACGCCGTCGTCTTGGGCGAGTGCACCGCGACGACTTCAACCCATTTGGTGAAGTAATAACTAAGCGATAATCAAGTACTTTCTTCCTCCGGATGCCGTTGAAATGGCTCAGTAGATCCATCATCCCCATCGTGCAAAAGGAAGGGGATCAAGCAAACCTGTAATCCTCGAAGGTGCATGTATCAAGAGTACGTTGTGGTTAAATTTGACTTGGTTTCGCTTCCGAGTCCTCGAAGCATGGTGGGCTGTATAGCCTGCTCGGAGAGCTTATGGGCTAGTGTTCTTGCCCATGTGATGACCACAGATGCCTTCGTGAATTTCTGCCAAGATTAGCTCTCAGCGTCGACCGGGCCGACACATTTCAAGAGTGGCCTTATCACGGACCTCCCGTAATTCTCCTTCAAACACCAAGTACCTTCCTTGCGATCCTCTTTATCTTCGCGGGGAGACTCACGGTCCTCCTGTAATTCATTCATCGCCAGTACTTCATTATCGGAGTCATCCACGTTGTCTCGGTTTCTATGTCGCCCGCATGCCGACGGTCTCAGTAATGCTGCATTCCCGATGCCACCAAGACGGTCAATCGATACATTCTGATGGCTCGTGAACCGCAAGCTGAGAGCGCTGCCTGGTTGTTCTCGCACCGGGAATGCATTATCCGAAAGATTTCCAATTTTGAAGTGCGCCACTTACCCTTTCCGTATCTTACCATCCCGCCGCTCCTCAGTCTCCGACGATTTGATTAGGCCACCAAAAGTGAATCACAAATGACGTGTTCACTATACAGGCTAGCTAGCTCGACTCATTATCACCGCCCCGTATTCGGATCACCTGTTTGAGGCCGAGAAGGTAATGGCATGATTAAACTTCGTCCCTGCTACCATGGGGAGGTGACGCTTTTCTAGCTTCCCGAGTCGTTTGTCAGGAGGACCTGTCGCAAGGTGATACTCCCCATATCCGGTTTTGCTCTTCTTTGATGTGCACTCGCCAGGAAATCGCGCGCCTTCTTTTATCGAGGGCCTCGCTTGTATTGAATGCCGGCCGGATAATGACGCTTACCATTTGACGAGCTCCGCTGATTGCTCAAATTTTTCCAATGCTTTCCAATGGTTGGTCCTAAGACCGGGCTACTGACGTGATGTGCGTCAAGTTAAGGCTTTCGCTTGCGGCACCCATTTATTGGCGAAAGTCGCTTTTTCTTAATCGCGGTAATTTTTCTGCTGGCAACAACAATGTAATGGCCGATGAAGTAGATTGGAAGGCTGCTTATTTTCTTTTCTTCGATGATCACTTGTGACCGACTGTGGCCGAGGTAATCGCGAGTGTATGTATATAGTCTCAAAGACGGGGCCGGGACTGTGGCTGAGTTTGAAGACGAAGCCATTGGCTGGTAAGCCGCGTCAAGCCTCCCCACCAAGTCTTTATTTCTCTCAACACTGGAATGGGGTGTTTCGTGCTTACTGAATGAGATGAAACACGAGAGCCGCCATCCTCCCTGGGCCAACATCATAACCTCTTTTCGATTCTACCTCCCAGGTCCATTGCTTGACTTTTTCTCGATTGGCATCAACTCTCACGATAAGCACGCCGAGGAACTTACCCGACCTGGGACAATCGGGTTGCATTTCATCAAGTTAAGTTTCATCTTGATTTCCTTAGTGAACAAAATGTCTCGTAAATCAAGCAGTGTCCGCACTTGCTTTTTACAGAAGAAAAGACGCTCGACTTGCTTCAATGTTTCGCCTCTTCTCGATTTGGAACACTTTGTCCACCGCTTTAAAGGTTACGCTCATGTTCTTCAAACCGAACGGCATCATTTTATAGCATGTGGACAAGGTTACACGGTGATGAATGCCATTTAGGCATGTCTTCTTCATGAATAATTACGATACCCCTCGAGAAGCGCGCCCAACAAAGTTCAAGATAGTGTAGCTCGCCGTATGCCGATTAAATCTATCTATTCGAGTAAGGATAGCAACTTGGGGCACGCTTTATTAAGATTGGTAAAATCTACACACATCCTCCACGCCCCCAATGATTTCTTCACCATTACAACATTAGCTAACCACTAGATAAGTACAAGGCATGATAAAGCCCGCCGTCAGTAATTTATCTACCTCCTGCTTGATGGCCTCATCCTCTCTTTGGCCGAGGAGTTCTCATCTTCTCCGCTTTTGGATGTATGCGAATGTGTGAGAGTACGTCACTTTGTGAACAATTACCTCCCCGCCACGCCGCATCTCGCCGAGTGCGAAGACGTTCTTTGTCTCTTCCTCACAGGTTCAGGAGAGCTGCCCTGATTTTGGCTCTGTGTGACACCGGCTGCACTTCGTGCGCCCGGGTCAATTTCCACTTTCTCTTTGCCTTCCGTCCTTCGACTATGCCGGGGATCCATGAGGTCGCCTCCCGTCAGAAGGACGGGCTTTTCCCCTCTCGACTTCTTCGCCACTTCGAGGGATCGCATGTTGCACCCTCCGCGTATATTTGGACGCTGACTACTTCGCCTTTTTCGTCCTTTGAGACGAGCAGTTTATGCGCTTCCCCTGGTCCGAGACATACATCGCCACAGTCTCCTGATGACATTATCGTGACGGCCTCGCCAGAAAGACTTACTTATGAGAACGTTGTAAAGTGACGAGCCGCCAATGACCACGAACTCAGATAGACATTCTTAGCCGCATTCCTCGGGCAACATCACCGGCACTGATTGACTCCTGTGGGTACCAGTGCCTTACTTTAAAATCGTATAATCGGATCAGCGCAGGGTTCAAGTCCTCAATCTTCGCACCAAGATCGAGAAAGCACTTCGAACATAATGTTCGTAGCGCCAGTGTCAATCGGACACCTCTCACCGTGTGGTCAAGCTAGGCCCGCCGACTACAAGCTGGTCAGCGGGGCGGGCGATGACTTCGTAGTCCTTCTTCTTCCCACAGTCATATCAGGGATGTTGAAGCGGGATCGCTGTTTTCGGGGTACAAAGTTGACGGCCCCGATATAGCTCGCTCAAAGCCGTTTATGCCGCGAGCGGACCTAACTGCTTCGCCGTTGCCCGATGACAACATGGATTACTCCTATCCGCTCAAAGACTACTTTTTATTCGAGCCGCCAGATTAGTCTGCCTCCTAATATATTTGCTGAGGCTCCCCTTCCGACGCCTCTTCAATGACATTCTTCAGATGCCTATAGCTTGTCGGCTATGACCATACGGGGCTGTGGGTACTCACAAGATCGCTCGTGTCACTGCCCCCTCGCCTTTGGGAGGCCTTTCCCACTTCGACCTGCTCTTGCTCGTGGAGAAGACACGGCAGAGATACTTACTGCGGGGGCGACCATCAGTACCGCTTTGGTAGACGGCCTCAACTCCCCTACGCCCGCCGAGTTCCTGCTTTCCTGGATTCTCGACCATGACCTATTATCACACTTTCGCCCTTCATCCGGTTGTCCTCCAAGGGCTCTTACTCGAGTGTCACCTCGCATGGGGCCTACCTGTGTTTTGGATAGTCCTCCACCTTTACGGCTTGGTCGGGCCATCTTCCCAAGTGAGTCTAGGTTCAGCCTCCGCACTTGATGAGCCTGCTTTTTTAAGTCCCCCTTGGGAGGCCTTTCATCAAGCCAAGGTCGCTAGCCACTGCTCACCACGAATCACGAACTCTCAAGGCCAACCTTTCACATAACTTCTGGGAGAGACTCGCCTCTCTCCCGCTGAGATAGTTAGAGATCCATGTCTCACGGCCCTTCTCTATCAGCAAGAATATCAATAAAAATATGTCCCTTAGGTCGCCATAATAAAGATATCACCCACTGCAGCCCTCAAACTAACTCAGGCCATCCCACGCAGTAGTCGCTGGGAAGACTCTTGACTAAACCTCATCAGCCGCTTCCCATACCGAGCATGTAAGACTCGAAAGCCCCGGATGGTCGCTGGGTTCGCTTCTTTAGATGATATGGGCGGAACTTTAGCTTAGTTTCCAGACCGGACCTCTAGGACATAGGGGGCCGAGGGGTCAGCTCCGACCACGTGTCGAATGACACGCGACGCCCGCATCCTTAGTCCCGCCCCTCTCCCGTGCGGGAAGGGCTTCTTCCGACTCCGAGTCCTTCTTCTCCGACTCGGTGAGCCTGGATTTCTTCCCGACTCCGTGAGCCTGACTTCTTCACTCCTCCAAGCAGCCTCGCTTGCACAGCGGGCGACATTGTCCTCCCGCGAGCGCGGAAGGACTCGTGTCTACCACTTGCACTGGCTCCCCCGCCTCGACATGGCCGCCTTTCCTCCAATGCTTCGCCTCAAGTTTCTGAGTCACTTTTGACCCCGATCTCCTGTGGGGTGCCACCGCTTTGCTGTGATGGAAAGTGGAGCCTGTGCTACCCATTAGTTCCAGGAGGTCACTTAGTCGCATCAACCACATGTCCTATGATAGGACTTGGTCGTACGGCAGCCGCCGCAATCAGTATCCTCCTTCATCCCGTCTGCCAGACGTTGACTACGGCGGGGACCGCCCGATTTCCGTAGTTGTGGAAACGTGTCATCTTCGTAGAATTCAGCTTCACAAGCACCGCTTTCTCGGTTGTTTCGACATCTTCTTAGCTCGTCAGCGGGTTTTCAGTGTTTTTTTTTGTGCGGATTCGACTACCACAGTATCTCTCCCCACGACCTGCCGCAATTGTTCCTAAAAAGTGTAATTCCGTGAGCTTGTTGTTTACTCGCAGTTTCGTGAACGGATGTCTTTCCTGCCTCGACTTCTTCCTCCTGCCTCTCCCGAAATCTAAGTGAACAACCGAGGGCTTGGCCACACTGAGCAGATTTACCCGACGCTTGGGTCAAGGAACTTAAAGGGATTAAGTCAGAGTGTTACTTGACAAAGTATATAGTAGAGAGATAAGTGAGACATGATACTGTATTTAATAAAGTTTTAGGTCAGATTATGATCCTTTTCTCAATGGCGGGTCGAGTGAGATTTATACTTTCACCATGTCACGTAGCGCTAAGGCCAGCTAAATGTGAAAGACGATCTACTCCCCTGCCGAGGGATCCATGGCACGGTGGCCTCGCTGACTCCATGCCGAGGGTCTTGGATATGAGTACGCTGGATATGCGGCTCCTACTGACTAGTCGTGTCTACCGAGACTCCAGAGACAGCCAAGGCTTAGGGTCTTGCCTAAGTCATTGACTTACTGGAGATATCTTTGACTTTTGCTACGTTGACTCGTCACGGCAGATACCCCATCAATAATAATATTAACAGGGATGTCTTGAAAGTAATATTAATATCATTTAGTAGATAAATGCGGTCTCATAGTTTGTTAATTTGTTTATAAATAAATTTTACATCTCATCATAATTTCAAGATATATCATATAATAATATATTATATAAATTGTAAAATGATGTGTTAAAAAAGTCTACTTAATTATACTTCATATAAATAAAATTTAAATAAGAAACAGAGATAGTCCGGAAGCTAAATACCAAATCTAGTAAAAAGTTATTATAAAACCGCCTAAAAAAACCTTTACGATAAAATGATAATTAATTTTTACAAAAGTTGATTTGAATGGATATGATGTATTACTAAAATATAAATTTTGAAAAAAAAGAATAAATAAAAAAGGCAGATATATCAAATTTGAAACTATCCTCGAATTGACTCAAGATCCTCGAGTCCATTTCTTTTAACGGTTCAAATTATAACATGAAATAAAGGGTTGGATCTTAATTGCCTCGAATTACCTTCAAAACGACTCACATTGAGCTTCACAGTCAAACTAAGAACAGTACCCGCTTACCCAGCTCAAATCAAAGGTAAATTAATTCTCTTCCAAATTTATGGTATTTTGTACAAAAAGTTTGGGTTTTTATTGATAAAAAAATTGCAGGTAAATGATACATGGATTGGTTTCTAATTGTTCTTTCTGGCGTAGCGTTATGGGTTGTCTCTTCTGCAAAATCATGCTTCTAATTTCTCTACAATTCAACATTTTAACAATGGTGGGTACTCTGCATTTTATATGATTTTATGTATTACTAGTTATTATTGTCATTTCTATGACTATTCCATTGTTATAGTTTGGGTAGTTTTTGAAATTTTGTTGCTAATTTGAATTATAATTTGGTCAGGAGACGCGGAAGGTGTAATTTTTTTTTTTTTTTTTTGTTAAAGCTGAGTTATTATCTCGTCATAAACAAGAATTTGTGTTTATTTGTGTTGTCTGCTATACATCGTCTCCATTTGATTTTGTTGCTAATTTGAATTATAAATTTGGCTGGTCAGAGACGCGGAAGGTGTAATTTCTTTTTTGTTAAAGCTGAGTTATTATCTCGTCATAAACAAGAATTTGTGTTTATTTGTGTTGTCTGCTATACATCGTCTCCATTTGATTTTAGTGGTGAAATGATGTTGATCTTGACTATCAATCTATCTGGTGTATGCTACGTATCTATCGAATGTAATTTTGTGATTTCGGATTTACAAGCAGACTATTTTTATACTCATTTTTGAAAATTGTTACTCCGTATATAACTTTATATATTGTGATAAATATTGATCGTATTCTACATCAAATAGACAATGTAAATAGGATGGTGTAGTCTAATGAACTGGGAGCTGTTAATATGTGGTAAAAATGTCGAAAGGGGTGATGCCCAAGGTTCAAAACCCGTGTCGATATATTTTGGTACTGGGTCCCTTTGAAGAAAGATGTATTTCAGTGCATAAGCACAAATCCTTGTATGACCAATTTCAAATTATGAGATAGACCTCAAACTGTCTACTTCAGGGCTGGTTTTACTATTTAATGTGGTTAATTTGGCGTCTCTTACATTAAGTCCATCTTATGCGAGACTAGCTGGTTTGGAACATGTTTGTTAAATTATTTAGTTAATTTTTTAGTTACATGTATTATTTGGTTTAAGACAGGTGATACTTTGCGCAAGAAGGTCGTTCTGCTTGTGATCGCTCATCCTGATGACGAGTCCATGTGAGCTACTCCAGACTTATTTATCTACTTGGTCGTAATAATAGTTCTATTAACCTCGAGACACATTATAAATCATGGCAAAACAACTTGTCTTTATTCTCTTGGGATGATACCGACATAGTTTGGTCAAGGTAGTCTGTTTTCATAAATATTGCACCATTAGGAGCGCATGAGATGTTTCATTGATCTCTATATATGCATTGTGTTTATGCACATCTATTTATCCTAATAACCGCTATGTTTTTCTGATTTTGCTTTCATCTTTCTGCATGGTAAAAACCTCTGGGTTTAGACCATCAACTTGTCTGTTTATTGTCGTGTATACATTCCTCCAATGACTTTACCTTTATAGATTTTTATTTGCGGTTGTCTCAGGTTTTTTGCTCCAACTATTAATTACCTGACATCAAGAGGGCATAATGTTCACATCTTATGCTTGTCAATGGGTAATGAAACAAAATGTCCTTTGCTATGGCCTATGGCTTAGATACACAAGCGTATACACAAATATATCTTTTGACATTCTTAGTAAGCAGTCATTCTTGCATTCGTAAAAAATACAAAAATTATGAGACATATCAACTGTTATCGCTTGCCTTGATCTTGAGTGGAGTGCTGGGGCTACTGATCCTGCTGTGGATTTGTGTGCTTTGCCCCTATCTTTACCAAACTTGTCTGGCATTCTTGTAATTCACCTGCCTCGCTAAACCGTGCAACTTATTTGCTTTGTGATTAGGATTATACATTATTTTTTTGTCTTCTGCATAAGATTGATTGTACAATTGTATAATGGTTAATCATCAATATGTCCACACTGCACAACATGTTTTGTTGATTATACTAAATACAGTATTTTGCCTCTTCACCTAATCTTTGTCTTTTGCTTTTTTTTTTTTTTTTTTTTTTTCCGAACAGGTAATGCGGACGGCATGGGTAGTATTAGGAAAGATGAGCTCTACAAGGCTTGTGCAACGCTTAAGGTGAGCATTTAATTTGTGATGGTGACAACATGGTTATGACTTATGAGTTCATACTGTGACAGCAGAAACTGGTAACTTCTGTTGGTACTGTAGCATCGTATATGTTATAAATGAGGATTCACTACCTCCTAAGGTTTATAATGGTGCCATGAACATTGTTGAAACAATTGTGCATTGTGTCAATCGTGAACCTTTAGAAGACATGTTTTGATGGCTCACTGTTAATTCATTACTTTTAATTCAGGTTCCGCTAAACCAAGTGGCAATTGTTGACCACCCCCAGCTGCAGGTCTGTTAATCACAACTCCCACAAGATATTGCTTATGATAATACAGAGTACTACTTAGAGTCTGGCGGTAATTGAAACTATATTCTGATACTGATCAGGATGGTTTTGGCCAACGTTGGAACCACTCCTTAATTGCTAAACTTGTTGAAGATAGTATCCGATCTAATGGCGTTGATACGGTGAGATCTTGGTCTCCGAATTGCATGATATCTTGTTCCTTCTTTTTCTTCTATTGTAGGTTTTTTACCAAACTCAACATGATTAGAATTCATTCTTCATGTCTTTCACTTGTACTTAAATGAGTAGTTGTGTAGTCCATACAACAGGCAAGGTTGTTTTTGTGCTTTGTTGTCCGTGATCTCTCTTTTTATCATACTGCTATGAAGACGTTCATACGGTTTACTTGTATAATTATTTGGGTAAATTAATAAACACTAACTACTTTTGTCCCCACTTTCACAATCACTACCAAAGCTTTAAAACTTTCAAAATCACTACCACCTTCCTTACTCCGACCTACTATCCCTACCTGATGGCCGGAAAATCTCATTAAAATCTTCATTTTCAAATTTCCCACCTAAAATCTTCATTTTTATTCAATCTACTGCTCCTTGTTAACTAAAAGTCAGTCTCTCCCACTACACTCCTCCCATTGAACCTCACTCCCATCAAAGCATCTCCCTTGCTTTTCTTCGTTTTTGCTTCTTCCCTTACCTTTCTCAGTTCCTGCCCTCCCCCTTACTTCCGCCCCGTCTTTGGCTTTAGTTTCCCCTCACCCTTAGGTAGCTTATCACTTACAAGTTACAACGTCATTCTTCTTCTTTTCAGTCTGCCTTTTTCAGCTCCACCATCTTATTTTTGAATTATCAGTAGTGACCCAAATCGTGAGACACAATATCAAGCACTCAGAGAATGTTAATCTGATACTTATTCGATAACTGAGGATGACAACAAATTTTTGTATTGTTCTGTATCAGCTATTGGATAAAATATTCCTGTCCAGAAACCATAGTGAAGGACTTACTTCCTGTACGGCCCCCGTGCTTTCATCAAATTCCTGTTGTTGCAAGTGCCTGGCGGCAATATTGGGCCCACTCAATCTCCTTGTAGTTGATCTGCATTGCTGTGCTTTAATCGGTTATTGTGTTGCCCTTGTTTAATTTGGTTGTTTTTTGGCACATGATGATGATGATAATTGAACATATAGTGTAGTTGATTTGCATTACTGTGGTTTAATCCGCTAGTATGTCGCTGTTGTTTAATTTGTTATGGAGTAGTTTTTTCTGCTCCATGGATAACATCATCATGGAAAACAAAGTGTACTACCAAAATGGATATTCAGAGGAAAGGGGAAAATTTAGGGATTAAGGGATGAAGGATTTGTTGAAATAACAAGGGAGAGAAGGAGCTGAAGGGGTTTAGTAAAGGCAGGGAAATCTGGTCAGTTTATTAAATAATTTCAAGGTAAAGTGCCACTGGTAGCGATAGTAGGTCGGAGTAAGTAAGGTGGTAGTGATTTTGAAAGTTTTACAACCGTGGTAGTGATTGTGAAAAGTGGGGACAAAGTAGGTATTGTTTATCAAGTTACCCTAATTCTTTTATATACTTGATAATAAATTCATGCTACATTGTGTTACAAGTGATTTAAGTGACAGATTTGTCACATCCGAGTTCTAATTCAGTTAGTAGTGCCGCTTTCTTAATGATCTTCCACATTCATTTTTTAGGGTCCATATTTTAAAACTTTGACCATAAAAATGATTTATTTATTTGATTATAATGTAATTTTAAGATACTTACATTTGTTGTAATTGAATCTTTCATAAAAATAATATTTCAAGCAAAACGAGCAATATAAAAATATCGAAAAATATGGTCAAAGTAACGATCGAGATCGCGAATATCAATGCCGAAGATCATGGCGAAGGAGTGAGTATTCGATACTTAATCGAAATTAATATTCTTGACATCCTGCTCCTTATTCTTATCATCTTATGGTGGTGGCATCGGGTCCGCTTCGCGTTCACAATCGGGAATAGATGTTGTCCGCTGGGTCACGTCCAATCAAACACAATTTATAGCTTTACAAACAACTCTACAATTAGTAAAGAGGCAACAAAGGCCTGATCCCAAGTGACGGGAATCGAGACGAGATTTCTAATAAACTATGTGTCTTGGGGTGTCAGCAATTGGGTCAATGTAGAAGGTCACTAACTAAAATAAAGAAATGCAAGTAAATAAGCAAGATGAATGAAAAGGGTTGTAAACAATTGATAAAAAGCACTAGGTGTCATACATGGGTCATAGGGAATCATGGGAATCGATCATACAAACATGTTCTCAAATTATAAGCAAGCAATTATTGTCATCAGGATGGATCGAGTCAAGTTATATCTTACAATCCTAGAAAGTTTGGGTCCTGAGCGAATCGATTAGATTGTACAACACCTATAAGTCGACTTAATCTTCCCTACTCAACAACAAATACGCATGGTCTAAACGAGACTTTGAGTTGGTTTAAGCCTTACAAGTCTCAATAAAAGATAGGTGATGGGTAAAAACGCAAGATTCATAGGCTCACATTTCATCAAACATAACATGTGCATGAGTTGAGATCAAAACAAGCAAAACAAATAAAACATGAAAGATATTAATTTAAGCATGAATCATTCCCATGTCAAGTTTCCCTAATTACCCATTAACCCTAGCTGCAGACACTACTCACTCATTATCATGTTGATCATGTTAGCAAGGTTGTCAATCATACCAAAAAAATGAAACATGATGAACAAATGAAAGTAATTAACAATAATTAAAAAGGGATTAAGAGAATTATACCTACTAATGATTCCAATAATAAAGCAAAGAATAAAAGAAGTACTTGATGCTTGATCGAGAGGTTGTCAATCTCCCAATAATAACCCAAATAATCTTCAATTACCCAAAATAAAGGATGAACAAAAGAGAGATTAAGGAAATAAAACTTGTATTAAAACTTGATTAATTGTTGATTACAAAACTAAAGAAGGATTTGATTGATATTAACTACTCTAATAATTGATAAGAAGAACATGCTCTTCTAATTAGACTAACGGGGTATTTATAAAATGAAATTAGGGGATGTTATTAGGTTAACTAAGGGCAAACTAGAATTACACTTTTAGATTGAGCAAGGAGACGCCGGTATTTTTCGAAGGAAGGGCTTCTTTCTTAGCTGAGAAGACGAAATTTCGCTGCACTGAATCCGAACTCGGCGATTTTGGATTGGACGATTCAAAGCGGGGAAGACGAAGCCGCCTTTCAAGGGAATCCGGCGCGGATTACGGTTCATGTCCCCTGCGTTTTGAAGGAAGACGACGATTGCGGCTTGCCAGGAGGATTTCCGGATTCGTGGACAATCCGCCGGATTGTAGCTCAAAGATTATTTCTTCTTCTTTCTTCCTTTTTCTTTATAAAATCCTCGGGGATTTCTCTTGATGCAAGGATCCTTCGCCATTTGCCCAACTACTATAATAATATACAAAGGCCTTCAATCTTGTCTCTCTTGATGCTTGGTCATTGAATTAATCAATTTAGTCTGGTTACAAAAAACGCAAGATTCTTACTCTTTCCTACCATGGATCAAAATCTCAAAGAATATGCAAACAAAGAACTAAAGACAATAAATGACCCAAATATGCACTAAAAAGCATGAACAAGGCTAATTCAAGCTAACATGCGCTAATTATGGTCATCAAATATCCTCAAATGAACTTTTGCTCGTCCTTAGTAAAGAGGTGATAAAAGATTAGACTCATTATTTAAACCAACTTAATAATATAGCTGATATGAGACAATTAATGGGTCTCACTCCGCCCCTCAACTCACAAAAGACAACCATCCACAGGTAGGATGCTTCTTTGCAAGGCAAGGTGGGTCTTGCCAAATGGCGACACATCCAAACATTAAGCACACAAAATCAAATAATGAATGCATCTACAAAAGGAATAGCCACTTCCTCATCAAGTGGCAGATAACTAAAAAGAGAACAAATTTAAGAGCATATAATCCCTTTCACAAAATACTAGTCTAACAAATTATTAAGGCTAAAGAGGATGATACTAAATCACCTCAAACGGTGTTAAACTAGACTACTTTCGTCCCTCAATTTCCAAATGCTTTCGCCAAGGGCGATCGGATGGTGTGGAATGATGATCCCTAATAACGAGGTGGCAATCGGCCAGTCGGGTCGGGTTTGGCCGGGTCACGTCGGTCCTGGGCCATCGTTCAATCGGTTTATAGCATTCTGGGTCGAGTCGGGTCGGTTGGGTCGTTATCGGGCTACCAGTCGAATGATGTATCGCCTTGCTCATCGGGTTTGGGTCGGGTCAATATCGGGTCCGGTAACTTAATCGCATTACTATAATTTTTTACCATTAAATTTATTTTTTAACCTATTATTCGATTAAATAATTTATTAGTAAGTCAAACATATCAATCTAAACACAAAATCACTTTCATTTGATCAAAATTAATAATTATCAGTCATCAATTTAATCGGGTCAGTATCGGGGTCGGGTCAATATCGGGTCGGGTCTGTTCGGTCACTGGCCGGGTCAGACTTGCACATAATCCCTATGATGCTAGTGTATGCATATGACATGACAAGTCTGCACTTCTACAAAAGTAAAGGTCACGGATCGTCCTGTCACAAAGTGGCTTGACAAAAAGGCTTTTTTGGGAATGAAACGCTTCAAATCGTTATAAACAAAGTGGAAGGGATATGACTATATTCAAAAATCAATTCATTTAGCTTTCACATTTCAAAAATTTAAGACCGGGCTCTTTCTTCCGGCCAGTGTCCTTTGCTTCGCTAATCGCTTATTGTGCAAACCGTTAACCCTGCAAAGGTAGCTTTTCGAAGTATAGTCACCTCCTTCTGCCTACAACCACACAAAAGGGGACCCAATTCAATGGATCCCTCTCCAGCACATCATCGGCGGTACGCCCATCAAAACGATTAAATTTCAACATTTCATCATTTACAACATTCGAGGTTTTCGCATTAAATTACTTCCACATAACAAAATTTTCGAAATGAGCACTTCACTTTATGTAAATTTTTGGTCACTTTACCACAAGGTCAATCAAGGTCACCTGCAAGTTAACCAAGTCCAAATCGCATCACGGGGGCTGGAGGTGACTCACAGCAAAACTTCACTAAAGCTGGGTCTGGGTTAAAAGACACTAGATTACACAATCTAGTGGTGTTTTACAACCATTCTAAGAGTAAAGTCTTAAGTTGAAAAGTATTTGAATGGCTTAGTCGCCTTTGTCAAAGTTCTCAATTAGGCACTTTCAAAAATATTTTATCTAAACGCAACTACATGCTACGATGCAACTATTATATACATCCTAATGCAAGTGATTCTATCAACTAATACATATATAACTAAATGCAAGTCCTAAGTTCACATCATGTTACCGCATCAATCAAAACAAAGCCACATAAATAATAATATAAAAGAGAAAAAGAGATTTGGAAAGACCATACCACGCGTCTTCAATCTCACGTTCGGATACAAGGTAGGTTTCATCAATGTGAAACAAGGATAACAAACACAATATATACAATAATATATACAACACTACACTAAATAAAAATGTTTTTCGGGTTTTTCAATTTTCAAATTTTTATGATTTTCAAATTTTTCAATTTTTTGGATTTTTGAATAAAAGTTAAGTTAGAATTCCCCATCCCCACACTAATACGGGCATTGTCCTCAATGGCCAAAAATGACGGGAAATTATGCAACATTAATGATGATTTCTATACTAAATGCAAAACTACACTAATCTTACACTACATAACGTGGTGTTTTTTTGCTTTCACATTTTGAGATAATTAGATTACCTCCCGGTAATGCATCGATTTCCAAATCCGATCTGCATTATCGCTAATGTCCTAAGGACGGGCGTAGTTCACGCACACACTACGCAACGCACTTTAAATTCATTTGTCATTTTGATTTTCAAAACGGGAACAATAAAATGAGAACACCAACGGGACCGAGGCTGGCAGTCCCCACGGTGGCCAGACTACTCCAACAATGATCAAGAAAAATAATTAAATAAAGAGAAATGTGGATAAACTCTTTAGAGAGTGTGTGAGTCTAAAGCCAAGCATCTTTCCATCATATCAACACTATCATTATCTTCTTATTGTCGGACCTATCGCCACTTCCTCTTCACTTTGCTTCTTCTTCACTTTCACTTCATCATCCCTTCTTTCACTGGCCCCCCTCATCAATGTTATATTAACTTCTTCATTACCAACAATCTCATTATCACCCTAACAACCCTAGATGCACTAGGAAATAGGACTTCTCTATCCACTCAACTAACACCTGGACATGGGGCCCCAAGTAGTCCTTGCCTAGCTAAGTGTGAGGAGGTGGATATTGAGCCAAGTAAGCATTTTTCCGATCCTCAAAGGCTTGCTTTTGCATTGCTTGCATTTTTGTCAAATAATCATTTACACAACGCCACTAATAACATTTTTACCAAGGGTAGGTGGTATGACAATGGAAGGAGGGCATTTCAAGTTCACCCTTTTGTTGGGGATAATGTACTTACCTCTTTAGGCTATTAATGGTCCTTATGGACGCTAAACGACAAATCTTTGAAGAAATGCAAAGTAACGATCTGGCTTCACTAGTGAGCCATCCATACTTGTATCAAGAGGTTATCGGCGTCCACTTGAATCCGCCAATCACATAGTATGCACATTAACGGATGACCACTCTCTTTCGCTTCTCACTTATTATCTTATGAGCAGTTAGGATCAAAAGCATTTAGTCAGATAGGAGTTTGCCGCCATTCACAATAACCAGTGCCTTTTCCCACAATCAATGTTTAGCCATCCTATCCACCAAAAGCCTTGGTAGAGTCGGAAAGGTTTCAAAGTGTTCCCCTTCCAATGTTCAAAGCCGACCAAGAAGATTCCTCCCACATTCATTTCTTCATCTCTTCATTCATAACACTCATTCTAAACTTCAAAACCCTCATCCTCTCCATCACAAAAACAAGATTCCTCAACAACATTCACCAAAATCAAAACAAAAACATCCTTTAACAACAAATCAATCACTCTTTTCAATAAAAATCAACCAAACAAAATCTTCAACCTCGAGTCGATTAATTCATAAAGGCAAAGCCTTCACCTTTTAAATCGATCGAGTACACTACAAATTGAAGATTTTCACCCTTTCTTCGTTTATTCATCAAACGGGTAAGACTGGATAAACAAAGGCAACAAAGGCAAAGGCATCCAAAGGCAAAGACACTTTCATTAAGGCAAAAAGTCTTCAAGCAAAGATAACATTGGATGGTAGCAAACCTAAACTTGAAGTGCAACGATACAATAACCTTCCAATGAGCAATAACATCTACTACTCCTAAATCAACCAATTATCCAGAGGCAATTTCATTTCCAAAACCCATAGTGACACTCAAGTTTCACAGAAAATCATTTCTATCCACCAAGTTTATTTCAGGAAGATACCTTAGATAAGTCAAAGTCCTTGAGCAAACTAGAGTCTTCTTTAAAGCCATAAATGAGAAATTGTTTGAACTAAAAGAATTGACATACCTCCCTTATCTTAATTTTTAGTTCTTCAGAAGTTAACAAGAAATCGACATGCCCTCAGACCTTCGAGTTTTGAGTTAACTAGCTTACTGTTGAGAGCGATCTCCTGAGGGAAACGGTGCTTTCCCTGGGAGACCACCGCCGAAATGATGAACCGAGTTATTTACAGAATTATGAAGTTTGACCGACCTCTTTGGGAGGCTGATTTCGGGAAGGAAATTTGAAGACTTCTACGCTAGTCGTGCTCTTTACCACCATCCTGCGGCATAAGAGTATGGCACAAGGTCACAGAAACACCATCAATGCAAGAAAAGACACCAACCATTTCACCAAACTGATTTTGATCTTCTGAATCGACCAACATCGAAGAACACACCAAGCCTTTCAACTCTTAAGGCTTTGATGATAGATGGCTAAACATCGATTGTGAGAAAGGCACTACCGTTATCGTCAATGGCGGCTGAAAATCACTATCCTAGCTAAATACTTCATCCTAACTTCAACAAAGATAACAAGTATTGAGCAAAGAGAGGGTCATCCCGTCGATATTCATACTATGATACACAAGGCTGCGGTTACCCATAACCTCTCGACACCAAGTATGGACGGCTTAATAAAACGAGGCTAGATCGCTTGGCTTCAAGATTTGTCGCTTAAGCCCACTGAATTCACTCTACTTCTCCTTTCTAAAGAGGTCAGTACATTATCCGACAACAAAAGGGAATTTGAAATGCCCTCCTTCCATTTCACACCACCCTACCCCTTTCGAGTACCAAGAGTTCAAGCCCGACGGCGTCAAGCAAGAAATGATTATTTGACTTTCCTCCCATGCAAGCAATGCACAAGCAAGCCTTCGGGATCTGGGAATGCTTACTTAGCTCAATATCCACCCTCCTACACTTAGCTAGGCATGACTACTGATCCTTCATGTCCTTTCACCTAGTCATGGATAGAGAAGTCCTCTTCCAGTGCATCTAGGTTGTTCCGAGTGATAATGAGGTCATTTTTTAATAAGAGGCTCACGATAACATCAATGGTAGCAGGCGAAAGAGGAAGAGACGTGAGCAAGATGAAGCAGGTGAAAGAAGGAAGAGGGAAGTGGCAACGAGTCCACTTAAACTAACGAGAGGAAGATGATGATGATGATGATATGATGGAAGATTAGCAAGCTTTGAGAGGCTCCTACCCTCCATGGTTCATGTCTATTTCTCTTTAATTATTTTCTTGATCAATGATTGGAGTGTAGTCCTAGCACCATGGAAGAGACTCACACCTCATCCCATCGAGTGTTCTCATTTATTGTTCCCATTTTCAAAATCCCAAAATGACAAATTAGTTTCACGTATCGTATCAAAAGTGTGTGTATGAACTACACCCATCCTTGGACATTAGCAATAGCGTCAACTCGATTTTGGGGGGAAGTTAATGCATACACAACAGGAGGTAATCTAAATTATCCTCTCCATCATAAACAAAAAAACATGCATCATGTAGTGTAGATTATGTAGATCGTGATTTAGTGTGAAATCACGATCATGCCGCACACTTCATCATTTCGCCATCGAGGACAATGCCCATATTAAATGAGTGACGGGAATTCAACTTAACTTTTATTCAAAAATCCAAAAATCAAAATTTCAAAATCCAAAAAATTTGAAAATTGAAAACCCAAAAACATGTTTATTTCCATGTGTAGTCTCCGTATATATTATTTTATATATTGTGTTGTCGATCCTTGTTCATACTGATCGACGACGCCACATCCGAAACACGAGGACTGCGAAGACCGCATGACATACTAACGGTTGTAAAACACCCAGATCGCGTCATACTAGTGTCTTCAACGCCACCCAAAGCCTAGTCAAGGGTGGTTCGTGACAGCCACCTATCCAACCCTTGACGCGATGTGACTCGCTAACTTGCCCAGGTGACTGACTGACCAGGTAAGGCAACCAAAATACTTTCATCAATAAGTCATGCCTTCATTTCAAATTTTGTTGCTGAAGCAATTTAAATTCATGAAACCTCCACTAGCGAAACGCATTTAAATGTCGAGAAATTAATCGCTTTGACGGAGGTCACATCACTCGATGCGCTTTGGAGCAGGATCCATTGAATCGACCACACGGTCATGGACCACCAGAGACGAGTGATCACCCAAAAGCCATTGCCTAGAGGTTAACCTATCATTAATAAGCTAATGCTTAAAGCAAAGGATACTAGCCTCGAAGGGACAAACCCCATCTAAATTTTTGAAACGTTAAAGTCAAATTGAGGTCAATTTTTGAATAATAGTCATATCCACCCTTTGTTTATAATCTATTTGAGCATTTCATTCCTGAAAGCCTTTTGTCTGCTTTCACTTTCATTTGTAGCTCAGACGATCCAAGGTTTAATTTTTTACTTTTCAGAGAGAATCTTGAGATCATTATGCCGATACGCTACCAAAGATCATGGTGATCTACCATTCCACCACCATCCGATCGCCTCTCTCGAAAGCATTTGAAAATTTGTTCCTCTTTAGTGCCTCCGCCACTTGATGAGGAAGTGGCTATTCTTTTTGTAGATGCATCCATTATGTGATTTTGTGTGCTTAAAGTTTGATGATGTCGCCATTTTACAAGACCCACCTCGCTTGCAAGAAGGCATCCTACCCACTGGTCTGTCTTGTTGTGAGTTGAAGGGGCGGAGTGAGACCCGCTAATTGTCTCATATCGGCTATGTTATTAGGTTAGTTTAAATAATGGTCCTAGCTTTGTCACCTCTTTACTCGGGACGAGCAAAGGTTCGGTTTGGGGATATTTGATGTGACCATAATTAGCGCATATTTAGCCCCCGAATTAGCCTTGTTCCATGCTTTTTAGTGCATATTTGGGTCATTTATTGTCTTTAGTTCTTTGTTTTGCATATTCTTTTGAGATTTTGATCCCTTGGTAGAAAGGAGTAAAATCTTGCATTTTCATGGCAAAACGAGACTAAATTGATTAAATTCAATGACCAAACATCAAGGAGAGACAAGATTAGAAGGCCTTTGTACATATTATAGTAGAAGAGCAATGACGAGAAAGGATCTTTGACTGAAATCCCCAAGGATTTTATGAAGAAAAGGGAAGAAAAGAAGAAGAAATAATGTTGAAACCAAAATCCGAGCGTGATTGACCGAAGACGCTTTGCCCTTCCACAAGATAACCGCCTTCCTTCCTTCAAAGACGCCTGGACAAGAAGACGGGGCCGCCCCGATTCCTCAAGACGCCCGTGCTTCCCCGCCCTCAATCCGCCCGTCTCTTACACCAATACGCACTATCTCCAATAAATAAATTTCTGCTTTCTCCAAGCTACAAAGAAAGGTTTTCCTTCAAAAATACCCCACGCCTCCCAATCTAAAAGTGTAATTACTAGTTTAGTCCTTAGTTAACCCTAATGCATCCACCTAATTTCCACTATAAATACCCCATTAGTCTAATTAGAAAGAGGGGTTCTTCTTATCAATTATTAGAGTAGTTAATATCAATCAAATCACTTTTTAGTTTCAGAATCAACAATTAATCAAGTTTTTAATACAAGTTTTATTTCCTTTAATCTCTTTTTCATCCTTTATTTTCAAAAATCAAGATTATTTAAGTATTATTGAGATCGACAACCTCTCAATCAAGCATCAAGTACTTCTTTATTCTTTGCTTTATTATTGAATCATTAAGAGTATAATTCTCTTTAATCCCTTTTAATTATTGTTAATTACTTTCATTTATTCATCATGTTTCATTTTGTTGGTATGATTGACAACCTTGCTAGCATGATCAACATGATAATGAGTGAGTAGTCACCTAGCTAGGGTTAATGGGTAATTAGGGAAACCAACATGGGGAATGATTCATGCTTAAATTAATATGCTTTCATGGTTTATTTGTTGCTTGTTTTGATCTCAACTCATGCACATGTTATGTTTGATGAAATGCGAGCCTATGAATCCTTGCATTTTTACCCATCACCTATCTTTTCAATGAGACTTCAGAAGACATAAACCAACCTCGAGTCCATTAGACCACACGTTGTCAGCAGAAAGACTAAGCTCGACTTGAGGTGTCATACAATCTAATCGATCTCGCCCGGGACCCAAACTTTCCTAGGATCGTAAGATATAACCCAACTCAATCCATCACAACAATAATTGCTTGCTTATAATTTGAGAACATGTTTGTATGATCAATTCCCCTATGACCCCATGACACCCTAGTGCTTTTATCAATTGTTTACAACCCTTTTCAATTCATCTTGCTTATTTACTTTCACTGCTATTTAGTTTAGTGACCTTCTACATCAACCCAAATTGTGACACCCTAAGACACCACTAGTTTCAATAGAAATCTCATCTCACCTACCTTCGATCCGACCTTTTACTTGCCTTTACTAATCGTAGAGTTGTTTCGTGAAGCAGAAATCAGTTTTGATCTTATCGTGACCCAACAACATCCCATTCAATCGTGAAATACCAAACGGACCACCAGCAGCCGTGGGTTTACAGTGTATTGTCTTCTTCTACGCATTACATGGTACTTTATTTCTGAAGCCGATGCTCTACACTTTCTTCAGTAATAGATTAGTTCACTCGTACATTCACTTGTGAAACTTTTACAATTACTTTTGATCGATGGAGTTTCTAGGCATTGCAATCATCAAGATGTAAATCATGGTGTAAGGTGACCTCTTTCATCAACTCCATGAATTTGATTATCAGTGTAGTATCTAGAGAAGAAGCCTTTATTTTCCGCTCCTATTTTTGCGATTCATAGCTTCCTTTCGCCTTTTCATGTAATTTTCCTTGCCCCGTAAAATTGAAATATTTAGCAAAATGAAGGTAGAAGGATTGGGATGAGGGAAAAACCATCCTCCATTTCTTCTCCATAAGCGCAAATTATTTCACCATCAACATAGACAGATTTGAGGAAAATCACCTCTCCTCCATTCTCCTCCCATCCTTCTTCCTCTTCCCTCCTCCCCTTTTCCTCCTTTTTTCCTATCCAAACACACCCCTTGGGCCTTGTTTGGGGCAGGAAAAAGAGGGGGGACGAGGAGGTGATTTTCCCTCCAAATCTTCCTGTTGGGAAAATAATTTGCCTTCAGGCAGCAATAATCCCCGCACCTTCATTTTGCTAACCAAACAACGGATTTCTCATCCTCCCAATTCCCTTTCCCTCCAAATCCCTCAATCCAATATAGTAATTGTGAATTTCCAGTCCTCGATCATAATTCATAATTGTGAATTTGTGACCGTGTTGACTTGTTTGTTACACCTTAATTTCTACAAACTTTCTACTGGTGACCAATTTTGTAGATTAAAATAATATTGCCTATTAGTTTGTCAGCTGATTAGTGATACGGAATTTGTTTTATCGGAACCCAGACGGTTATGGCAAGATATTCTTACTATCCTGTTACTTGAGAAGTTCAGATTTATGTATGAATTAGCCTTTTACCCAGTGGAAACAGCATTACCCTAAATTAAATGGAAATCTCGGGTTACCAAAGTGAAATTGGTCCATCATTTCTTAAAGAAACTTTAAGATGTCGAGGGAATTAGCTCAAACCTTAAGAAGATAAAAATTCTTATTATAAAGTCGACATGACATTTGTATATATAATCGCTTTGATTTTATAACAATAGAATTGATCAATAATAATTTTTGGAAAGTCTCTTTAAGACCGCTGTACTGACCATTGTACGACCTTAAAAAATGAGGTATAAGCTATTATAAGACCTGCTGTATGCCATTATGCCGTACAAGTGTACAACGCTCTTATTTGAGAGTTTGTGATTAATTTTTTTCCACTTTTTTGGGTCTTCAATCATTTATTGTGATGAATTTAGATGATTAATTGGTCCATCATTAATTGAGATTTCCCTTTGTACTGCAGAAAGATTCTGCTTGATTCTCCACAGAGTAGTATTGAAGCTTGGGAACTTGTAAGTTCCGCTTTCCTTTGTACTCGCAGTGCGCAGTCTATGTTTGTGATGGCGCTGCTACTTGTATGTTGTAACTGAAGAATATTATAAGATAAAGCTATATACGTTTACCTGCTACTCACATTCTACACATGCTTATGTCCTCTCAGATCAGTACCAATGTATTGCGGAAGTATAGTGGACCTTTAGATGTCTGGTTTTCGAGCTTGGTTTCCTGGCATCACTCCGATAGGAAAATTCTTTGTCTAATTAATGAACATCCACTTAAGAGCTTTTATGCAATGACACAACACATGAGCCAGTGGGTTTGGTAAGTATTCAATTCTCCAATCCAAATGTGATATGTGAGTTTGAAAGATAGCTGCATTCCTGCATGCAAAAATGCAATTGTTATTCTTTAGCGATGTGTTTATATGGTAATCAGCTCATAGCATGCGGGATGAGGAATGCCCTAGAATAATGTCTCTCCCGTTGTCCGACTCTCATATGTTTTCTGTATCCATTTCTATTTTTGCTTCATGTCAAATGAAAAAAACACTTTTTTTGCTCGCAAGGGCAACCTGCATATAGTTGACCCCTCTGCCTTATGCTCTATGTTACTTCCAACATTTCACTTCAGTTGCGTCGCGTGCCCTACTCTCCTACCTTCCGATATAGACAGGACACTCCCATCACTTTATTTCAAACCAAAAACATGAAACTTTTTCACAAAATAACCGTGTCTGACCGTCAACGTTGCTGTTCCTGACACTTGCAGCCGAGTTAGAGCAACATAGCTTAGGCTATAGCACTAGGAGTCTAGGAGGCAGTATATGTGGTCTCTTTTGGTTTATTTTTTTCAGATAAATCTTTGCTCCTCTTTCTAATGATCTTCCCGTAATTTGCAGGTTCCGGAAGCTTTTTGTAGCATTTTCCAGTTACACGTATGTGAACACACTTCGAAGGATTGAGCTATAGTTTTTAGCTTTATGATGTATTAAGTCAGGTAAATCTCGATTCAACTTTACACTAGTTTACTTTTGGAGTCAGCTTTAGCCATTTGTGAGCCTTCTGGGACACTGTTCATCTTTAGTAACACTTGAATTTTGCACGATCTAATGTTGTATCCTCATTGTTTTGTGTTTTTAAAAGGCCAACTATGTGACATATGATTCTCTTTATGCTGCGAGATTGTTAGGATTGTTATTTTATATAAAATCATTTCGCTTCTAGTTTCCAAGCATAGTGGTAAGGTCGCGTCTATACCTTCACCTTGCCATAGACAGGAAACTCTGAAGCTCAAGGATGATGTTATGCCTTTAGAGTACGAGTATTTGGGATAATGAGATAGTTTGTTTAGCTTCTGATATGATGTTTAGTTCTGCAAGTTTCTGGATAATTTAATGTTCTTGTTCAATTTGGAAACTCATAGATACCACAAAATCTCATCCACTATACTAACTTTGACAATGTTGAGATGGATTATTGACTTCAATCAACGACGTTTGTATTGAGAATTTTTCGAACCATTCACCTATGCAATATATGGACATCACTATACCTTGGCTAGAGTCTAGATGCAACTAGTTTCAAGACAATGGCCAACCTTTTTCATATATTCTCCCCCAAACTCGCTTACATTTACTTTATTTTTCCTTTTAAAATAAAAACAAATGAAACTATTCACTGTAATGTATAAGTAAAAGTTTTTTGTATTCAGCAAATCCTGAATTTGCGATTTTTAAGTTTTTAGCCATTCAAGTTCAGGTCGACCCAACTCACGGCCGTGTAGTCCATTGGGTCAAGTCTGATACTCTAGCAAGATTCCAAACTAAAGAGGATTGTTTTGGTTTCGGGTCATTGGGGTAAAACTATGTCTTCATTAATTAAACCGCTCTCGGTTGGTTTTTTCCCGAGTCGGTTTTTAACAGGTCTAGAATCTAGATATGTGTATTGATGGGCCATTGTGTGCACAGAGACAGCTTATAGAAAAAGTACAGACAATTTGGCATCACAAAATCGTCCACGTAAGAATAATAGCTAGATGCTAGATATGATCGTGTGGCTAACACACCAATAAAAACCAACGGTCATAACCCCATAACTTAGCAAGGATAAGCAATTAGATAGCAACTTCTCCACACAAAACTTGCCACGTGGCAGATAGGGTGCAACAAACAAACCCTTCCTTCTTTATATGATCACCTTAAACTCTCTTCACCTTACTTGCACACCATATACCACTTAGCCTAAATCCCACCAACAAAAAACCTCTAAAAAAACTAGTATGGCTTCTACACTCTCTACCCTCTCGGTGAGCGCATCGTTGTTGCCAAAGCAACAACCGATGGTCGCCTCATCGCTACCAACCAACATGGGCCAAGCCTTGTTTGGACTGAAAGCCGGTTCTCGTGGCAGAGTGACTGCAATGGCCACATACAAGGTTACCTTGATTACCAAGGAGTCAGGAACTGTTACATTTGACTGCCCGGATGACGTGTACGTGCTTGACCAGGCTGAGGAGGAGGGAATTGACCTTACCATACTCGTAAGCTTTGGCGGGGCCATGCTCCTCGTGTGCTGGAAAGGTGGTTGCCGGTAGCGTTGACCAGTCAGACCAGAGTTTCCTTGATGATGACCAGATTGAAGCTGGTTGGGTTCTGACTTGTGCCGCTTACCCGTCTGCTGATGTTACCATTGAGACTCACAAGGAGGAGGAACTTACTGCTTAAATTAAGTTTTAATTAATTTTGTTGTATTTTCTTTAGGGAGAGTACTAAAAACCATGGATATTTGTTTGTCTATTATATATGAATGTTAATCTGTTTCAAATGCGGGTTTTCTATGTTAAAGGTTTTGTTTAATAACTTTGAATTGTATGTCGTAAATTGTATGGGTTCACGATTTGAATCTTCTTCTTCCGTTGTTATTGTATTGTCCTTATGACCTTAATTACAACAGTGTAACATAAAACTCGGTTAATGGACGAATTGTTTTGCTTTTCATTGTCCATACCTCAAACCATGGAAATATTTCCGCACCCATCATTGGATGCAAATTATGATACATGTTAGCTGACACGAAATTGTTTTGGGCTAAACCTCTAGTGGTGTGGTGGTGGTTGTGTTGAAAGAGGGGAAAAAAACCTCTTACATAAGCACGTGAGGATTGTTAGAAATCATAGTAGACTAGAGCTACAAACAAGAAGCCATAAAACTCTTATCTAGAAACATCAACTTCTTGTGAATCAGGATACTGAAACTTCCCTGTCCTTACAAAGGAAGGAAGAACTCCTAGAATGGCTAGCCCAACATGAATCTCCAGTTTCTTAAATATTTACACACACCCAATGTTAGGCTTTCGCTTTAGCCTTATAGCCGTTCTCAGCTACCTCTTTGCACCTCATTCTTATGTCAGACGGCCTTATCTTATCCGATAGACCAACATGGTGACCGTTTGATGAAATGAGGAATACATAAGGATTTGCGTTTGTGTCACGTATGAGGCAAACTCATACAAGACTCGATGTTCTTTCTTAGTCCCGTAATGTATGACTTTCTCCTAATCTCTAATGCCTGGCTGTTGGACTTCTTATGCCACCCCAATGCTCAAGCTTTTCTAAATAAGAAATCATCTTGTTTTCCGGAGGAGTCTTAGCCATAAGTTTCTCGTTCACCGCTCGCCAAGTACTCACAAATTCGCCTTGAGTTTTCTTTGTCTCGTCTCCTTGGTCATTATTCCAACCCATGAAATCCAATAGTGTCATTGATGATGGCCTTTCTGAATCGTCAAACCGTGGTGCTGAGAGACTCTCACTAGATGCCCTTGGTGACGATTTTGAGGCTATCGAATCAGCATAGATGACATCATCAATGCATTCAATATCGCAGCTGCCAGACTTTCTAGTACTCGAGTAGCCTCAAGAACCGCATGTCCCACATCCTGCAAAATTTCAATACACGTCAAATAACTAAAATTAGGCAATGCAATGTTTCTTTGTCAGAAAAAACACAAAGGTTGTTTCTGAATAGCCTTAATTGACTGTTTCATATCTTACCTTGTTGAACTGTATCTTGGATATGTTTAGCTAAGACTGAGGAAGTCCGTGGGAAGTTATGTTTTACATGAGTAGCATAGTCTCCTACTTTCTTCAAAGAGTTCTCGCTTCCATGCTTACAGCTGAGCCCACGACGCTTTCCCCGCCTTTCTGGTTCATCTTCCTCTTCCAAATCACAACAGAGGCCTCTATCCTGTTCTTCAGATCGAGTACTTTGTGCTCTGATGTCAAGTCTATGGCTGACAGCAGCGAATCTGGATCAAAATATTCATCTGTATGTTTTTATAGACTGCATCTCCTGCTTGCTCTTCCATTCTGTCATTCAAAAACATCATTCATCTAAGAAGCTGAATAGAAGTAGACTGCAAACTGACTCCATACACCCATTATCCCGCAAGCTTAATAATAGTACGAAGTTGAGGAAAGATGAATGTTGTTTTGGAACTTGTTGACATACCTTGGGTAGGGACTCAATGTAGCTTTCTGGTATCTCCATTTCTGATAGTATCTGAGCATTGATAGCCATAGAAGCTTTCAAAACCTGGTTGACAGCATCTTTCTGATGTTGCAGCCATTTCTTCGATATGTCAGATAGACCGCCAGATGGAATCTTGACAGTCGGTATCCACCACTTGTCATTATTTCTTTGACCGGCCTTCTGCCTCGCTTGCATCTTTGAAATCGACGATGTGAACCGCTTCTGATCTCTGAAATTCTCTAAGCAGTCCTGTTTCATTACAACTATTTTTTAGCTCATTAATCATCATTGACATTGCTTTAGGGTTAACAGCACTAGACTTAGGAAGATTAGCTATATGAGATTCTTACAAGAAGCATGGCATCTAGCTTGCGAAGCCGATGTTAACTAGCAGATCGCTTCGTTGTTTTGTCACCATTATCTGTGCACACATACAGAAATCAGCTGTCAATTTCAGATTTTTGGTTGTGATGATTTTTTCGGAGAAGAATGGAGAACAGGTAGGAAGGAGATTTGTTACCTCCATTATGGAACCATCAGGTGCTGTTTGTTGTGAAGGGACGAGTTCGACAATGTGATCAGTGACAGATAACAGCCAATCAACCTCTTTTCTCCACCTTGATTTCCTTTCCGCTGGCATTGGCTCTAATCTCTTCGTTTCTCCAAAACCAAGCTGTAACAACAACAAAGCATTAGCCCGGATATTAACTTGGTATCGGTTAACAGAAATAATTGTCTGAAACATTTACAAACCTGCTAGATTAGTGATGGCATTTGATAAAGCCAAGGCTGACGAAACACCTTTACCGCCTCCTGACATGTCTTCTCCCAATAGAAGCTTTGCGAATCTTTCCTTCATCAACTCTATGTCTGAGGAAAATCACATTCCACATTAACATTGTTAAGATGACTTAAACATAAAAACCGAAATCAAGAAATAACTTAAATATATGAAAATTTACCTGATGAGTGTGCCTTGCCATCTTTGCTTAAGCGCGAAACAGGAGCCTTATTAGGAGAAGGAACCCAGGTTGACCCAACGGGGTGCGACTCCATAGAACTTCCACTAATACTCTTTGTTTCACCTGCTGTTGTTAGGTCTGGACTAGAATGGTTTTGCTTATCAAATATTTTTTTCAAATTGAATGACGATGATCGACTTCTATCGAATGATAATACCATTGTACTGTATGTCTTCCTCTTCTTAATGTGATTAAAGAAGAGAGAAAAAAACATGGTTGTTCGGTTTTGTCGCTTGATAGGCTATTAAATTTCCTTTTACACTTCCTAACAATAGTTACGTGATTTTTCGGGGAGTGACCGAGAATAAAGAAAAGATTTAGCAAATGTAGATGATGTTGTTGAGTTTTGGTTTGAAAAGAAGCAATGTGTTAGGTTGTTTTGATGTATCTAAATGTTGTAAATTGTAATGATGTTTTTAGAGGTAGAATTTTTTTCTTGTAGGTGTTAATAGCAATAAGACGTGGGTGCATGTCTTTGAGAAAAGTTGAAAATGAGAGAATTTAGGGAAGAAATTTCAACTGATTTTTTTTATTTTATATTTATATTAAGTAAATTGAAGGATGTTTGGTAATATATTCAGCTGTGTCTTCAATTTTGCAGGCTAATTTCTCGGTTGTGTCATCAGATGACAGGTCATTTATGAATTGTTTAGTGCCGCCTCTTTACTATTCTGGGGTTTTAAGTGCTTCTGATTAACTGAATCAGTAATTACAGAAAAATTTTACGGAGTAATTATTTGTACGAGATTTTGTTTGTATCATCGGTCGGGTGAAAAAGATATTCCTCTTAAGTTTGAAGACTAGACTACTATACTCCGAAGAGCTGAGGAAGTTTAGTTGTTAATAGGTGTTACATCCGTATCTATACACAACAATAACGGAGCTGCGGAGATAGCAGCAGCAATCACTCTGCTAAACAGCAATGAAAAAATTGAAATTTTATAGTTGAATTTTGCGATTTTTTTTCCTAGCTTACTCTATTACATATTTACATTAGTAGTTCACCCCTATTGGAATTTCTCGCTTCCTAACGTTAAATCGTAACTCCGCCACTAACTCTTCTAAATCATTTTGACTTTTAGTTACCTTACATGACTAGTCACCTAGAATATCAACTAATTCATGTCTTACTCTTAACTCGGAATTGTGAATCCGTCGTGGTTATGTCACTGTTATCAGTTAACCATAGTTAGGACTTAGGAGGGTACAAGATGATGAACCGTCCATTGCATTGAAAATTTGAAACTTTAGTCCTCATAAGATAGACTATTTTATAAGTGTGTTATTGGTCAAACGTATTACACTAATGACTAATATTACCTTACAAACTGCTACACATGTAAGCATGCAACAATCAGTATCACGGCATGTATTTACATTTTTATTGGATTGCAAAAGTGTTGTATGTTCAAAGACAATTCAGTTTGGTAGAGCTGTCCAAATCACGAGTAATATTTGAGTAATATTGTATTTAGGGTTAGCAAAAGGTTCTTCGCATCTCATTCTAAACTAATGGTTCTTTAATCTTTGATTAATATGTTCTATATTAATTAAACTAATATTTGTATTAATGTGTCTTTTGGAGTTTTGGTGATGTGAATCTGTACTGTGATTGCACAAAAGACAAAATGTTTGAAGATTATAAAATTATAATTTCCTAAATTGAAATTTATGTCCTTGACATGTCTATGTTTGAATTTTATTCATTCATATTTTCATGTTATTAAAATACGACAAAAAAATACTATGTCAAATTTTTAAGATATTCTAGTTAATTCAAAAATACTTTTATATTCACATTTTTCAAAAAGTTATAATTGGCAAGCCCGCCTCCTTCCTCTTAATGCCTCAGTGGCCCCAGCTTTAAGCCCTACTACGCCTTTTCTACCTAGCTAGATTTCCTCTCACCCAAGATTATAAATTATTACTAAAAATCAAATAAACAAATACAAATAATAATTGAATGCATAACTAAAATAAAGAGAAGAAAAAAAAAACTTAATCTTGGAATTAAAGATAAAACAATAATACGAAAATAATCTTGGCCGAAATCGGGCAAAGTAAGTAATAGTAATTAGTCATCCCTAATGCTCGTAAGAAAAACTAAACTCCTCCAATGATTTCTATTAAAACTAACTAGTTAAAACTTATGCAAAATTGCACGGTATGTATTTGGGCCAAGATAATGTTTTTGGATATATATTTGTTTTTGCATTTCTAAAACAACATATTTTAAAGTTTTTCGAACGCTAACTTATCGTGTTAAGTTATTATTAAAAATATTTATTACAACAATTGTGAATTATTTATTAAAATTAAAAAAATTATTAAAAAAAATTTTAATCACTTGTAAATTAAATTAAAATTTATTTGTTTTAGAGTAAAAAAACTCAAAATTCTGCTTTAAATGCTAGTTGAAGACTAAATTAACCCTATTGCCTATCATTGTCACCTACCATTTTCGAAAAGAAGGCCGATAGATAAGTTGCCGAACTTTTATATTACAAGTAAATACTTTATGATTGATTTTTAAACAAATTTTTTTACCATGTAGTTTTAAAAATTATGTTGTTATGTTGTTGTTTGTTGGTACAATAATATTAACCATAATACATGAATATTTTATACTCCAAGTAAATATTCTCCACAAGAATTATTTTTTAAACAAAAGTTATTGTACCATGTAGTTTTAAAAATATGTATGTAATTCATTTCCATGCTTATGTTCTATCCCGTATATAAATGTAATTTCTTCTCGTAATTATGTAATTTTATTATTATTTAATTTTGTTTTAAAATTATGTAATTCAATTTCATTTACTCCCATTTGTAATTCATTCTCATGATATGTTATTAATTTTATTTACACGGAATGTATAAAATTATTTCATAATATTAATTCATAGAATTTTTCATAATATTATTTCATAGAATTTGTTGCAGACGGAATTTATCGCATGTTTGAAAAGACGAAAATCAAGAAATAAATATATCGTACACTAACGGGTCCTACCATAACATGAAGCTTCCAAAAAAAAAAAGGCCGACAACGCCAAGACGCTACTGAGGATTGATTGTATCGTTTGTATTAATATAGATAAGATTCTCCTCGCTCAAAACAATTCTTAAGTCACATACGGTTTGGCTTTTTAAACCCACTTCTAGATATTTTCAAAGTTTACGTGTCTTATTTTACTTGTACAAATTTCTTGTTAATCCAAATTAGAAATCTACTATACCTTGCTTATATCCACTAGCTAAGTAGGTTTAATGGCCCACCCTTCACCGCCCCAATTAGCTTCTCTAGGCTTTTAGTCTTAAGCCCCATTGAATACTTCCAGATATTTAAGAACGCTGTTGACCGATCTTGTTGACCAAACAGACCTTAGGGATGAATGGGTGAGGATCGCTTGTACACTTAGTTTTATAGATTGTTTACTCGACGCAATTGCCTACTTTTACCGAGTATCACCTATACTGATCGGTAGAGCCTTACCCGAAAATTCTCCCGCATTTTAATTTGTGCATGGCCGTCGACACGTTAATATAAACGCAAGTTCGCGAGATTCATTTCATTTTCTCACCGATGACGCTTTCTTCTCTAACCCTATCCTATCTCCTCTCCTATCACCCCATATCTTCACACTCTAATGTATTTAGCCTAAACTCCACCATGGGAAGGACGGGATCTCGCTGGGAAAGGATGACGTGTGGTGGTTGGCTCATGTCACCGATGTGTAATGCTAGGTAAGCTCTCCGCTGTGTTCTTTTGAGTGATTCTTTAGTATAGTCAGGTAATAGGAGATGGTTATCATTGTTAGATGCTTATTGAGTCGTGGGCGTGGCTTGTAATGGAGGTCTTATATGCTTTGCGACGAGGTAGGGTTTCTCCCTACGCATCAAGTAACTGACGTGTGTGGTGGCTCAGTGATTGCATATACTTTATAATTTTGTTATCTCACGATCATCTGAGGTCAGGTCATATCAGGTGACTCGTGTTGGTGTGGTTGTGTAGTGACGGTTGTGGTGTTGTGACACTGTGATGTCCGTGTGTGTGATTGTGGTGGGAGTCACTTGAGTGGCCTTCACACTCTAGTTCGCTTCCTCCGAAACCCGTCACGATGGATGTACATTAAGGGACAAGGATTATTGTCGCCACGATGAGCCGGACTAGGTGTGGATCGGCCGCGGTCACCCACCGGCGGCGAGGGGATTACTCTTGCGAAGGGTAATTGGCAGACTACACTCCCGGGCGAAGCCTGCCATCGTGCTCAAGGGGTGTGATGATCAGATGCTACATTGTTGACTCCTGCCTTACATTTGATTAGTCAGCATCGACCCCGTGTTGTTTTGTGGTGTTCCACGTGATCCATTCGGGATGTGAGCAGCTTAAAGCTACCGCATGATTGTGGCGCTAGATTGAGGGATCGGGTCATCACGCTACCGCCTAGAGATACAAAGTGGTCATGAGTGTTGTAGATGTATCTTTATTATAAAGAGTTTGTATTTAGTCATATTGTATAAGGTATATTATTATTCTATAATTGTTCTTCTATTGTCTAATTTGTCTACTTAAAACCGAATGGTGACACCGCTATACCACCGGAATGGTCCTTGGTAAGACGCTCCGTGCGGAGTGTTACAAAGTGGGGGGTATCTGAGCCGACGATTTTGGAACCCGAACCAATGAATCTAATGAATATAAAGTGTCCATTAAAATGAACCTGGTGATGTATGCTGGGAGCCCCACCATGCTAGATTTTGGGTGAGTAGGCTACCATTTCAAAATCATGGCCCCTACTGACTTAAGCCGCATTACAGAAAAAGGGTAGCTAGTGAGAGTCGTTGATTGCTTAGTGATGATTGTCAGTGTATCTATGTTTGTGATGACATTGTCAAGGTGTATGTGTGGAAAAGTTTGGCTAAGGGTGATGGAATTGTATGGCGCGACCAAAGGTAAGATAATCAAGTTGTTTCACGATGAATGTTGTGTTGAGTTGTCGCAAATGTGATTAAGGTGTATATATGGTGAGTAGTTAATTGAGATGACGTGATATAAGAGCTAACTGCGTACCGTAATTAATTGCCGAGTGTGCTATATGGATAAAAGTGTAATAGTTTCCAAGGGTACAGTGAGGAATGAATGTAGTAATGAGGATAGTATTGGTAGTATGTACAAAAATACGCATGATATGTGTTGAGTGGTAGAATTCAGTTTAATAGTGACGAGCCATGGTACTAACTCCGAACCATAGTATTTATTTTGGCAGAACAATGAAAATTTATGATTTGCTTTTCACTTTGGAAACTCGACCGAGTAGATGACTGCATTTCGACCGAGTAGACCATACTGCCGAGTATCAGCTACGCAACCGAGTATCCGCTTGGTGAAAATAATAATCGCTTCGTTTCAAAAATTCAATTTGAGCAAGAAAGATACTGACCGAGTAGTCTACACCTTTCGAGCATGCCTAAACACTGACCGAGTAGTTTACACTCGGCCAGCATGACCTATACTGACCGGTGCTTTATCTAATTTAAGCTATACAAAACCCTATTTTCGCTTCATTTCTTTTCTTATTTCCGCCTCCCACCTTCACATCTCCTTCTCTAAAGTTCCATATCCTCATTTCTCAAGCTTGGGTAAAACCTGGTGTTCCACTTGCTCTTGCTTCGCCCAAATCACTTAAGGAATTAAACTCAATTTTCATTTGTTTTCAAAGTTATGGTGATAATTCTCATGCCATAATTCGAATTTCTTTGTAAAACAACCGAAATTTAGCTCCCAATGCATCGATTCGGTGGATTTAACTATATGTAGACCCTCAGGTATGCCTACAAGTAAATTCTGGTTTAAAAATTCAATCAATTCTAGGTTACAAAACAAAACTCTCAATCATTGATGGTTATTCTTGCATTGAAACAACTTAAAGCTTATAACCATAAGTCAGGCGTAATTGGTGATTTTTTTGATAATTTGTCTTAAAAAGATTGCTCCAAAATCATATACAATTGAAAAAAATTACCTTTTATGCGCTTAAAATTTTTTGTCAATCAAGTAAAGATTGTTCTCTTGCAAAAGATGGTGAAACCAGAGGTTTACCCAACAAAAGAATCATGCTAATGTCCACCTGAGACCGGCCGCCTAAGCAAGGACCCTGTAGTTCGCCCGGTGGAGGCACATACATCGTAACATCTCTCATTCAATCATCGTAAGGCTTTTTGTGGCCCTTGGCCAAGCCACCCTTTCACCCACCCGTTGTGCATCCCGCATCCTCGAGACTTAGGGATCAAAGGGGACATATTTTCATATCTTCAGATTTTGAATGGAGGGGCTATCATCCGGGAAAGAAATCCTACCCCACTTGACCTTGGAGTTTTGGAGCCTTTGTTTTAAGTGAGGAAGGAAAGACTGGTTTTCTGTCCCCAAGGAACGAAGATCACGAGCTGCCCTGATGAGTTCTTTGATCATTTTGTCCCAGAGGCCGAGGGGAGGGGGTACCTTAGATGTGTCCAAGAACAAACGGTGGTGCACCTCTTTACCTTCCAGATTTGACCTGGCTGCACCTGCCCAGTGCCAAAGCATGCTGACAATGATGTGTCAAACACATTTCCTTCGTATGTTCCCCTCTCTTGGATGCTTTGACTGCTTGTTGTACTTTTGTAGATGACGCCAAGCTTAATTTTACGAGGTCATGTTGCTTAGGTCTTATCCAACTTACACCGTAAACTATCTACTACAGTTATTTGCAGAGGTGGCCTCAGTCTTGAGCGACGAAGACCCGAGACCCGACATGTCATGGGCCAGCGACCCGCCTAGCCTGGCCCCGGGCGATTTTGAGGCCCCACCTCCGAGGGGAAATGAGATGAGACATTGTGTTACCATGGACGCCCGGGATTAGCGCTAACAGATGGCCGAGAAGACGTGATGACTGGCCCTATGCGCCCTGGGAGGGCGAGGGATCTGCATGGGATGGTACTTCCAACTCAAACCCCATCTCCTATTGTGATCAGTCTGCCGAGTGGGAGACTCTGTGCAGCATTCTTGTACCCGAGCTCCCGCACTCTCCGATTGAATACCCATGGATTCTCTTGACTCCACCGAGCTCCACGCGCCTCGAGGGGATGTTAGAGGCACCTCCCCACCCTGGAGCCAGGAGCGAAAGGCAAATGGGATGTACTCCGTTGTACCGAGTTCTTACCGCCCTAACTCCCTATCCCTTACCACTCCTTACTTCAAAGATTCGCCCACTCCCACAAAGTGCTGCTCCCAGGATGCGCCCGAGTGACACTGGGGCCGAGCGATCTCCTCTACTGTGCTCCGCAACGGATTAGATTTACCCTTAACCAGTATAGGAACACAGCCGCACAAATGTAATCGTCCGTGGAGGGACCAGAGTGGATAATGGAGTACCCATAACATGGAGTTGACCTTGTCGAGACCTTCCTGAGGAGATCGAGCCTCGTCCGCGGGACTGGGGAGCCAACCCCGCACTGGCCAGAGGGGATTACTTCAAAGAAAGAACAGCAGCAGTTTAGGTGCGGGTACTTCTGGCGCGGGTGGTGGTGATGACATGGAGGAGGGTCCTCGTTATTGATCTTGTGTTGTTGGGTTTGATTTCTTTGATGTTGGTTTATTTCGTTTGTGTTGGATTTGTTACTTCTCTATGGAATGTTGCTTTGAGGAAGTTTATTATCTCTTTGTTGGATATTTGTGCTAAAGCCATAAGGCCGTTAATTACTTATTTATCGTGTGGAGGCAGGTTGGATTTCGTTATGTTAGAGATTAGTTGTGTTTGATATTCTTTGGAAGACTTTGATGCGGAGTTGATTGTGAATGCTCTATGTGATGTCGTCAAACGCTATCATTGTCATAACTCAGCCAGAGCATAATTCTGCTACGACCGAGTAAGAGGCTTACTCGGCAGTAATACAAATATACTTCACTAGAGTTTACTCATCACCTGTAGCCTCATCCTACCATTATCGCCGGCTACGCAGACACCAATGCAATAGCCACGTAAATCGTATTGAGTTATGTGAATAATTGAGGAAGGAGTTTGTTAGTGCCTTATTTTTTCTATTTTGCATAACATAAGTTGTTCAAAAGATCACACATGATTGTCACAAGGTACGTGATTGCCGAGATAATTATTAATTTGGAATGTTTCGTTATATAACATTGGTTGTTATCCAGAATTTAATTGTTCAGTGGGGAACACCTATGTCTTTAAATAATGTGTAAAAGATAATACAATACCTATACAAGCGGTTAGCCGTCACTCACTTTATATGATATGTTTGGTTACTTTATAAATCACTTCACCAGATTTAATGGAAGAAGTCGCTATCTTTGTTAACTCCCATATTTTTTTTTTATTATATATACTTACACTTACTTACTAGATATAAAGCATAACAAAGAAAACTAAAAACCGCTGTTACATAGAAAAAGCTGGACGTTGTTAAAGCCAGTCTGCTAAGGTTTTAACAACGGTTGGTTTTCTAAGGAAACCGTTGTTGGGTAAATATTAACAAACGCTTTATAAAAACCCGTGAAAGTGACTAATTTGGGGGAAAGTTATAACAACGGGTTTTAATATACAAAACCGCTGTTATAACAAAGACAACGGTTGTTTGTAAATAACTGTTATGTTTGTTCTTAAAAAATAAAAAAAATTAAATTAAATATTACTAGATGCATGTATAATTACGCCTGAATTCGGACGCATGCATTATTACCTCATCACCGTATATGAACGGGATAATAGGAACGAAGGGTTAGTAATAAGATTCGCAAAGATTATTGAGAGATATGATGATGATTATGGCACACTTCCTAACATATATTAATAAAGCAACTCAACCTACACATCGTTTAGTATAAATACATTACATTATCTCAACTAACATTTCCATTATCTCAATATATCATCTCCAAACCCTCTAATCTGCAAACAAACTCTACTTAACAACTTTCCATCCTCTGCCTCCAACAAAATGAATGATTTTCCTTAAGACTCTTACCATGATCGGGATCCGCATCCATCCGCACGCCCAAAGAAAGATGGCTACTGATGCTCGGGATCAAGCACGCAAAGAAGATGGCTTGACGGGAGCAAAGCAGCAGCTATGCACCAGAGATATAGCAATCACGAACAACTCTCCAAATAGCCAAGGGGCGATGAGGGTGACTGACACGATAGAAAATAAGATCCTTCTAAAAATATAAGAATTGCATTTTTACATATGTAATTTTTTTAATTTATGTATTTATAAATATATATATATATATATATATTAATTATGTTTATCTTACTTCTTCATCTTTCTTCTTCATTGTTTTACTAACTAAATTATGCAACAATACTTAAAACAAATAAATATAATGGCTTCATAAAAACACATACATGCAAAAGAAATAAATAGAAAAATAAAATAATACCTATGAAACTAATAAGGATTTCGCTTAGATTTAATTTGATAAATACAATAACGAATAGACGATGAAATCAAAGGACGGCAGAAGATAAAGCTTACTAGAGAAAGAGAGAAAGAGAGAAAAAGAGAGTGTTTTGTGTGTTTGTTTGTCTCACGTTAAGCCAGGTATTGGCCAGCCAGGTTTTGTACGCAGCAGACTTCTGCCAGGTGGTTTAGTATGGAAGGTATTGACACCCGCTTATTAAACAACAACCGTCAGAAATATGTTTTAACAACGCCAGAAAAACACCCGCTATTAAATAAGTTTTAACAACTGGTTTCAAAAATAACCGATTATTTTACTAACTTTGCGCTAATTTTTGCTAAATTATTAACAACGGTTTGTTCATGTGTGACCCAAGAAGAAACTAATAACAACGGTTTTTATAAACATACCCGTTGTAATTGATTTTAGTAAAATTCGCGCCATACATTCTACAACGCCTATTGTGATTTTCGTGAATAATCGCTGTTAAAGGGGCGTTAGAAGCCGGATTTGCAAGTAGTGTTAGTTGTCAAATATTCGTCTTTACAAGTCGCAAGCGTAATGTCATAAAGTGTTGCGCTACAAGAGCTTATGAGTAATGTCATGTGTGTGTTGGCTTTGGGCACGGAAAGTGAGCACAGAACCGGGACGGGGGTTCCTTTAAGAGGGAAGAGTAATGTCATGAAAACACGATTTAATTATGCCTATATATTTGGAATCAGTATGTATGTTATGCATGTTAGCATTCGGAATTACATTTATGTTTCCTTGAAGTTGTATCCATCGTACTCAATAATGAAGATTATACTTTAACTGATGTTTCAATTCAATTCCATGTGATATTCGTATAGGTACCTGGAATGTGGTGGTCAGCACCGCTTTGTTTTTTAGTATTGTTTTGCATTTGTGTATGGTTGCTAATCGTGTGTCGCTTACAAAGAGTGCATAAGAATTCACAATTTCCGTAAGTATATGAAAAGTTGGTGATTATTGAACTTGGAAGAGTAGATGTGATAGTGATTGTTGTTCGAGTAATGGTAAGACGGTGATGTCAAGATGGTGAGTGGTGCGCCTTGTGTAAGTGGTTAGTGTCATGTCAAGGTAACCCCGAGTGGAGGGGAAGGCAGGGCTGAATCCTGTGGGACGGTTCTTTTAAGGGGGAAGACTGAATACCCAGATATTTATGAACGTCGCCGAATTTATCTGACCAAACGCACTCCTTTAGGGATGAATGAAGTGAGGGATCAAATCAGAATACGAGTTTTATAGATTGCTTACCGCACCTACCGAGGCTACTCACCGGTATCACCTATACTGACCGACAGAGTTTACCCGAGTACCCGCATCGACCGAGTATGGCCGTCGATTAATGCGAATATAAACGCAAGCCTCACGATTCATTTTCATTTTCTCATTTCGATGCTTTTCTCTAACTCCTAGCCTATCTCCCCTCTCCTATCACCCCATATCTTCACACTCTAATGTATTTAGCCAAACCCCACCATGGAAGGACTTCGACTTTTGGGAAAGGATGACGTGCGCGTGGTGGTCGTCACCGCCTGTGTAATGTTAGTGTAAGTCTCTCACTTTGTTGTTTGAGTGATTCTTCGAGCATACTGTGTAATAGGAGATGGTTATCATTGTTAGATGCTTATTGAAGTCGTGTGTATATCGTATGGAGGTCTTATATGCTTTATGCACGGTGTGTAGCCCTACCGCATCGTTACTTGACGTGGTGTGGTGGTCTATGATTGCATATACTTTATAATTGTTGTTATCTCACGATCATCTGAGGTCGGGTATTGTGGTGATGGTGTTGGTGTGGGTTGTGCTGTGACTGTGACTGGTGCAAAGTGACACTGCATGTCAAAGTGTGCGTGATCATAAGCTGAACACTCAGGAGTGGCTTCACACTTCCAGTTCCGCCCCTCGTGAACCTCCTGGGCTACTGGGAGGGATGTGTACATTAAGGACAGGGGATTACCGCCGCTGCTGATGAGCTGACTAGGTGGGACGGGCCAGGCCACCCACCGGCGCGAGGATTACTCGTCATGGCGGTGGGTATTGCTGGGCAGACTACACCAAGGGGTGTGTAGCCTCGTTACCGGCGAGGTAAAGGGATGGGATAGAGGATGATCACCGCTTACATTGTTGACCTGTCTTACATTTGATTAGTCAAGATCGACTTTTGCTGTTTTGTTCCATGATCCATCTGGGATGGTGAGCAACGCTTAGCAGAAATCAAGATCGGGGTCATAGGACTGAGGGATCGTCATCACGCTACCTGTGTAGAGATACAAAGTCACGAGTGTTGTAGATGTATCTTTATTATAAAGAGTTTGTATTTAGTCATATTGTATAAGGTATATTATTATTCTATAATTGTTCTTCATTGTCTAATTTGGTCTACTTCTAAAACCGAGACGGTGACACCAGCCATACAATCGGAATGGTCCTCGCTTAAGGCGTTCGTGTGCGGGGTGTTACACTTATCTTCAAATCTGCCTTTTAAAGTCTAAGTTTTATTTCTCAAATTGTCTTTATCGCCGACATACTTTAGCTTTAAATCATCTTCCTGCAAATAATTAAATAAACCCGTAATAAAACGTAAAGAATAACATACAACATGAAACGTATTAAAAATGCTCAAACTTGCATAATATTTGGGGAGATAACTATATAATATAATTAGGTTGAAGTCTGCAAAGGTAATTTCCGGGTAATTAACTTAGTTATAATGAAAAAATATTATAATATTTTGATTTTTGGCATATAATTATTTGTTTATATATGATTACAATATTTATTTCAATGAAAATAGAAGATAAATACATACACACCTACCGTTTATTAATATTTATGCGAGAAAAACAAATAATAAATAAATTTCTCTATTGTAGAGATAATAATAGAAACATCTAGTAAAGAGACATCTAAGACAATACTTAAGAAACTCAAAAGATTTTTGGTTGCTGACACGTAAGTTCAAAGATGACTCATATTTATAATCATAGGAATATAGGATCACCCTAATTCGACTCTTTATACTTTATATATTAACCATATCTATATTATTTTTCAATGTGGGACAAATAACATACTATGTTCGTGACATTTTGTTTTTCTATTTTTTATCATAATTAAAATATGTGCAAATAATTAAAAATATATGCTTTAATGGTAGCATTTTTTTTACCTACTAATCTAATTATATAATTTCCATTTTTTTTACGATACTTTTTGTCAAAAGAAATGTCTAAGTGTTTATATAAAATTATAAAAACATCACTTAAATATAATATAGAAATGTGTATTATAACAATTAAAACATTCTCCACATTATTTTATACTTATGAATGATAAATACAAATTTTTGGCCATCGTATGAAGAACTAAATTACTTTCCAAAACGGAATTAAATTAGGAATTTATGACACAACGCGAAATTGATGTCATTAATGCTTGATTTAAGGTTTTCATTCCTTTTTTGGCACCTTAAATAATAAAATCTTAGGGACGTATTTATCATTTTCCTTTTTATATCATATCAGAAGAGCCTCTAAGACAATACTGGAGACTCAAAATATTTTTATTGATACCTAAGTTTCAAGGATTCATTCTATTTATAATCATTGGATCATCCATCTTATGCTAATCTTTCAATGTGATACCCTATTATTTACAATGCTCAATTTGGATATATAACATACTAAGAAGTATATCATCTTTAATATGTGCAAATAATACAAAACCTATACTTTAATGATAACATTTTTTTACCATGAATTTAATTATATTATTTTCATAATTTTTTTTAACTATATTATAGGATCACCCACCTAGCTTATGTAATTATTGATCTTTGAGAATATAGAATAAGTATTTTCACTAATCTAATTGTTTAAATTATATATTTTATTTTTTCCTAAATACGAATTTTAATACGTAAAGGAGAAATCAATAAAATGTATAAATAAATGTAAATGGTTTTTTTTTTTTCCAAAGGCATTTCTCGATAAATGGTTAAAAATAACGCTGTTTTTAGTCTTTACTCAAATGTTGCAGGCATAATAATTACCTATATTTGAAAGTTAAAAAAGATTTGTTTACGACTTATCAAAGTAAAAGCTAAATATTGATTTGTTTGTGTATTCACACCCTTTATATAACACCTGATTTTGTTATATTTGATAAAAAATTTTATCTTAGTGTAGAGATTATCATTATTTATGATAAATTAATAACCAATTTAATGTATATTTAGCATCATTTTATTTAAGTTGTGATTTTGACATAAATGAAGTTATTTATACTATCGATTGTCTTAAAATAATCATATTATAATATCACTAATATGTAATTGCCTTTATAATTATTTACGTGATTAATATTTGTATGTTATTGTTGTAATCGAGGCGTGTCACATTACAAACTCTTATAGGAGCTATCTAAGACAATACTTGAGAGACTTAAAATATATAAGAGCTCTCTAAGACAATATTTGAGAGACTCAAAATATTTTGGGTTGATAAATAAAAAAGTTTCAATGATGAATCATATTTATAAACACGCATCACCCCATCTTATAATAATTTTCTCAATGTAGATAAACACATTTGTACGTGGTATATTCATAACACCTCCATTATTTTTCAATGTGGAACGAATGATATACTTAGAAATACACTATACTAACCCATTTTGACATCCTACTCGATTTAATAATAAGCAAATACTATACCATCTATTAACATTCGTACGTTTTTTTTCTATTTTTTTGATTACAATTAAAATATGTGCAAATGGTATGGAAACCATTAACTCTAATAATAACATTTTTACCACGAATCTAATTATATAATTTTCATACTTTTTTACTACGATGCTTTTTTGTCAAATGATGTAAGTTTTATATAAAAATTATAAACTTTACTTAAATATAATATAGAAAATATATTTCATTTTGAGATAACATACAAACTCTTAAGAGCTCTCTAAGACAATACTTAAGAGACTCGAAAGATTTTGGATTAATCTCTAAGTTAAATGATGCCTCCTATTTATAATCATAGACCTACCACTTTATCTTTAATCTTTCGATCGCGACGATTATTATTATTTATACGTAGTATATTTACTTCACCAACATTATTTTTCAATGTTGGACATATAGTACTATTATGAAAATACACAATTTTTAACATGTGCAAATTATATGAAATTTATAATCTAATGATAACATTTTTTCCATCTCTATTTATATTATTTTCATAATTTTTTAAATAATGGTTTTTGTCAAATAAAAATGTAAAAGTTTTCATGTAAAAAATAGAAATATGACTTGAATATAAGTTAGGAAATATATACTATATTATAATAATTAAAAGATTATCCACTCTATTCTTTACATCAAAAATTATTATTCATAAAACTTTCCTAAATTGATTTTTATGATGTGACAAATTTCATTCGAAAAAAAACCTCTTTTATAAATATATATAAATATAGATAGATAAGGTAAATATGCACTTATCAAGCTGATGCTGTCTTAGGACTTTACTCGTCTCAAGTAAAACCTCAAGAACAAAATGTCTAAAGAGTGGCGAGATACGAGGGAATTGAGCGATAATCCAACCAATGTTTGAAAAATTAAAAAATAAGTTCAAAAATCATTTAATTTCAAATGGGGATAGATCACAATTTAGCAAGTAAGAACAATCACACTGCAAATCGACAAAATATCATGTAATGTGCATAAGTGACCATTCAATCTTACCGAAAATCGTCTACACAAGTGACAAACCGGTGGCTTATGGGAGACTTGGTATTACATCCGCGCGACATGCCATTGTGGCTTTTCTCGAAAAATTAGGATGGAGAATATTAGCGGAACCCGCATAGTCTACGGTCTCGTGTGCTTCGATTCAAGTTTTGTAGCGGTCGTCGTGATATAGATATGTTCAAATTTAAGCAAAGCATGTCAAACGTATGGGCGCGAATCTCTTCAAAAGCAAAAACAATTATTTTTGGCTCTTAGGTCGTAGTGGTAACGAGAAGAACCTTATTCAAGATCATCCTTGGGTCGTGGAACTGTTTGTCTAATGCCATTATGACACTTATTCCTGATGATATTTTGGGACCAACCGTAATTGAGATGTGATTTGAACATTCTTGGTGAAAATGGGACTTTTTGGATCGGAAGGGTATCGTGGGTGAATTTTATATTAAATTGGCTTTAGGTTATTTAAGGAATCTAGATGTCAATATTGATCCCAGCTATCTATTTGGCGTGTTATATGGCGCCTCCCGGTCCAACAAAGGATCTTAATGTTTATTTGGTTAAATTGCGCATGGTTGATGGTGAATGGCGATCGTGTCCTAAGAAATATGGGAGATGATCCATTGTGTCCTAGATGTCATGTGGAGAAAGAAACTATGGATTATTTGCTTAGTTTGTGCCTCGTGTCTCGGCATGTCCAGGACGAAGATAGGTGATCGTATTCCTGGTCCCTCATTTTACCTAACCTCGTTTTCAGATTGGATTTCTAAAAATGCTAGTAATAATGTTCGAGATGGGCTAGTTAGTGGCGATGTTTTTCGCTATTCTGGTGGTGGATATGGCGTTGGCGTAATTATGTGGTTTTGGTCGTGATGGTGAGATTTTCCTAGATGCTTTTTTTTTTTTATTCGATCGGTTCAACACGACCAAGAGAGCTTTGATAAGTTCTCGATTTTTTTGACCTATTCCGCCTTCTGCGTCGACAAAAGTTTTTATAAAAGTGGGTTTTCCTTCTCCACATGGTTGGACTCTCCTTAATCACGTGTACGTAGAGTAATCCGGATCTGACGAGGAGTGGAGGAATTTTTAGGAAATGAGTCGGGTAATTTTTTACGTCAACATTCTATTTCTCGTGTGGAGTTGCTCCTCCTGAAAACCGAGCTATTGACTTTATTAGCCGGTTTGGAGCGTGCAAAATAATCAGTATAACGTAAGCTAATCATACATATGGACAATCAATCTTGTATCGGCCCCAAAGAAGACTCGAAGTGATAAAATAGTCTCAAACTCAATGCATCGTTCCTAGTCCTTCTAGATTATCCACCTCTTAGCCTACGCCTATTTTTCTTGAAGACACCTTTAAGACGTTATTCCTCGTTCTATAGCTAAGTTAGTTTCTCTAATAAAAGAACAACTACGTTTTCAATTTCCAAATACTACCCAAGACAACTTATTATCAAGGGAAATTCTCGATTTGTACCCTTCGGGTATAGGTTAATCCTATTGTATCCCCTGTTTAAAAGTTCACTTGTACCCCATTCATAATTATTCTCCTTGATTATACCTCGAAGATAAAGTAATTCACCAACATACCCACGACTTTTAAGGAAAGCAGCAAACCAAACATCCACAGTTACATATGAATTGTGACCGTAATACTAAGCACGGATAATTAAGTTGTTAAATGAATTAAGCATGGAATTATGAAGTGGGGGAAAAAGTGTTAAGTATCGTCAAGTAAGATCTTGGAAATACATGTAAACAATATGAAGAAGACTACCTAATTGAAATTTGTTTTTTTCTCCAAAAAATATCGTTTTTCCTCAAATTCATTTATATGATTCCACCAATCTTGAAGATTTACCTTTTACCTGTCTTCCCATTTCATCCTCGACATTCTTTCATTTACTATACTTAAAAAAGGTATAAATGAGAATAATTAAGTTAGAGGATACATGTGGGATTTTTAAAAAGTAGGATCAAACGGAATTAGTGCGTATTAGAGAATACAAATTCTTTCGTGAAGCCTCAAGGTTCTTTGACTAAGTCAATACATTGGACATTCATGTCCAACTTTTTCAAGGTGGTTTGATAGCTAGGTTCAACTTACCTTCCTCATTTCGAAAGGATAAGATAGGTTGATCCTACCCTAAATGATCAATTTAGTTTTCTTACCTAATCTCAGAAAAAAAAAAAAAATGAAAATTTTCCTAACATAAGGTGATACGGAGCACCGAGTGGCGAGTACTGTACATGTACGAAAAACGGAAAAAGTGACGAATCAAATGGGCTGCCTTCCACTTTAAAACACAACCAATTCAAAAGACATTAATTACCAAATTTGATGACATATTCAATGTTGGTCTTGGTTGAAAGACGCTAACGTCGCTTATTTTAATTCGATAAATATTCTCATTTTAATAATTAACTTATTATAGGCTTTAAAAATTATTTACGCTTAAAATTGTTACATTTTCATTTTACCAATATTTGACTTGCGTCTTCATTCTGAAACATGTCTCACATCAGCTAAAGACTTGCTGTTCAAAAGAAGCCCGAATCTCACAAAACCCTAATTAATTTTCTCCTTTATAAACACCTCTCCAACCTTCCCTTCCCCATCATCTTCCATCACACTATTCATCCCCAATCTAATCCTAGGTTCTTCTTAATCCTTCTCCCCAAATCCCTCATTTATTTCTTCAAATCTCTTCAACTTTCTGCAATTTATCAATCTTAATTAGTTCAATTTCCAAAAAAAGAGGACAATGACGAGTTGTATCAGGTCTCGTTCGTCGTAATGGCGATCTTCTTCGCCTTGCCGACCATTCTTATATCACCACCCATAACCTGAGTCCTTTTCTTTTTCCTTATTTTATTTTATTTATTTGGCCGATGATTTAAATATTTTTAATAGACAAGCATATGTCTGATTAAATCATGATGTTAGCCTAATCTTCTCTATGAGGCCTAATTTTTTTTTTTTTTTTTTTAAATTTCAAATCAATTTTATGTTAATTATTTTGATTAATTTTCTTTTGAATTTGTCAATGATGCAATTAGTGATTTAAAATTGTATGAAAATATTTTAGTGATTTCGATCTCACTACTGCCTTCCTTCTGAGACAATTCAATCTTTTAATTATTTCAATTTTAATTTTTCGATTCAAATATCTGATTCAATTTGTTAATTGTGATAAAAGAGGTCGTATGATGAGATAATAACGCATAGTTCATATGATTAATCTGTGATTAATATAAAGAAATTAGTCTTTCGCTCCTATCTGATGACCTCTGTAATTCAATTTCTAAGTATTTTTTAAAATTTGATTTTGATAGTTAAATTATTGTTTATAAATGGCGAAGATGATCGAGTGCTTAAACTTATTTCTGACACCTCTTGTATGAGAAGACTATTATCAATAGTTCTTCATTGAGCAGATAATGCAACTTTTCTGAGCCATTTTATAATCTTATTCCAATAGTGTTTCTCCGTCCCGATCATTATTTAATGTTTCTTTGTGATAATATTTTAATTAAAGTTAAATAAATGATTGTAATGGTATTAGTTTAAATACGAGTAGTTATTCAGGCAACCCCCTAACAAAAATCAATTGATAAGGGAGGTGTTAATCTGCTCGGAAATGAATGTCTTCGGTTCTTCAGACCTGCTGAGATATTAATCATTGAAGCAGGTCTAGTAATTCTGAAGTAAATTCTTTGTGATTCTTGTTCCGTGGTTAATAGTGGAGAAAGTGATGAATATAGTTTGTCGCCCCAGACTTATTAACACCCTGAGTGGTGTTATATGGTGATTGACCTTTTTAATCTGATTACTCTCCTGGTTTGAATTGTGAAAATTGTAGAGACTAGCTTACAATTACTCCGTATTAGATGTAATTAGCTCTAATTATTAAATATAAAGACATTCCGAAATTATAATGTTGAACAACTGATTTATGCACCCGAAAATAGACTAAATAAATAACTGATGTTTGGGACGGAGAGGATATTAGCTTAAACCTGAAATTCATACTCCAGTCTTTCCCAAATTTATGAAACCCTAAATTAACCAGAAATTCATACTCACGGTTATGAAACCTAAATTATCCATCAAAGCACTAGTAACAACTAACAAATGGTGACTTTTCAAATGTAAAAGTAACCTAACTAAATTGGACATAGGAGGAGCTGTACAAAATTTGCAAGATTAATCCTGTCCAAAAGTGCTTTCTGATCTGTTTGGGAGCCGTATTTATTTAAAAATCAGATTTTAGATAATTTATTGTTTGACAATCTCGCCGTTGGATTAAATTACCTCAAATTTGGGCATTATTCTAAATTCATTTGACCGAATGAAATTATGAATTTTCTAAGAGCCCAATTTCATTCTGGACTCCTGAATTTTAAACAAATCAAAATTCAAAGACTTGGGATTTAAACAAATAAATTTGTGTCAAACTGATTTAAATGAAATCTGCGAGGTTAAAACAGCAAATGTTGCCAAAAAGCTATCTTACACCATTGTTAATTGTGAAATCATACCTTCATTTACTTAATAAATCTTAATAAAATAAGTTTTTTTACAATTGTTATTGCGGAATATCCCTAATTGTATCAAATTGAAGTTCAACTCAACAATTGAGAATTGTTTGTATTTGAAGTTGAGGACTATGACGAGTTATATCAGGTCTCGTTCGTCGTAATCGGTAATCTTCATTGCCTTGCCGACAAATCCTATATCACTGAGTCCATCCCTGTTTTTCTCTCTTTTTTTGTTTTTTTAGTTTTAAATGTGTATGTATATTTTAAAAAAAATGTTCTTATTTTAGGTAATTTGTACTCCGTAGACATTAATCAATTTTGACTATTTGAGGTTCGTTTGGCATTGATGCGTCTAGTTGATGTAAAATTGTATGAAATTTTTTGTGATTATGATCTCACTACTGCCTTCCTTCTGTGATGATCTTTAGTTCTTTCAATTTTAATCGTTTTAATTAGATTTATGATCTATTTTGTTAATTTATTGAGAAAGAGGTTGCGTGATGCTATAATAACGCATAGTTCATATGATTAATCTATGATTAAGATAAAGAAATTAGTCTTTCACTCCTATCTGATGATCTCTTACATTCAATTTGTAGTAGTTTTAAAATGTTATTATGAAAATTAATTTTTTTATTATAAATGCATAGGATGATTGAGTGCTTAAACCTATTTATAAATTCAATTACTATCTCCTCTCTGTCCATGACTTATAGATATTCATGCTAGTCAATATTAATGGCTTGCCTATCACTAATAAGCTCATGGAAAATAAGTGGTAAAACATTTTGCTTAGCTTTTCTAGTTTTGCAGGCTACTCAGCTTTAGATGGCAAGTTAAGTCATATGCAACCTAGTGTTTGTATGTGGGAAAGCCACTATTTCAATAGTGTTTTGTGTAGTATAAATAGGATAGTTTTTTTTTTTTTTTTTTTGACAAGTGGATTCACCACATTCTAGCCCTATTAGCCGATCATGAGCAATAGTATTACGTGTCCTAAATAAACGTAAAAACTAATACAATGAAAATTCGCGACTTGTGAAATATCCCTTAATAGTGAAGTTGTTAAATGGTTTATCACTTTCCATCGAGGAATTTGTGTCGATATTCGTATGCGATCGGAAACGCGATGGACATGTGTAGAATCGTTTCTTGATGGCCCAACGAGCACTGCACGGCCTTAATGGCGCACGTGCTGCTCAAGACTTTGCGCAAATGTCGACATGTCGATGTTCCCCTTGTCCAAAGAGTTGAAAAACACACCCAACCAATACCGGTATGTCCATCACGAGTCCAAGAAGCATCTACATAAACAACATGCGGAGGCAACCGCTTATATTCCCATACATCAATAATTCATTCTCACCTTTTAATTGTTGAACAATTGGAAGTAGAGAGCCCGCCATCATGCCGAATATCAAAACCGGTGGGACCAAGTCATCATTCTCGCCTCGCGGCATCCATAAACCTCGATTAAATTGGGCTTAAATACAGTTTAATAGCTCCATAAATATTACGAAAAAGAGTCATTAAAAGCATTGTTGTTCCTAACTTTCCAAATTGTCCATAGAGTGGACAAAAAGAAAGAATCCGCATTAGAGTCATTTAATTTAAGGAGATAAAGAACCCCAAATTCTGATCCAAGTTTTTACATCCAATGAATCCGCAGTCTGGAGTTAATACCCGCATAACTTCCCTACCATAGTCTTCTTACTGACCTCACAATCTCGAAACAAATGATTTAAAGTTTCAATTGAGGAACAAGATTGCGAGAGGCAACGAGATGTTTGATATTATCCGGTCCCCTTTTTGGAATTCTAACCCAACGGAGCAAAAGTGTCGCAATGATTTTCCAACCAAAATCCTCCACACTTTCGGACACGAGTAATTGCCAGGTTTTCTTAACGAAACCTTCAAACGCATGCCCTAATGCAGAGTTATCTTTCTCAGTAGCAATTAGTGACCATTGATTACTGCAACACCATATCCTTTTGACCGAATATAAACCCGCACATCAACTTCCCCGATAAACAAAATCCCCGTATCCATTTCTTTATTGACATACCCATTATAATTAAATGCTTAGTTTCGAATCAAAGTAACTCAAAATAAGATTTTCATTCGCACTATCCGATTGTCGGAAATTAGATGATTAATTTGTAAATGACTCAAATTTGGATTACCTTCAAGTAGGTTTTGATCTTTTGGGGTTGGACGCCTCCCCTCAACCCATTTATTATTCAAACATTAAGATGAGACGAAGATATACCTTCCCAGCACAATGATGGTTGAATAAGATCCATACCCGTAAAATACTTCTTCCCCCATGACACATTGGAGGAAGGAGAAATCAACCGATCATCGGCTAATTTACGTATTCCATACTTAGCACCCAAATGCAACGATCGAGAGGCGTAGTTGAGTTATAATTTTCCGTGGAATTTTTCACAACAGCCTCGGGCTCATACATTTTGTATTTCTAATTCCCAAACCCCTGAGACTTTGGACGACTTCAAGCAGTGCTACACCAACTAATAGATTTGCTCATTCGACTACCGGACCACCAAAAATATGACAACAAAGAATCAATTTGTTAGTCACACTTGCGGCATTTTAAACACCGATGTAAAGTAAATAAAATGGAAGATAGAATAGAAGAAATAAGCGTTAATCGTCAAAATTGATGATAACAGAAGACCATTCCACGAGGAGACTCTTTTTTGGACCATTTACGTAAGAAAATTAACGAGACATTTTTTTGTAGTTTTCAGAATGAAGGTGCGACATCGGTAGGTAAAACCCAAATACGTGCTAAGGAATTAGACATTGGTGCCTTGAAAAGAGAAATATGAAGAAGCAAAAGCCGCATGGAGTTAGGAGATATAAGAAGAGTTGATTTTTCATGATTGATTACCCACCGACGCTTGACAAGTACTCGTTGAGCATGGTTGCATGTAAGGCGTAAATTAGCTTTACCATTAATGAAAAATTGAATCATCACAAAATAACAAATCACGATAGACTACCCACATCACGTGATACTTGTAGACCTCGAATCCTATGCGATTCATTCCGCTTCCAAGATTAATGGATAGTAGCTAAGACATAACTTATAAAAATATATGGCGATAAAGGATCACCTTGCCGAATTCATTCGGAATAATCACAGTTGAAGGAAGACCATTAATAAGGATTTGATACGTAATCGTCGTAATAGAGCTCATAATAATCCTACGATCAAAGACATAGGAAATCCCATAACTTCTCAATGTTGCTTATATAATTCCGATCCGAGCGATCATATGTTACTCATATCACCTTGAATGCCATTCGACCCCTTTTTCCATCTTGCATTAGAAATGTTGTGTATTAATTCAAGGGCAATAAGAATATTATCGCCAATACTTCGGCCGGAACAAAGGCATTCGATAGGGTCCCGCCCAATTTGTCCGTATATTTTCGTATCCAACTTGCCATACACTTTGTGACAATCTTCATGATAACATTACATAAGCCAAAGGCCGGGATTGATCCGCCCGCTACGGTGAAACACACTTTGGCACCAACGTAATAAAGGTCTTGTTCATTTTAGATGGTATCTCTCCTGTATTCGAGCATGCAAGACGGCGTAATAACGATCTTCCGAATAAAAATGCCAACAACGTTTCGTAAAATATGGCTCGGAAAACCATCTCGGACCAGGTGATTTTAAGGAGCCTAATTGAAAAACAGCCCTTCCTCCTTCTTGTTTTGTAAATCCTTAGATAGATGATCTTTGTCGTCTTCGATAAGAATGTTTTTTTCAACTTTAAAATCGTTCATTAAACGCAACCTCGTAGTCGTCAAAAGGAGTAGTTGTCTGATAAGCCTTGAAAGATACCATTGTATAGCTCTAGAAAGGCATTCTCGATTCCACTTGTCTCTCAAAAATCCATTCTCGTCAGATGCTTTGATCCCTTAATAAAATTTGTGGCGACCCTTGATTTTGCCGATTAAAAAAATATTTTGAGCAAGTATCTCCCTCAAAGAATCCATTTTAACTTAGCTCTTTGTTTTCCAATAAATCGCTAAATTTTTTGATGTAATCAAACATTACTTCTAAAATAGAATCGAAATCCTCATGATCATTTGAAAAATAGACGTCCATAAATAATAAAAGATCTAGCATCAAAATCCATCCATTGCCCATTCCATCTTTCCTCGTCAAAGACCATTCTTTAAAAGAGCTACTAGCAGAAGATAACTTGGCCGAAAAATTAATTTATGGTAACAACCTAAGACTTGATCCAATTATGTCGAATGAGACCTAAACATTCTTGATAGTTAAAATTCCATGCTTCGACCTTATAAGGTCGCTTCCCGTCATTCCCACTAGCAGTTAGTATCCAAAATAATTGGAGCATGATCGAGATATTTGAATTGGAAAATGGAAAATACCCATTATCCGGGTAAATTTGAGGCCAACATGGTGAAACCGTAGCCTTTATCCAAACGTTCATAAATTCGATCACCATTCTCCTGATATTGCACCTGCTGCCAAGTATACTTTGGGCCTTTGAAAGGGAGATCCATTAAATTATGAGCATTCTTCCACCGGGATTAAAACAAATTGAGTAATCACACCAATCTGTACCCAATTTCACACTTATCGAAATAATCAACCTGGAATTGAAGTCCTGAAGAAAATGGATCTTTGCAGTATTCATCCAAACCGATAACTCATCCTTGACCTCCCCTGTAGTGAGTTTTAGATTCTACTCCATGGAAACGAAAAAAACAAATACCAAATACGACCCTTACATTGATTAACCTTTAACAAAATAAAATTATTACAAACATAGACACTAGAAAACAAACAGTTATCCCTAAAACCTACCGCAAACCCTCCCTTTAGTACCATTGGCATTAACCCCCAAACCGTGAGTGAAACCTGGACGAAAAAAACAAAGGATCGACAACGAGACGGGACACTTAGTTTCGGTGAGAAAAAAGAAATCAAAGTAAGAACTAGATAAGATCGCTCTGGCTTTTGGGGAATTGTAGAAGTTTTGGATCATTTAAAACCCTTTACAATTCCAACAAAGTCCTTCGTAAAAGCCAATGGAGGTTGAGAAAGGTCGACCTCCGCAACACCCGCTCCGTGTGACTAGAGGATGATGAATCAAAATCATTATCATGTAACAGCCATCCTAAAAGTAGATCTCCCAATAACCCTCTCACCACCGAATCTTCCATGGTGATCTCCATCACCTAAAATAGCAAGACCCCTCGAGTACAGGTCATTACTTGTCTCTGAACACGGATCGCACCTCTTGGTCATCTCGAGGACAGACGGATTCAGCTCCCTTGTGTCTCTACCCATACATCTTAAGTAACCCACTTTGACTCCTCCCTGGTAGCTATAACATCATCGAGGTAAAATTACGGAATCCGATCCGCCGCTTACGCTGCACCCCAACAATCCTTGTTGCCGCCCAACTTCGGTATGTGTCTCCTTAACCCCGAAGATAACACAAGCTTCCATAAGTCGAAATGGAAGCACATCGACACCCCACTGGTGTGTAGATCATCAAAAGACGACCGGGTGCTACACTACAGACGCGTAATCTTGTCCTTGAAAAGCAACGAACCCAACCCCTCAATCAGTATTGGTAGATTAATACCTTGACCCGAGAAGAGTCGGGCAATATATTCGGGAGATAACAGTGACATTCAAATTATCAACCTCCTCATTAACCATATTGAAATCAACATTTGCATCCACAAATTCCTGAATCATCCTCGGATGAACTTCCTAACGACTTAGCACACCACGAGGAGAAAGCACGGAGACGGAGACGAAAAATCAGAGTCATCTCACCTTGATAATAGTTTTTCTTCATTGGGACCCACGGGAGGTTCATTGTAAATAAGAGGCATATCATCGGAATGGGGAAGGATTGATTGTAGCCATTAGCTTCGTCATCGCTCGTGCCTAGTCCTATTACTTTGTAACCTATTAAAAATTGATTCTTGGATTTCCAAATCATAATCAACTCTTTCATTACCCATATCATCCGCATCCCTAACAAACCGAAATATAAGGATCGTCATAACTTTGAAAAGGAACATTAGTATGTTGAGCTCAATGTCATTATCTAAATTAGTAGCACCTGAGACATGTGTTGTAGATTGTTCTGCACTCCATTCAAATTACCATCCATCGTGAATATCCACCGTGTCTACGTTTCGTATGCCCATACACCTCACCTACCCGAGGAAAAAGCACTTTGGACCGGGATTTGATGGCTGCTCCACCTCCTCCATAATCACTGGGATTAAAGGATTAACAAATGATCGCCCTCCACTATCCGTCATTTGCTTGCAGAGAGTAAAAAAGATACCAAGATCGGGCCCGATACATTAGATGCGGATAGATTCTACATGATGATTGCTATCCCAATCGGTTAGAGTGCATTGAGGAACATTATCATTAGTATTTAAGATTAGACCATGCATGGCAGGATCATGCATGTTATTATCAAATTTCTTGTGAATAAATTACGGGACTGAGAATGGTTGTTGCTCCAAAGTTAAATCTATCCCGAGTCAACCCCCGCCCCACCGTAATACCCGAGATCGAAGTGAACAACCACTTCGATCGAGTCGGCAGGAACAGCACGCCCCACATTTGGACCCAACTTAACTCTTGATGTCGTATATTTAGTAGTAGATGGCAAAGCACGCAAGTCAAGATTAAACATAGAATAATCACGTGAAGTTTGATAGACAACAAATCCTTTATCTACCACATTATCCAGCAAGATTTATTGAAGATCGAATATTAAATAGATTTTCTCAGCACTCGGGAATACTTATGACCAATGCGCCAGCACTTTCGTATAATATTTAAACCTCCTCGTACTTAAATTGCACCTGACGAGAAAGCCATCCTTGCGTACGAGAAAAAGCCCGAAACTAAAGGATCATTTAAGTAAACGCACTACAATACGCAAGTAGTCATTTTTAGATGAATTCAAAAGGTTCCACCATAAATCGATTAGAAATCAATTGACCCTAAACCACATTCCCCTACATGCATGTTCAAGACCAAAGGAAGGCCAAGCAAACATGTACCCATAAAACCTGCAATCGAAACGAATGATATACGGAACCGTTTCAGAAACCATCTACCAAGAACCATAATAGCGCCCACGGAAAACAACGCGGCTCTTCTCCAGCAAGTCTCGCCTATCATCATCATCACCTGCATAAAATAGCATAAATATCCCCAACTCGATGAACAACCACATAACCTCGCACCTTCCCCAATGACGCCCACAAAACCTAGTTAAAGCCGTATTCAAAACGACGATAATCCACAAAGTACCCTTAGACACTTATTCCATAGCTTATATGTTTATGTTTTGATGATGGCAAGGTGTTTTACATTTTATATACTTGTTGCGTGTAATCGTTTGTTGAGTATCTTAGAACTAATCTATTACGAGCAACAAAGAGGATTGTGACAATTGCATGAGAAGTTCAAGCCTTCGCTCGAGATCAAAACAATTCAAGATTCATTCTGAAGTATTATGGAAGACGAAGTTCGTCTAAAGATTAATCAAGCTTGGATGATGACGTAGCTTATACCAAGATCTCCTTGTAGATTAGAATAGTATAGGTGATTATCTCATAATGGTAATCAAGAATGAGTTTCTTGATTAGTAAAGTTAGGCGAACTTTGCGACTATAACATTACTAGTAAAAGAGTTCAATGTTATAGCTCTTCTACTATAACATTGAAATGCTGAGTTTTTATACACGACTTATAATTGTTTCGAAAATTGTTTTATAATTGTTTAAAGCTTGTTTTAAATGTTTTAGTAAAAGTATTTATATAATAAAGCCCGGTTTAGTGAGAAGTCCGGTTTTATAGTAAACGTTAATTGGTAGTTGTGATGGATCAACTTATGAGTTGGATTTTACTACTAATTAGGGTTTCTATATAGCCTCTCTTTAAAACCTAAATTCTAATTATATGTTAAGACTAGGGTTTGCACGATTCACGAGCTTATGGGCCGTGATATCTCGTGTTGCCTAGGAGATATTAGGTAAAGATTTTATTCTATAATAATATCTTTACATATCTTATATATCTTACTTAATATATTTATTTATGATTAAAGATATTCATGTTTTAGGAAATCTTATCATAATCTTAGAATTTATAGTAAAGATAATATTTGGAAAGATTATATTCTATGTTTTAGAATATTCTTTATTATCTTTTATGGCTTTAGGAAAGAGATAATAAGAAGATATAATTTGTCTTTATATCTTAATATTTCGGCTATTAGGGTGTGACAAAACCGTGTAGCTTACTCTTTCTCCTCCTATAAATACTTTGCTATTAACAACATCTAAAATAGAGACCTTAAGCATAAAAATTGTTTTTCATCTTTAAAAACCAAACCGTGTGTTTTAAAAGAAAACCATTGGTGATTTTGAAAGGCCGTGTGTCATAAACTCGCGATACTGTTCTTCGTTTATCGTTATAAGATAATAGTGCATAATTGATTTCTTACTTGTTCATTAACGTGAACCTTTGTTAGAATCATTAGTGCTTTCTTATTAGTGTAAGTTAGTCACTCGAGTATTTAACGGTACTCATTGAGTTACAGCTAGAGTTAGTTGTACGAGTTGGGTTAGTAAATTTGTAATCCGTAGAAAGGTACTAAATTTATTAATCGAGAATAGTGGACGTAGGTTTCGACTTGTGGCAAACCAACCACTTCAAAAACCCTGTGTCTCTTCGTTCTTTCGTTTATTACGTTTACCTTCATTAGTTTATTAGTTAAAGTTTAATCAATAAACTTTAAATAATCAATTACATTAGCATAATCGAAAAAGCTTTCAAAAAGTTTTAAATCCTCAATTCACCCCTCCCCCTCTTGAGTATTTTGGATCAATAGACTCTTCAATTGGTATGTCGAGCCTCGTGCTCTTGATTGCTAATCGAAAGGCGGATCATCTTGTTTTTCATTTATCTTATTGTTTTATATTCCGCTGCCTATCACGTGATAAATGGATTCCAAATATCTCAAGTGTCCCGTCTTTGATGGGAAGAATTACGGATTGTGGAAAAACATGATGACTCACTATGTGAAAGGACACGATTGGAAGTGCTGGAGGATTATTCAAAATGGACCGCACAAAATTCTTGTTGCATCTGAGGAAGGCACTACCTATGAAAAGAAAGAAGAGGACTATGTCGAGGCCGACTACAAGAAGGCCGAAAAGAACTCCAAAGCAATAAGTCTTCTGCAAAACGGAATGACTTCTACTGAGTTTGATCGGTTCTCTTCATGCTCCACGGCTAAGGAGATATGGGATGGGCTCGAATTAGCTTATGAAGGTACTTCCATTGTTAGGAAGCACCGAATTGATTTGCTTATGTAAAAATATGAGCTATTCATCATGGAGCCTAATGAGTCTCTAGATAGTATGTCCGCAAGGTTTTCAAGCATCATAAATGAACTGAAAAACCTAGGTAGGAAATTCTGTATTGAGGACATTGCTAGAAAGGTTCTTAGGAGCCCGACTAGTGGTGGTGTGATAAGGTCACTGCAATGGAGGAATCACGAGATCTTGAAACCCTATCCTATCAAGAACTCATTGGTGCTCTCATGGCCCATGAAATTACTCTTAACAAAGATGACGTTGAACCAAGTCGCAATAAGAGTATGGCCTTAAAGAGCGAAGAAGTTGACTCTGAATTAGAGGATGAAACTGTCTTGTTTGCACGACACTTTAAAAATAAGATATTTCGAAATAAACAAACAAAATCATCCTATAAGAACAATACCAACAAATCATTCAACAAAAGGTTAATGACTCAAAGTCGTCTTTCGCAAATAGAGGTTGCTTCAAGTGTGGAGAATCTGGTCATATGATCAAGGATTGTCCAACATGGGAAAAGATAAAGGACAAGACGAAACGTGAGAAGACAAAGAGAGAATTCAAGCAAGTTATGATGGCTTCGTGTTGGGGAGACCTTGACTCGAGAAGATGACAGGAATCGAAGACGACGAAGTAGCAAACCTTTGTCTCGGAGCAGTTAGTCTTGACCTAATTTCGATGCAGGACGATGAAAGCACAAATTCTCATTTAAACTATTGCTTTCTTGGAGAATCGGGGCGAAGACGACGATGAAGAGGTAAGTTATCTTGAGCTTAAAAAAACGTGTTAGGAAATTGTCTAAAAGTGCTTTAATTGAATTCTTTGAACAATCTCTTGATAAGTGTCACGAACACGATTTGGAATTGAAAGATCTAAAGGAACAGATTCTCGAAATCGCGGAAGAGAATCATACTCTCAAGACTAAAGCTAAGAAGTTGAAATCTAAAGTTATAGTTGCATGAAAGCTACAACATTAGATTCTACTATGGCTGAAAAGAAGGAATTAGAGTCCAAAGTTATAGCTAATGAAGCTATAACTTCTGACCTAAAACTTAACATCAAGCACCTTCAAGCCAAAGTTATAGCTAATGAAGCTATAACTTTAGAACTTAGAAAAGTCAAAGAACTTTTGGAAACTAAGGTCACATCTAATGAAGAAGTGATCTTAGATCAAAAGAAAGAGATAGATTCTCTTTCAAAGCAATTGAAAGAATCTAAGACCGATATGATTAATGTTAAGAAACACCACACCGATGTTGTGTTCATTCTCAATAAACGATTCCAAGACTTTCGTGATAACTTTAAAAAGGACAATGATGTAGATCACACGAAATGTCAAGAGGAAATTAAAACCCTAAAAGACCTTCTTCTACACGCTAGAAAGGTCCATGACAAGTGGGAAGGTAGCACAAAAGTCCTAAACTTCCTAACCGAACAATCGACAATAATATGAAGATGGGGTTAGGACATGAGTGCTCTTCTTTACTGTAGAGATCACTCCAAATGCAAATCAACACCTTCGGATTTTGATTTTAGAAAAAGGAAGTATGCTGATCTTCCTGAATACTTGATTTGCAATTAATGTGGTCATACCAGTCATATCCAAATCAATTGTGTCAAAAAGGCTCATGATTTACGAAAAAATGCCGAATATGCCAAAACTGTTGACACAGTTGTCGAGGAAAAGGAAATCCCCACTAACGAACCTAACGAAGAAAGGAACAATAAATTTCGTTGGTTCTACGACATGGCATTTGACTACTCTAAGAAACCTAGCACTTCATAAAGCCCTTGTGGATCTCAACCCAGTAAACCTATTCACAAGGCAAATAGTCAAGAGAGACCTAGAGAAATTCCTAGACCTAGAGAAAACCCTAACCCTAGAACTCCTCCCAAGCCAAACAAACCTAAAGTTAGAAAAACGGTCATTAGACATGTTTGGGTTCGAAAGGACTTAGTATTTAGATTAACTAATCATAAGGGACCCAATTTAGCTTGGGTACCTAAAAATCATATCTAATCCTTTTCATCGAAGAAGTGAAAGAAAACAATCAATGGTATCTTGACAGTGGATGTTCAAGACACATGACCGGAGATAAGAATCTGTTTCTTTCACTCAAGCCCTTCAATGGAGGAAAAGTAACGTTCGAGGACAATAAAAAGGGAAAAGTTATTGGCGTCGGCAAAATCGGAATCTCCAAGTCTCACGCAATCAGTGACGTTTACCTCGTGGATGGTCTAAAACACAATTTGCTAAGCATATCTCAACTATGCGACAAAGGTAACAAAGTAGTTTTCATCGATAGTTGTCGATTATTATTGAAGGAACTAGCAACGTTATTCTTGAAGGCCACCGAAAAAGGAATGTTTATATGGTAGATTTAAATGCTGTGCCTACTAACTCCTTTTCGTGTATGAAAGTTACACTTGATGATCCTTGTTTATGGCATAAACGGTTTGGTCACATTAGCTCACTAACCTTGAACAAGCTCAAGAAGTGGGACTTGGTTGAGGGGTTACCTATGATCAAGTTCGACCAAGAAAAGATGTGTGACACGTGTGCAAGGTGCAAACAAGTAAAATCATCGTTCAAACCTAAAAGAGTAATAAGCACAAATCAAGCCTTGGAACTGGTACACATGGATTTATGTGGACCTATGAAGGTAAGAAGTAGAGGAGGATCCGGGTCGTCTTTGATCTTGTAGACGACTACTCGAGGTATGTATGGCCTATCTTCCTTCATTCAAAAGACGAGACTTTTGATGAATTTGATTGTCTTATGAAACGTGTTCAAAACAAATATAAGACTAATCTTGTATCTATCCCGTGCGGATCATGGCACCGAATTTGACAACCAAACTTTTATAGAATATTGTAGAGTTAATGGTGTAGGGCATAACTTTTCTGCACCAAGAACTCCTCAACAAAACGGTGTCGTTGAACATATGAATAGAACCTTAGAAGATATGGCACGTACAATGCTTCTGTGTAGTGGTTTACCTCGTAACTTTTGGGCTCAAGCCATTAGTACTTCTTGCTACATCCATAATCGTGCCATGATCCGACCTATCCTTAAGAAAACCCCCTACGAACTCCTTAGAGGTCGAAATTCTAATATCTCCCATCTTCGTTGCTTTGGGAGCAAGTGCTTTGTGCATAATAACGGTAAAAACCGTTTAAGCAAATTTGACCCTAGAAGTGATGAGGCGATTTTCATAGGATACTCAGATCATAGCAAGGCTTACAAAGTCTTCAATAAAAGAACTCTTTGTATTGAAGAAAATGTCCACGTTATTTTTGATGAAGATAACGTGTTCGATAAACCTTACGGATGAGGAAGAAGACTTGGATGAACCCGACTTTCGTCTTTCAAGAGACGACCCCCGGAATTGGAATTAGAGGATAACGAAATTGAGGGAATAAGTGATGAACTTACTCGTTCCTCAAAAGATAAAAAGGAGAAAGGCAAAGTTATAGTTGATGATACTATAACATTGACTCAAGACAAGAACTCCCAAACCAATGTTATAGATGATGTTACTGTAACATTGAATCCAAATCAAGGTGTAGAGTCCGAGGTTATAATCGGCTCAAATACAACACCCGAATTGGATTCAGGGGGAACTTCCTCTAATTCTGAACCAAATGAAGTCGGGACAAGCTCAAATAACGATGAAGAACCAAGCACTTCAACGAAGTGGAAATACAAGAATTCACACCTCATGGATAATATTATTGGAAATATTAAGAAGGTTGTTCAAACAAGACGTTCCTTAAACAACTTCTGTTCTTTCTACTCTTTTCTATCCATGATCGAACCAAAGAATATTAATGAAGCTCTCGCTGAATCAGATTGGATTATAGCTATGCAAGAAGAGCTTCAACAGTTCGAAAGAAACAAGGTTTGGCATTTAGTTCCTAGATCATGAACAAATTAGATGATGCCGGAGTCATTGTCAGAAACAAAGCAAGATTGGTGGTCCAAAGGTATAATCAACAAGAAGGAATAGATTATGACGAGACTTTCGCACCTGTTGCTCATCTTGAAGCTATTAGACTTCTGATAGCATTCGCCGCACACAAGGGAATGAAGCTCTTCCAGATGGACGTCAAGACGACATTCTTGAATGGTTATTTACAAGAGGAAGTCTTCGTTGAACAACCCCTGGTTTTAAGAATATCAAATTTGAGGTGCACGTGTTCAAATTGGATAAAGCCCTATATGGATTAAAGCAAGCACCTAGGGCTTGGTATGATCGATTATCTAAGTTTCTACTTGAAAGTGGATTCAGTAGAGGATCCGTCGACAAAACCCTATTCCTAAAAACTGAGGATTCTGACCTTTTGGTTGTTCAAATATATGTCGATGATATCATCTTTGGATCGACCAAACGAAGTCTATGCAAATACTTTTCTGAGTTGATGACTTCCGAGTTCGAAATGAGTATGATGGGAGAATTGAAATTCTTCCTAGGTCTGCAAATACAACAAACAGATGAAGGCATTAAGATCCATCAACAGAAATATATCAAAGAGTTGATTCGGAAGTTTGGAATGGAAAATTCACACGCTATGCCTACTCCAATGGTCGAGAACAAGAAATTGACATTGGATGAAAACGAGTAAATCATTGATGAAATTACTTACCGTGGGATGATTGGGTCACTATTATATTTGACCGCAAGTAGACCCGATATTATGTTTAGCGTATCTCTGTTTGTGCGAGATATCAATCATCTCCCAAAGAATCTCATACGATGGCCGTAAAATGAATTCTACGTTATTTGATTGGAACGGCCAACTTATACCTATGGTATCCAATGGAGTGCAATTTTGATCTAGTCGGTTATTCCGATGCCGACTACGCAAGATGTTCTCTAGACAGGAAAAGCACGTCGGGTGTCGCCACCTTTATCGGACCATGTATCATCACGTGGGGTTCAAGAAACAAAATTCGGTTGCCCTCTCAACTGCCGAATATATTGTTGCGGAGATCGTATGTACTCAACTTTTATGGCTTAAGCAACAATTACGCGACTATGGTATTGACGTATGATGTATTCCTATTTTATGTGATAATACTAGTGCGATAATTATTTCTAAAAATCCCGCACAACATTCACGTACCAAACATATTGAAATAAGACACCATTTTATACGAGACCATGTTGAGAAGGGGAATATAAAACTTGAATTTTGTAGTACTGAAAAACAATGGGCAGACATTTTGACAAAATCATTAGCTAGAGAACGATTTGAGACTTTACGGTTGGAAATTGGTTTAATTGGTGGTACCTAAGCTTCTATATCTGTTCAATCTTTTTATAATGACTAGTAAAGTTAAGATTGTATGATAAGTCCGTATATTACGTTGCATGAATAATTTCGTTTATAGAAATATTTTTATCATAAGATTCTATTTGCTATTTAGAATTTAATTGATATACAAACTTATTCTTTATCACAATAAACAAAACACACCATATTTTTATCTTTCCAAATCATAAAAATCTTCCAAATAGCTCTCATATACACGGATCATACTTCCTACATAAAATCAATTTCCTAACTCTAGTCTTATCACCATAAATTCCTATACTTATCACAATACCTATTCCTAATTAAAGACACTTACCATAATTGACCTCCACTTGTTAACCCTAGCCTACACCTATATCTACCCCTTGCGTGTTACCCGTCCATCAAACCCCACTTGCATACCTTTCTTTCTCTCTCATATTTTTACCATCATCACAATTCATCTCCTTTACTCAAATCATCACCATCACCTCCTTTTTCAACAATCACCATCATCATGAATCCATCTCATGCAAAAAATACCCGATCCTCAACCCGTCACCACCAAAACCGCCCCTTTCCTAACCAAACATCACCTTTACCACCACATGATCCTCATTCCATGAATTGTGCTTCATCACAACCAAACCCAAACTCGCCCCTGTTTCGTAGTCGGGGCGAATCGGTGTCCGAAGGCAAAAGACGCCGTCTTTTCAAAGGTAAAAATAAAGTAGTTGTTGATGATAGTGAAGCTGTGGAGGAACCCGAGGTGATAGTTCGGAATGGTGTTGCTCGTACTTTGCTTAGGGATGCTTCAAAAGCCGCGACCAAGGAAGGGTTAAATCGTGTTCGGCTTACTCATGATGAAAGCATCCTAGTTAATCGAGTTTTGAGGTATTCCATTCATGGTGGTAAGTACTATCCGAAATCTTGGTTGGTTAGTGTTCCCGCTCTTGCTTTCTTTGTTAATTTTCTTGATTTTCAAGGGTGGAGTCAGATTAGTCAGTTTTCGGGTCCTATTTACCCAGTTGAGGTGGTACAATTCTTTGCTAGTGTCTCAATCAAGAAAGATGTCTTGCATGCGGTTGTTAATGGAGTTGATGTTACCGTCTCTGTTTCGGATTTTTGCTCTGCTTTTTCGGTTCCCGATGAAGGAATCGAATTAAATCCGAGTCTTGAATGGTCTAATGTTGTGAGTGAAAAGGAGTTGTTAGTAAAGAAGTATTTTGAGGAGATGACGGAGGGAGTTAATATCGTGGTTCGTCCTCTCTTGGCAAAAATCAAGTTCCTCTTGAACTTTTTGTGGAACACAGTGGTGCCGAGGAGAGGAGGCCGTGATAAGGTGTCGAGTTATGAAGCTATAATGGTTTATTCTTGGTTGGAAGGTCAGAAGGTTAATTTGGGTAGTGTTGTCTTGCACGTATAATTGGATTTGTAGTCTTACGGTAACTAAGGAGAAATTGAGTACCACAATCGATTTGCCGTATGGTATGTGGATATCTCGATTGTTGGAAATAAAACGAGTTGTAGGGCACAGCCGATTACGGTGTTAATGCTCGGGATTGTATGTGTGACAAGTTGATCAAGCTAATGGGTCTTGTTGTTGATGGACCCGAGTTGCTTCTTGCAAAAGATGTTGAGAAAGCCCCGGTTGATTCGGGTTTAGGAGCTATCGAGTCAAAGTTGGAGGGGTTTATGAGTGGTTTAATGGAGAAATTCGAGGAGCATTCGAGTAATTTGGCTACGGTGTTGTCACGGGTTGGACCATCTCGGTCTTTAGACTCGGGCTTGGATGATACTCGGGTGTACTCATGGATGGAGCAAGTGGACAAGAGGTTAGCGGGTTTTGAGAGGGAGTTGAAGGCAATTCGTTGGGAAGTGTTCCCACACGGTGATCGTCTCACTTTCCTTACGAGTCAGGGTGGAGCTTTGGTGATGCACGGGAAAGCAATGGCGGGTGATCAAGCTCTCACGTTGGAGGCCACAAGGCTCTCTTTCTTTGAAAGTGCTTAATTTTGAGAGGAGCATTGGTACTCTTTCGCACCTGGGTTCGAGCTCGTTTGACCGTCTGGATGCTTTGGAGCACCGCACTAGACCCGACTAATGTGAACCCGTATAAGACCCGTAACATTTGATTTTCCTGCCTTACCATCATTAGCCCTTACATTAATTAGCTTTCTTTTTATTTCTTTTAATGGTGTGTTAAGCAAACTCCTTATTCGGCCCATTTTGGCAATGCACTTGTGGTTATGGCCCAAGTGTTCTATTAGACATGTGTTAATTTGGCCCACTTTGGCTTTAACATGTTTAATTCTTAGTTTGTATGCTAATTATCTTTTGGATGCTTATAGTTTTTGCGTGTTATTACTATTTCCTATGACGTTTTATCTCTTGTCTCGTCTTATATTATTCTAGTCATTTTTGATTTGTTCTTAGCTTTTTAATTAGTCACAATTTTAGGAGACTTGCCATCATCAAAAAGGGGAATTTGTTGGACCATATAGCTTATATGTTTATGTTTTGATGATGCAAGGTGTTTTACATTCTATATACTTGTTGCGTGTAATCGTTTGTTGAGTATCTTAGAACTAACCTATTACGAGCAACAAAGAGGATTGTGACAATTGCATGAGAAGTTCAAGCCTTCGTTCAAGATCAAACAATTCAAGATTCATTCAAGTATTATGTGAAGACGAAGTTCGTCTAAAGATTAATCAAGCTTGGATGATGACGTAGCTTATACTCGAAGATCTCGTTGTAGATTAGAATAGTATAGGTGATTATCTCATAATGGTAATCAAGAATGAGTTTCTTGATTAGTAAAGTTATAGCTTTGCAGCTATAACATTACTAGTAAAAGAGTTCAATGTTATAGCTCTTCTACTATAACATTGAAATGTTGAGTTTTTATACACGACTTATAATTGTTTCGAAAATTATTTTATAATTGTTTAAAGTTTGTTTTAAATGTTTTAGTAAAAGTATTTATATAATAAAGCCCGGTTTAGTGAGAAGTCCGGTTTTATAGTAAACGTTAATTGGTAGTTGTGATGGATCAACGTATGAGTTGGACTTTACTACTAATTAGGGTTTCTATATAGCCTCTCTTAAAACCTAAATTCTAATTATATGTTAAGACTAGGCTTTGCACGATTCACGAGCTTATGGGCCGTGATATCTCGTGTTGCCTAGGAGATATTAGGTAAAGATTTTATTCTACAATAATATCTTTACATATCTTATATATCTTACTTAATATATTTATTTATGATTAAAGATATTCATGTTTTAGAAAATCTTAACATAATCTTAGAATTTATAGTAAAGATAATATTTGAAAAGATTATATTCTATCTTTTAGAATATTCTTTATTATCTTTTATGGCTTTTAGGAAAGAGATAATAAGAAGATATAATTTGTCTTTATATCTTAATATTTCGGCTATTAGGGTTTGACAAAACCGTGTAGCTTACTCTTTCTCCTCCTATAAATACTTTGCTATTTACAACATCTAAAATAGTGACCTTAAGCATAAAAATTGTTTTCATCTTTAAAAAGCAAACCGTGTGTTTTAATCGGAAAACCGATTTGCAATTTTGAAAGGTCGTGTGTCATAAAACTCGCATACTCGTTCTTCGTTTATCGTTATAAGATAATAGTGCATAATTGATTTCTTACTTTTTCATTAACGTGAACCTTTGTTAGAATCATTAGTGCTTTCTTATTAGCGTAAGTTAGTCACTCGAGTATTTAACGGTACTCATTGAGTTACAACTAGAGTTAGTTGTACGAGTTGGGTTAGTAAATTTGTAATCCGTAGAAAGGTACTAAATTTATTAATCGAGAATAGTGGACGTAGGGTTCGACTTGTGAAATGAACCACTTCAAAACCACTGTGTCTCTTCGTTCGTTCGTTTGTTTCATGTTTATTACGTTTACCTTCATTAGTTGATTAGTTAAAGTTTAATCAATAAACTTTAAATAATCAATTATATTAGCATAATCGAAAAAGCTTTCAAAAAGTTTTAAATCCTCAATTCACCCCCCCTCTTGAGTATTTTGGATCAATAGACTCTTCAAATCAATTTAGAAAGAGAACTATAATTTTAAAATTTAGAGGAAGAGACGGAGACGATAAAAATCCGACCTATCAAAATTGACCGTCGAATACTGACCATACCTAACCCGATACCAAAAATGAGTAACCGAGCTTGATCCGTAACCCTAATATAACCCATCCAAAATTAGTAATTCGTTGTTATGATTAATTTGTTACGATTAATTTTTTAGTAATTTGATCTTAGTTGTTAGTTTCGATAATTTTATATTATTAGTAAGTCCTCGTTTTAATTAGTATAGTTTATTAAAATTGTCGATGACAAATAGTATTTAGTTCAAATTTTCTACAATCCATGACATAAGAGCTATGGACATGGGCGGAGTCATTTTGTAAGGCCAATTAACATGAGTTCAAGAGTAAACTCACCTGTCAAAAAAAAAAAAGAGTAAACTCAATGGAAGTCCTCAAAAACTATCTATCATCAAATCATCTCTTGGAAAATATTTGATTAGTTCAAATTCAGATTAAACAATATGTATAAGACAAAAGCAGAATTTCTTGAAAATAACAATAGACAAAAGCGATATGTGCACGGAAATGGATAGAGGGTATTAATTTAAATCTATTACACGCCCACTTGAATACACAAATACATATATATAATAACGTAGTTGCTCATTCATGTACACGTTTTACTTATTCATGGACATTTTGCCATAACTTTTCCATACTTTGCCCTTTTCCTAAGAGAAAAGTAAAAAAAAAACTCTGTTTCACTATCCATCTCAAAGTTAATCAAATTTACAATAATCATAGATCTTAACTCTGGTTCAAGTAATGATTCATAACTTGATTGATTATTACTCCGTACAAACCAACTTTTTTGAACTAAATTAAGTAAGTTAAATTAAATTGGGGTTGATCAAATTAGGGATCATGAATATTAGGGTTTATGAGGAAGGGGTGGTTCGGGTGTCAAGGAGGTGGGTCTGATGGTGGCCGAGGAGGGGAGGTAGGGGTGGTGTAACACCCCCATATTCCGAGGAGCCTTAACTAGGCCTTCCTTGGCACATAAGGGCATTACCATCTCGGTTGCCCGAGGTAAGTAATCATCAAAAGTCGATAAAACAACAATTATAGTTATATTACAAGCGTTACAACCAACTTAACAAAATAAAGATACAACTCATCGGCTATACTCTATTACTATCAGAACTCGTGAAGACTCATCCCTGCCAGGACTCCAGCTATCAACCACACCAACACCTGCCAAGACTGACTGCTCACCATAAGGGATCACGGCAGACACATAAAACAAACAAGACAACCACACAAGGTCAGTAACTGAGATAAGACACAACGAAACCAACAACATTTATCGACACAACACAGCATAACCAGTCACACGCACAATCACACCCACTCCAATCAATCTCCGTCATCGACTCCCCACTGGACCAACCCTACCAGTGGGGGTGTAGATACCCAGTATCTGCTGAGACTCCAACAAACACCCGATGATTATCGGACTACAACATGTTTTGGGATCGTAGCGTTTGATCGACAGTTTGTGTACAACTTTACGTCGGAAAACTTAAAACGATTTCGAAAACAAAACATTTCAAAACATTTCAAAAATATCTGGAGTGTTTAATGCACGGCGACGGGGTCTCAATGACACTAACTAGAGTCAAAACCGACACGGACCAAAACCGACTCGAAAATTCAAATCCAGGCTCAACAACGAGTCAAACCGAGTCAACCACAAAAACAAAATATCTTCAAGCCTTCTATGCTAAGTTTTCCGGATTCATGTTGGTCAAGTACCAAACATGTGACTACAAAACCTAGGATAGAACAAATCATGATTGCGTTTGTTGTGATAGTGACAACACAACTCGAAGTGCCGAGACGTGGCTCGCGCCTCTTTGAGCGGCCCGTGGGCCACGTCGCTCAAAACTCACACAACCACTCATTCTCCTATAAATACCCCTCAAATGCCACCCATTTGAGACTTACGCGAGTGTCCGCCCCCCTTTTCTCCCTTAAAATTCTCGACTCGACTTCTAAAGTCACAATCCGACGCGTGTTTACGACCCCTACCGATCGTAAACACGAGCCTTACACATTGTTTGGTACCGTCATCGTGCATTAAAACCACTTGACCTACCACTTCGACCACTACACCATCACTAAACCTTTAAAACACTCTTTACTTACCAAAACGGTTTTAAACCAAGTTTTTCCGATCAAACAAGTTGTTACACTTACGTCGGTCACTCGCCATAACCAAGCATGTAAGTATGAGGGTGTAAAAATCCTCTTTTATTATGTTTTCATTTATTTCATGACTTTAACATGCTAAAACATGCATAACATGAACCACAACATGGGATAAACGAGCCAAAACCGATTTTTGGTCCGAGGCGGAAGCCCCTTAGGTCGCCAAATGGCTCGCGCTAAATGGGGTGCTCGGACTTAGATCAACCGTGTTTGTTCTCGTCATTTCCCTCAACCCATTTTTCATATTTGTAATCGGTTTTTACCATTTCAAGTATTTTCTAAACCTTTTGTTTCATTTCACATGTTTTAACCATAAAGCATTTTTCACCCTTGGTTCTTCATACCATGACGGTTAAATCCGTTTTTCGGTGATAATATTTGGTTAATGACATTTTAAAGGTATTCTAAAGCCTTTTATTTCATTTCTTTACATTTTCAAGCAAACATATTAGTCACCAACACGAAATCATCCTTGGTTCTACATACCATGCCGGATTTTAACCCGGGTACGATGAGGAGTATCGACTAATTACATTCGAAATGGAATTAAAACAATTAGTCCATAATCATTTTCAAAACTATTCATGTCAAGTTTGTCAAACCGAACCCGACACCGAATATTATCAAAACAATGATGATTATTCGATTCGAGTTCTTCAAATCAACAAATGCGGTCTAAAACGACCTCTTCAAATCAAACCGGGTTCAAATACCCATTTTCAATACGTTTTATAACGTTTTCTAAAAAGTCAGAACACGGCATATCAACCGTTGACTAACCCGCGCCTAAACAGGCTCTTCATTTATCATTTCCAAAACAAGGGGGAGGCCCCTTGTATCGCCAGCTGGCTCGCGCCTCATATAGCTGTCTGATACAGGACCTGTTCCCTTCCAGCATTAGTCTAGGACGATCCCGACTCCGGTTAACCTGGATACAGGACGGATCAGATGACTATTCTGATTATTCAAAACCACACTTGCAAAATGCCTTACTAAGACAAATGGATCACGTTATGCACCCTAAACCTAATACGGTAAATGGATGTTTAATTTCCGTCTTGCATGCAAATCAATCGTTAATCCAACTCGACATCTTATACTTGATACTTGGATTAAATCAACCGACTTAGAAAGCTCACATGTTAGGTTTAAATCATTGGATGCGCATTCATGCATTTAAACCGTTTTAACAACTTTTGCATTCAACCAACCAAGATCGATCAGTAGAGGCCGCTAAACGCGGGCGGGATTGGGTGTCTGATTAAAGGGCTTTCCAATACGTACCTTCACCTCTTACTCAAAAACTTTGGATAGTGGACGACCTTATCCGGGCGTTTGAGAGCCATTCTAGAGATAAGATGCTAAAGAGGGACGATTTCCTTATCTTTAGTACCTATGTCAAACGCTGCTTTGTGCTTCGATTTGACCGAGGTATAAAGTGGAATTCGAACGGGTTCCAGGCATCCCACAAATGCTTGGTGGAGACTCCGAATATCTCTAATCATTTCGAGACCCTTACCGAGATGAAACCGACCGATCTAAAACGATCCGGTCGAAGACATTTTTACGCTGCCGAGCGTGGCTTTCAAAAGACCGCTGTATGTCCACAGATCGGCTGGGCTTGCAAGTGGGCCATGTCCACAGATTGACGACTCCGTTGGGGAAAACTAGGACACTTACGTCTTTCTGATCCCTAGATGGTGAGACTCGAACGAGGTCTTGGTTGGAATGCATTAATTGATATTACGGTCACGGTCGGGTTCCTTGTCCGGGCCCACAACCTAACCCTTTTCGACCAATTGGCTCATTTCGTCGGCGTGAGTTTCCTCATCCCCGTGTTTTGAATCCTGATTGAGTCAAGCATACCATTGACGTCACACATTTCTGTTTCGTCAAAGAGCTTTCATCACTTTCGAGCACGAGGCTAGGGCACCCTCCTTACACATTTTGTTTGGATTGGTATTCCTTCTGCAAATTGGGGTTTGATTGCTTGGTGTGTAACCCACCCTTCTAAGCCAAAACCCGTGTCAGCATGATGCATAATATAATGAACTGTGAGTGCTTATGTGCTATCTGATCATAAGTCCTTCCGTGTCATTTTCAAACTTTCAGAAACACCCTTTTCGCGCCGTTATAATGGCCATTTCAAAACCACGGTCTTTCGCCGACCGATGCACGCCTTTTTTGGCCGTCGTAATGACGATTTTCAAACCCGGTTTTGTATAACCATTTCAACACGCCTTTCTAGGCCGTCGTAATGACGATTTTCAAACCTGGTTTTTGCATAACCATTTCAAACCACCTTTTTACGCCGTTATAATCGCCGCGTCTAGACACGGACTTTAACCCGTTTCGCGCCGACAATGGCTCTTTCAAAACTCGAGAAAAAGCACACACCCTTTTCTCGAGACACTTTCGAGATCCCGATGACCATGCACCGTCCCCGAGACTTTTTCAAACATTTCAAATCCGATTTTCAAAACATACAATTTTGAATTTCAAAACCGTCTTGGGAAACAATGCACTGTTTTCCGAGCCGACTCAAACTCAAACCGTCTTTTGCAAATAAACTTAAGATAACCCTTTTCAACCGATTGACTTGCGGAGATCTCTATCTTCTAAGCGCCCATTAAAGCGACAAATGAACCTTTTTGAAAGTTTCTATTTTCGAAAACTTCAGTCCACCATTCCAATTCCGCCTCGTGTCTATCGAGTCAAAGCAAACGTACTTATGGGTCTTTACTTATGAGCCGTCTCACCACGAGACCCGTCCAATGGCGTCACGCCGTCATGATTGGACTCGCGTCAAAGGTTCGGTCAAACACCGTCACGTCATAAATTGGGTCAGCACCGAGGGACCACACACGGTCACCCCGTCTTGTTGAGTCGATCTTTGTCTCGTCCTCTTCCTCGTGTCGTCTGCGTTCGATCTTGGAACCGTGTCGATTGAGTTGTAATTTGAGCCGTTTTTACGCCTTAGAGCCATGGCCCCATCTTCAACTTCATCTCACAACCCCAACAACAATGACAACAACAGGGATGTCACAACTGATCAGCTAGCCAGCCTGCTTACCGCTCTTAAGGTCACCCTGGATCGCGTCGAGACCCGTATCGACGCCCTCGAGACCAAGGAAATTGGGGAACATAATACCCCACCTCTGACTGAAACCGAGAAGAGGCCGAAACTCTTGGAAGAACAACTCCTAGCCCGGGGTAACAACATCCACCTTGAAAATAACCGAAGGTTCGAACCTGTTGGGGACCAGTTACCTGACAACTTCACCCTAACTTATGTTCCTAAGTTCAAGGGAGTGGAGGACCCACTCAACCATATCCGTGCTTTCAAAGACTACATGGCCATCAAGAGGGTCAAACAGAGCTTTTACCCGGATCTTCCCATCCTCTTTGGAGCCGATTCCTCGTCAATGGTACTACTCCTTGGACCCGAAAAACCTTACTACTTGGGATGAGATTGCGGTCGAGTTTGCCAAACAGTATGCCGACAACGTCGAAATCCAGGCCAACACCCGTACTCTCGAGGTGCTAACCCAAAACGACAAGGAAGGATTCACTGAGTTCCTAACCCGTTGGAGGAGGGTGAGTACTCGGTTGGTCGATGGCGAGTGAATCAACTCTGGTGGAAAAATTTGTCAACAACCTCCGCCCGGTTTATGCCAACCTGCTGAGGTATCAGAATATCAAAACTTTTCAAGATCTGCAGATTCTGGGGACACGTATTGAGGACGACCTCCGAAAGGGTGTCTTAGCAAAGACCACTGGCAGGGGTTATCAGGGATCTACCTCAACCGGATCTCGGCCTTACGGTCAGACAAACAAGATTGATGAGGTTAACCTCGTCGAACCATCTGCCAAGAAAACTGAATGCCCTCAGAGAGTGTTCACCAACATAGGGTCGACTTATGCAAGTGCCTTGAAAAGGCTCATGGACCAAGGGAAGTTACAACCGATCGGGCCCACCCCGGACCCGACCGACGCCAAGAAATCCCGATTTTGGAACCCCAGCGCCTACTGCCAGTATCATCGAGGGAAAGGGCATGATACCGAAAATTGCTTCAAACTTAAGCACCTCATTTAAGACATGATTGTGAAGGGAGATTTGCCTATACCCCCACCAACTAAGCCAAACAACAAAACGAATCCCCTGGGAATTCACGCCATCTCTGACGATGAGCCGACCCTAGACTGCTCTCATCTCATCTTGCCAATTGACGACGAGGTGAATGTTCTGGAAAAGGACCCTTCAGACGGAGTGTTCGTGTTCAGTGCTGCCACCATGCTCACTATGTTTCAGCAAGTCGAAGAGGCCATAGCCAGCCTCTCTGAGAGAATCACCCGACTCGATGACGCCTACCATCGACTCATCTTCAATCCCCCAACACCGCGTCCGAAGGAGAATTCCCCAAGCATTCAAAACTACCCACCCCAGGATGGATTGCTCCCGCGACTATTCTGGCATAGACCTCACGAATACCACCTTCAAAATAATCACCTTCAAAATAACTACCCTCAAAATAACTACCCCCATAAAAATTGCCCTCACAAAAATATTCCCCACAAGAACTACCCACCGAGGAATACCCCTCCAAGGTATCCTCGAGACCCAGAAATTAACGGCATATGGCGGGATGATGTTGAGAATGTATATGTCATCCCGGGGAAGGAAAAGCGGACGAAGGAAATCGGACATCTTACCCGATCCGGACGTCTCTATCGAATCCGAGCAACCCAAAGGGTCGTTCCAACAACGAATGACCAAATCGTCCCCGAGCGGACACTCAACCAAAGGCTCCCGAGAACTCAATCCTAAAACGACTCCGGAAAGCAAAGGTGAAATCTCAATTTGGCAACCGATTGCAACGTCTTTTGAGCACCGACATGCCTTACTTTACCGCAGGCCTTGGGAAATTAACCGTGCCCTCCACCTCTTCCCTAAAAGAAATAGTGGCACACATGACGAAAGACGCCCGATCCGAGCAACCCGGTCGTCTTCTCCGACGAGGATATCCCCTGTTCGAGCCAATCATAACCTCGGCCCCGTACATCACCTTACAATGCCTCCCGAAAAAATATACCAATGGTCCTCGTGGATGACGGTTCCGCCGTGAATGTCATTCCTCTCAAAATCGCCTTACAGTGGGTATTAAGGAATCTGATTTAATCCCAACAAATCAAGGAGTACGCGCCTACGACGGCACTCGTCGCAAGGTCGCTGGGCTAGTCACTTTAACCGTCGCAACCGGGCCACTGGAAAGACAAACCAGTTTTCAAGTGGTCGACATCGACGCGTCCTTCAACATGCTCCTGGGATGTCCCTGGATTCACGCCGTCAAGGCGGTCACCTCAACGCTCCACCAAAAGATCAGGGTCCCCCTCAACGGGAAAACGATCACGATTCCCGCTTCCCAATCAAAGCAGTTATGAGGAGAGGGGTAGCCTCCCAAGCCATTGAGGAGGACGACAACGAAATGTGGGGGACTCCAAGCCGTGAACGCCATAACTGATGAATTGGCAACCTCTGAGTGTGACCCATTCGCCAACCTCACGATCAACCATATCATGATGCGTCAGGGTTATTTCCCGGGTTTGCCGCTCAATCCACTAAAGGACCCATTGCCTCCCTTGAAACAGTTTAAGGTCCTCAACATCCCCTTTGGGCTGGGATACGAACCTACTGATGAAGATATCCAGGAAATGAACCTCCTAATCCGAAAACGCAAGAAGCACGGAGTTATCCTCCGTCCCTACCACCTGACTCTCAATGGATACTTTGTCCCCGAAGGAGAGTCTGAACTCTACCACGGCTTTCCGGAGCCAATCTATGACTCTGTGACAAAGGCTAGATACCCGGGAGTGGATGTCTTCCAAGACTGCTACTTTATCCCCGACAACATCGAAGCTGCATCAACTGAGTCCAAACCGTCACCATGCCTTGACGGACAAGCTGTTTCACTCCTCTTCGGGGAAGATAACATCAAACACCTCGACTATGAGGACATCATCAACATCGCCCTGAAAGACAACCAATTTGATCCAACCGCCTTGATCTCCGATACTGACCCGGAGAAAGCCACCCAGCGCTGGAGGAAAACCATTAAGTGGACCGATCGTCAAGGCCGCATTCTCAAGATAACAACTGGAGAAGGCCCTATGTTTAAGGAGGGAAGTGAAGAAGGATATGAGTCTGAGTCGGAGTCAGAGTCTGTTGTAACTCCTAACACTCCGGATGCCCCAGTCAAGGTCCCCTTCCCACTGTTTTATCACAAAGCCGTGGCTGATTCAGAGGCTGAGTCCACTAGAGTCACTCCCACTCCCATGAAAGGTGACAACCTAGAGCCTGTTCCTGGAGCCACTTCCTCTGTTGTGTCGCCTCTGACTGACCACGAGATGTCTGTCCTTTCCGAGCTTTTCGCTCGTGTCAACTTAATGAACGCTAAGTTTGCTTATGACTCGTCTCAATTTAACTGCAATGCAATTCTGAATGACTATGAGGAATTTGACTTGAGTGACTACCCACCTCACTTAGCCAAAGAACTTGACAAACGGGAAACCAGAACCCCCATCATTGAGGAGACCGAACCTATTAACGTAGGAACCGACAATACACCTCAAGAACTTAGGATAGGGACAACCCTGGACCCCTCGGAAAGACAACAGTTCATTGACCTCCTCTACGAATACAAGGACGTGTTCGCCTGGTATTACAAAGATATGCCTGGGATTGACAGAGAAATTGCAGAGCACCGGATACCCATTAAACCCGGGGCTAAACCTGTGAAGCAGAAACTACGCCGGATGCGTCCTGAGTGGGCCCTAAAAATCAAGGAAGAAGTGGATAAACAGTTCAAGGTCAAGGTTTATCAAAGTGTCTCGAATACTCGATTGGGTGGCCAACATTGTGCCATCAAGAAAGACGGAAGAATTCGGGTTTGCATCGACTTCAAGGATCTGAACAAGGCGAGTCCAAAAGACGACTTCCCTTTGCCACATGTTGACATTCTGCTGACAATACTTGTCCGAACATGCTCTCCTATCATTCATGGACGGGTATGCACAAACAACCAGATTAAAATGGCTGAGGAAGACATACACAAAACTGCGTTCACTACACAGTGGGGTACATATTGCTACACGGTCATGCCTTTCGGCCTCATCAACGCCGGAGCAACCTATCAAAGAACCGCTACCACTCTCCTACATGATATGATGCACAAGGAGGTAGAGGTATATGTCGATGACATGATCGTCAAATCAAAAGAACGGGACGACCACATCAATGCCCTCCGGAAATTCTTCGCTCGTTTGCGGAAATATAACATGAGACTAAATCCTCAGAAGTGTGCATTCGGGGTCACCTCCGGAAAACTCTTGGGACATGTCGTTAGCAAAAGAGGCATTGAGATTGATCCAACCAAAATCAAACCCCTTCAACAAATGCCTCGGCCTAAGAATGAGAAGGAGATTCGGGGATTTCTCGGTCAGGTCCAGTACATCAGCCGGTTCATTGCCAAGCTCACTATGATCTGTGAACCAATATTCAAGAAGCTTCGTGCCTCCGATCACACCGATTGGGACGACGACTGTCAAAAGGCGCTCGACAGGATAAAGGAGATCCTATCCAAACCTCCTGTCCTCATGCCACCTCAACCGGGGATTCCTCTATCCCTATACCTGACTGTTACCAACACAGCCATAGGAGCAATGCTAGCACAAACAGTTGGCAACGAGGAGCGAGCCATCTACTACATCAGCAAAAAGTTCATTGAGTACGAGACGAGGTATACCCAACTGGAAAAGACATGCCTTGCCCTAGTATGGTCAACAAAGAAGCTGCAGCATTAAATGCTCAACTACTCTGTCCACATCTACTCCAAGATGGACCCGGTTAAATACATCTTCGAAAAACCCGTACTAAACGGAAGGCTGTCTAGGTGGACACTCATGCTGTCCGAATTTGACCTCAAGTTTGTACCTCTCAAGGTTATCAGGAAGAGCGTTCGATTTCCTAGCGTAAAATCCCGTCAACGAGGATCCAACGACCGACACATGGTCACTTCCTGACGAAGACATCCTTTGTGCCGACTCCGACGCATGGGACCTATACTTCGACGGTGCATCTAATCTGAGAGGCTTCGGGGTAGGAATCCTTCTAATATCACCAGAGGGAGAACACGTTCCGATCTCGGTCAAGCCGGACTTTGCCGTCACCAACAATGCCGCTGAATATGAAGCATGTCTCATCGGCCTACAAGCGACCATCACACTTGGCATCAAGAGACGAGGGTCCATGGCGATTCCTCACTCATCATCAATCAGTGTCCGGATCATGGAAAATCCGATCGACACTTGCTCCCTACCAAGCGAAGATCAGTCAAGAGGCCGAGTTCTTCGACCAAATCGACTACTTCCACTTGCCACGAGAGGAAAATCAATTTCGATGCCCGACAAAACTTGCCGCGCTCGTCAACATACCCGACGACATGACATTAATGCCCTTATGTGTCGAAAGACGGAGCGAGCCAGCTCACATTTATGCCATTATCGACGACGAGGAAAGTCATGATGAACCTTGGTACCAAGCCATCCTCAATTACAAAACCAAAACGAATTCCCTCCCAACTCTGATCAAAGAGGACAAAGAGCCATCCGTTTACTTGCATCACAATTCGTGATAAACCAAAGTCAACTCTACAAAAGAACACCCCAAGGAATTCTCCTCCTTTGCATTGACCATCACAAAGCCAAAAAGTCATGGGAGAGGTTCACGACGGAGAATGTGGCCCTCACATGAGTGCAATGATGCTTACACGGAAAATCATGCGGCTAGGTTACTCTTGGACAACCATGGAAGACGATTGCCGTAACTACGCTAAACATTGCCACAATTCCCAAATCTTCGCCAACATACAACACATACCACCATCCCTTTTATACACCATGACATCACCCTGGCCATTCTCAACCTAGGGCATCGACATCATCGGAAAAGTCAACCCGATAGGCACCAAGGGACATTGCTTCGTCCTCGTCGCTATCGACTACTTCACCAAATGGGTGGAAGCACAATCATATGCGGTCTTGACCGCCAAACAAGTGGCCAAGTTCATTCAAAACAACATCATCTGCCGATATGGGGTACCCATGAAATAATCGGCGATCAAGGCTCTCACTTCCAGGCGGAAACTCAAGCTTTGCTGGACAAGTACAAGATCAAACGACATCGATCATCCTCCTATCGTCCCCAAACTAACGGAGCGGTGGAGGCAAAGAAACAAAACTCTTGTTACCATTATCAAGAAAATGCAAGACAACTACCGCGATTGGCCGAGCAAACTCCCATTCGCACTCTTGGGGTACCGAACCTCCATTCGAACACCGACAAGCGCCACACCCTTCTACCTAGCATACGGTATGGAGGCGGTTCAACCAGTAGAGTTAGAGGTCCCTTCTCTATGCATCCTACTGGAGAGTCAAGTCCCCGAGGCGGAATGGACCCGTCGAAGGTACGAACAACTCACTCTTCTAGACGAACGGCGGCTCAACGCCTTGCACAACGTCCGGCTATACCAACGACGTATACAATGGGCATTCAACAAGAAGGTAAAACCCGGGAACATCCAGGAGGGCGACTTGGTCCTCAAGTCAGTTCGAGCACCATTACCCTTCGATCCGAGGGGGAAATTCAAACCCAATTGGGGCCGGGCCATACCTGGTCAAGAAAATACTTTCGGGGGCGCGGTGAGACTGAGTGACCTAGACGGGGAGGACTTTACAAACCCGACCAACCTAGACCAACTCAAGAAATACTACCCTTGAACCATAACATCCAACAACGTAGCCTAGTTTCACGACTAGCAATCGACCTCAACCCTTTTCAAGTCAAGTTCCTCAATGTGTTTTGATTTTAAATTGCATGTTTTATCGAGTCTAAGCTGCGGCACCTTGCCCGTTTCGAATGTCCTTTGACCCGTCAAAGGCAACGTCCATTTGCACTACAAAAACAAACCCCCCGAACTACGAGCATGGTTTGATTTCACCTCTTCGGTGAATACGTGGCGATCCCTCTTATGCCCGAGGGATACAACCACAAAACCCATTCAAATTCACAAAACGTTTCAAACTACGATCATGGTTTGATTTCACCTCTTCAGGTGGATACGTAGGCGATCCTTTCTTACACAAGAAGGATACAACCATTCCCACAATTAAATACAATCATCCCCACATAAAAACATCCCCATCAAAAAGAGAAAGGGAAAACCATTCCCTTTTCCCACAAAAATACAAAAACGAGCCTTTCTCCCTTTCCACAAAATACCACTTTCCCAAGTGCAAACGTTTAGGACGATTCAAATCGAGTTGCCTTCACAAAATGGATGGAAGAAACATGCGTTCGCAACTTTCCGACACGAGCAATCCTCTTATTTAATTAATAATGGGAGGGATTACAATTTCAACAACGAATAAAGCTCGATGAGTCTACAACTTGTCAAAGCTAAGGTGTCAACTAACACACCTCACATAGTAAAACTAGCACAAAACACACAACAACTAGCTAGTACAAACATAATAAAAACTCACAACAATAATACAACATAATAATAAAGTGGGTAATGGAGGTTTTCACTCTTCCATTCTACCCTTGCCTTTTTCTTCGGGGTACATCTTCCCCTTGCTCTTCTTGTTGACCCGCCTAGCATGGATTTCCTCCTCGGAACAGATCCTCAACGGATCTAAGACGGCGACGCCTCCGGGTCTAGCACAATACCCCATATTCGACCCAAGACGAGCCAATGCACGGCCCACCATATTCTTGGGGCGGAACTCCTCCTCTTCGATGGTCTCATCACATCAGGGGTAGCTCCATCAACATACTCCTCAAAGAAGGCACGGTTGGCCTTGCCAACCACTCGATACTTCAAGTCGACAACCTCGTCCTTACGAAATTTGGATCTCTCTTCCAAGGACGGAGCACGTGACCATTTGACATAAGCGGGAGTCACCCATGTCGTGGCAACGGGGTTTGGTACCTCCCAAAGCGGCCGAGTGGCCCACCACCTTTCAAATAATTCCACGAACTCGGAGTTCCGGAAAACATTCTCTTGGACAAGAGTATCTTGAGCAGGCACCTGTTGTTGACGCCCCATTTGCCTCATGAGCCTTTCGGGATAAATGAAGGAAACAACCTTCAAGCCCACCACCATCAAAGAACGAGGACTAGCACCCGAGGCGAGCAACCCCGTGAAGGACCTCAAGTGCCACCACGGCACCACCCAACGGATATGAGGACCACCCTCCTCCGCCAATCTTGCGGCCCAATAGGCCTCGGTGGAAGCAAAACTATCCGGGTACAACTTCTTCCTCATAGTAAGGTGACGGAAATAGTAAGAAGAAGGATTAACCGGAGGCTCTACATACCTTAACCTCTCCAATAGCCACACTTGGAGGATCCTTGGTGACCCAAAAGAGGGAGCTTCTCCACAAGAGCCTTCCTTGTCCAAAGCTTGGATAATCTCTCCACGCACCAACCACGATGGATCTCTACCATGCTCCATTTGCTCAATCACATGGATAAGGGTCATGCTACCATGGGATCTCGGCCCCTCCTTCTTCAAGACATCAACAAAGAGGTACACATGGACAAGGAAAAATGCAAGAGCCCTTCTCCTAACAACCTCCGAGACATTAGCATCTAACCGATTCGAGAAGATGTTGATAAGAGCCAACATATCCACACCATGTGGAGCAAGAAGGAAGTTGACTTGGCTTGTTGACAAGCCCAACATGGAACGAAATTTCTCCTTGTAGCACAACCGATTCAGAGGAAACACCGGAGCACAACCCGGCCACCCACCAATGACTCCAACTTCTTCGGCAAGAGGACAAATTTCACCTTTCGGGAAAACGAAAACATGATGTTTCGAACCCCAAAACCGAGAACATGCTTCAAGAAACGAAGGTTGCACCTTGACTTGACGAAGCACCAACAATTGACCAACTCCCATGCAATCGAGTTGATACCTTTCGGGAGGCGACAAATCCCGGCACCATTGTCGCAAGGCGTTCTCGAAAGCATCCATGAAATATTTTTGTGGAAGAAGAAGAGGTTTTGAAGAGATGTTTTTGTGTTTCGGATGATGAAACAATGAAGCGCAAATGTCCCTATTTATGCAAAATGATCAGCGCATTTTTCAGAAAAAGAGGAGAGCCGACTTCCATCGCCAAGACGCTCGCGCCTCTTTGAGGCTCCTCCAGGATTCCCGCTGTTGACTTGTCTCTTTCAACATGTGTTTTCTCCTGACACCTCAAACCTCCCGCCAGGAACCTCGCGCCTCTTCGGGATGATCCGGGAAATTTTGTGTTTCCTCACACTCACATTTCCTTTTTTTCGCGTTTTACGAAATCCGACACGGTTTCCATGACGCGGCTTTAAACATACGGATTTTTTCTTTCTTTTTTAAAAAGGGGGAAGGGCTAGTCGCCCCGATCCGCGATGGATAGTTTCCATGTCAGTCGAAATTCCGAAATTTTTCGCTTTTTCGTAATTTTCCCAAAAAATCAAAATTGGAAATTGATAACACGACATCAATTTTCCTCAAAAATTCAAGCGCTCACAAATTCGAGGCTTGACCTCCAAAGCCAAATATACTCGCAAAAATCCTTTCTTGACGGTTTGAGTTTGAATTTTTCGAGTCAATTTTCAAAATTTCAATGCAATTTAATTCACGACACGAGTTAATTGCTCAAATTTTCAAATCAATTCATTTTGAATTCCAAACGCGACGATTTGTCACGGAATTTTCAAAATTTCAATTTTAACTTCAGATCATCTTGGTTAATTTTGATTTTCAAATGCTTTACGTGTTTACAATCAAATACTTTTACGTGTTTACATTTTTGCGTATGTGCTATCTGTTGCCTATTTTTCTACACTAACGATGCAGGAACTGGTGCAAAGCAAAAGGAGAATCAACAGCCGACAGCGCTCCTCCGAAACACAACACAAAAAAAAGCCAAAAATCACAAAACAAACCACAATCCAAAAACACATATATACAAACCGCCTCACGCAAAATGTAAATATTTACAAACAAGAGTCCAAGACACTGACAAACTACAACAGCTACTCGACGTCTCCCATCGGACCAGTCCTGGTCTCACTAGGAGTCGCCGCCAACGCAGACACCACCACCAGCTCATACTCTCTCTCAGGGGAACTCTCCAGCGTCTCACGCTCCATCTCGACGTGAAGCTCCTCCGCTGTAGCCAACTGAGCCTTCAGAGAGGCAATCTCCGCAGCTCGTCCTCGTGACGCCTCAAGTCCTGGTCCCGACAGATGATCCCCAGCTCCTGGCCCGCGATCGTCGACCTGGCTGCCTCCAACTCAGCACAGACCCGAGCAAGCTCCGCCGGATCCGCTGTACCCTGCAAAACACAATAACAGATCCTCAAGATCTAAAAACGTGAAGTACAACACCAAATATACAAAAACAACACACAAAACGTACCTGAGAAAACCGAGCCTCCTCGTAGCTGGGTCACTAGCAAGCGCCTTCCAGGTTAGCCATCCGCCACAAGTTACGGTGATGATCGTCGTCACCTACAAAACAAAAATGTCTTTCAAAGCAATGTAAGGCAAAGTATAATTGGAGAAAATGTTCAAGTCGAACTCACCCTCGTAATGGCAGTCAACCTCCACTCCATGCCGATCGGCTACCTCGCCACCGCGGGCTCCGGTAGCGCAATTGAAGGTCCTCGCCACCCGCCCCGAAAAGTGGTCTCCGTCGGGAAAGTCAGGGGAGTCCTCATCGCCAATGGTCGACTCCTCGCCATTTGGATCCACATCAAAATGACAAACCCTCCTATCAAGGGAGGCAATGAAAACAAAGAAAAGAGGAAAACATACCTCGATCGGGTACCAAGCAAGCCTCGACAACCTGAAGGTGTCGTAGTCGGCGTCCCATAGCAACAACTCCTCACCTCCCCGACCGTGAAGGTGCTCCTCAACCTCATCAGGAGTCGACTCCTGGAACAACACCCCAGGCGGGTCCACCGGCACGACGAAAGTCTCGGTAAGGCACTGACGAACTAAACACTCGCCGAGATACCAAACCGGCTCAATCGCCGTCTTCAAGTATAAGCGCAGGGAGCTGCGAGGTCGCAAACACTCCGTGATGGCAACCGGCACGCCCGTGTAGTGCTCCTAGGGCCTCCCAACGAACTGCATTTGAAACAAAGCTACTCAGCTAACTGGGGGCTCCTTAAGCTACCTAATCATCCTATCTCTATCTAAGGGAAGAAGGGAAGAGAACGAGAACTTACATCAAAGAACCCGAAGCTTGTTCATGCGACGCCCGCTGCGGTCCTCGTAAGTCGACTTGGTCGACTTCTTCTGAGACACCGTCCAACCCCTCACGGCAGGGTAAGCCGAGGAACACCGTATGTAGTCCCTGGACGCAGAGGAGTGAAGTAAGCATACAACCAAGCTTGTAATCAAACACAGCAAACACAAATTAGCCAATTTCTCAAAAATTGCCAAAGTCAAGATCAACATCAAACTAAAAAAAAAACTACCAAAAAAAAAACGCTCGTACCTCGAAGATGAGGCCGGGACCAACCGAGCAGAGCACTACCCGCTCCCACTGTCTCCGGACGCACCGCCGCTTGCGAGTACCGAGTAAAACTCGCCAAAGCCGGCGTAACCCGATCAAAGCGACCCAAAGTGTCAAGGTCGGCAAGAAGAGGAAGCACCTTGGTCGACAAGCGCTCGCCCTTGTCACCAAAGTACGTGGCACCCAAGAAGTACCACAACCACGCCCGCCTCCCTCGCGTCGGCCTCAACCTCCGTCTCCGGGCTCGCCAACGGCGCCCAACAACACACTGCCACCCTCTCGGTGAAGTGGTCCTTCACGTAAGAACTCGCAATCGGTGCGGAGTGACGTCGGAAGGCTCCGGCAAGCGTCTGATAAAAGCAGCGATGACCGCAGGGGAGGACACTCTCTCCGGAGTCGTGGTAAACTCAATGGGCAGCTCACCACAAGGAAGGCCGGATACCATGGCAAAGTCCTCTAGAGTCACGCCGACCTCCTCAAACTCCATGTGGAACGACGACGTCGTGTCCCAGTACCGGTCCAACATAGCACGGATCAAACACAGGTTCGACCTAATCGAGGACCTGTGAATGTCCCGCCAAGCGGCCACCAACGGCCCAAAAGCCGACCTCTCTATCAACGCCCTCGACCCGGCTCGGAGAACGTCGTAAAGACCCAAGCATGTAGAAAAGCCCGAGAAAGTCCTCATGGTGCCGATCTCCAAATCAAAATGATAACGCCGAATGCCTATTTAGGCCCGACACTTCAAAAATGACAAAATTCAACCAAATAATGCGACTCACCATGCCCTCGTGAGCACGTTTGGAAATGTGCCGTTCAAATCGAAACAACAACGCTACCGTCAAAACCCTCGGCCCACTCAGGGCGCCGCCCAGTAAAGAACCCTGCGGGGTCAGAACCCTTTGGCTCTCCAGTGTCGCAACGTCAGCGTCGTCCTCAACCGTCTCCGCTCTCCGCCTCTTGTGACCGCGAGACTCGACGTGGTGGACAGGGCCCAACTCAACAACCCTGTTGACGTCCCGCAACGTCTGCCTAGTCGCCCGAGGACGTCGCTCCCTCAAAGAAATCCTCCTCCCGGAGGTACTCGCCCCAGCCCCAGTCTGAGCTCTACCGGCGATAACAGCCCCAACAACGGGCTCCGCACGCTCCTCGACGGCCCCTGAGGCCCCAGCAGTCTGCTCAGGAGGTCTCTCCTCCTCGCAACATCTTCCACAATCACGGCGGGCGTGCTAACCGGTACTAATCGGGCCTGGCCCGAACAACTCCTCAAAAGTCGCAGACCATGAACTCGGCCTGCTCCAACACTCTCCTACAACAAAAATGTCACCAAATTTCGGCATTACGACGATGAAATGGATAAATCCAAAAAAAAAAAAACAACCTCCGCAATACAAAAAAAAAAACAAGGGCAATCCCGCCCAAAATCCAACCAAACAAAAACCCTTCACAACAAACAAACAAAAATGACTCGCCCCTCTTTTCAAGCAAAAGACGAGTCAAAATCACAAAAAACGGCATTTCAAGACCCATACAAGGTCTGCCAACAACCCAAAATACATTCCCAACACAATGGGGATTTTTCTACGGTTCAAAAAGGCAATTCATATGCTAATTTGAGCCCAAACCGGTCAAAATTCAAAAACGACCGCAAAAAGGCAAACGTGATTTTATCACGCCCCAAGGTGACCTAAAATACCAATAAGGTCCATTTCAAGGCAAACTGACTCAATTCAAGCCCAAATAGGCGCTTATTTTGTCAGACGTAAGACCGTCGCAAAAGGCAAAAACCCAATTTTGCCCACAAGCATCCAACGAAGGTCCTTAGATGGCAAACACGGGTTTTCCCAACTACAATGCAACCTAGTGGGGCCCACTACCCAAGAAAATAAACTTGGCATTATGAAATGAGACGGTTTCTCGCCTCATTCACGTTTTTCGAGCATAGGGAGCGGGAACGGGGACCAAAATGCAAACTAAAAGCACCCCTATACTCCTAAACAGGTTTCTAACCTAATGCAAACATCAATTTCACTCGAAATTGGCTCGATCAGAAACGCCCAATTCGATTTTTTAGGGCAAAATTTCGCCCTAATTCAATCAAGCTAAAATCGACAAATTTGAAAGGATTCAAGAGGAAATACTTACCTTGAGATGACATTTGTTGATAAAGGCACAAGAAAAAGCAAGCTAGAAGGTCCTTTAATGGCGATTTTGGCGAGATTTTGAGGTTGAAGATGAATGATCATCAGCAGCTCAACCTCGCGTCTTTTTAACAGAAAATTGGGAAGCCGGCTTCTATCGCCAGATGGCTCGCGCCTAAACCAGGCCTCCCCTTTTCTTTTTCAGCGAAATTTGGGTTTTGGCCCAATTTCCCATAACAAACCTCAAAATGTTCGTTGACAATATTGAATATTGTCATTTCCTCGAAAAACAAACAAAACCAAATAGTGAAAATTTAAATTCGCTATTTTCAAAAACTTCAAGCAAAACGGCGATCGAAACCGCCAACTTCAAAATAATAGCGAAAGTTCAAATCGCTATTTTCCTCCAACTTCAAAAATAATAGCGAAAGTTCAAATCGCTATTTTCCTCCAACTTCAAAAATAACAGCGAAAATTCAAAAACCGCTATTTTTCAAGCAACGGCGACACATAAACCGTCACTTCAATCAATAGTGAAGATCCCAAATTCACTATTTCTTTCAAATGTCAACGGCGGCACATAAACCGTCACTTCAATCAATAGTGAAGATCTCAAATTCACTATTTCTTTCAAATGTCAACGGCGGCACATAAACCGTCACTTCAATCAATAGTGAAGATCCCAAATTCACTATTTCTTTCAAATGTCAACGGCGGCACATAAACCGTCACTTCGAATCAATAGTGAAGATTCCAAATTCACTATTTCTTTCAAATGTCAACGGCGGCACATAAACCGTTACTTCAAACGCTATAGCAAACTCAAATTTGCTATTTTCCTTCAAAATTAAAACAAGCGGCGATTAAAACCGCCACTGCAAATTCAAGCCGACGAATGGTGAAAATTCCAAATTCACTATTCCTTCAAATACCAGCAGGGGGCTTCCTCGCGGAACCCGCTCATTCCAAAAACAGTGATAGTGAAAATCCAAGCTCACTATTTCCCCAGCGGCATCACGAGTTCGCTACTTTCAAAACAAGCCCATTCGACGCGGCTACCCCCATGGTCCATGAACCGACCTTATCATTGGCTGGCGATCCTTTGTCCGCAAGCATTCAAGGATACATCACGAAGATGCCTCGGGTACATTTTCTTATCACCATGGCTGGCGAGCCTTTGTCCGCACCCTTTCAAGGACACATCCCGAAGATGCCTCGGGTACATTTCCTTGTCTCGGCTGGCAAGCCTTACAACGCATCGCGACTGGCGAGCCCTCCTCACATACGCACCTCGGCTGGCGAGCCTTACAACGCACCGCGGCTGACGAGCCCTCCTCACATACGCACCTCGGCTGGCGAGCCTTACAACGCATCGCGGCTGGGGAGCCCTCCTCACATACGCACCATGGCTGGCGAGCCTTTGTCCACAACCTTTCAAGGACACATCCCGAAGATGCCTCGGGTACAGTTCCTTGTCTCGGCTGGCGAGCCTTATAACGCATCGCGGCTGGCGAGCCCTCCTCACATACGCACCGCAGCTGGCGAGCATTTATCCGCAACCATGCAAGGACATATCCGAAGATGCCTCAGGTATGACTCCTTCTTATGGCTGGCGAGCCTTTGTACGTAGTCTAACGGACTTTAAACGACCTGCACGGACAGTCGACAAACTCTAAAATGTTCCCGACGACAGGTCCTTGACTCGTACCCTCAAGTCGCCTTGGCGTCGCCCTTCCCGACGTCAGGTCCTTGGCCCGAATCCTTTCGAGCCGCCTCGACGTCGCTTGGGTCTCCAGGTTGTAATCTTCGATTGACCTGGGGGGCTCTACTTTGACTTTCGCCCTGTCCAAGCCTCAGTCAAAGTGGGGGCTCTGTAGATACCCAGTATCTGCTGAGACTCCAACAAACACCCGATGATTATCGGACTACAACATGTTTTGGGATCGCAGCGTTTGATCGACAGTTTGTGTACAACTTTACGTCGAAAAACTTAAAACGATTTCGAAAACAAAACATTTCAAAACATTTCAAAAATACCTGGAGTGTTTAATGCACGACGACGGGGTCGCAATGACACTAACTAGAGTCAAAACCGACACCGGACCAAAAACCGACTCGAAAATTTAAATCCCAACTCCAACAACGAGTCAAACCGAGTCAACCACAAAAACAAAATATCTTCAAGCCTTCTATGCTAAGTTTTCCCGGATTCATGTTGGTCAAGTACCAAACATGTGACTACAAAACCTAGGATAGAACAAATCATGATTGCGTTTGTTGTGATAATGACAACACAACTCGAAGTGCCGCGACGTGGCTCGCGCCTCTTTGAGCAGCCCAGGTGGCCACGTCGCTCAAAACTCACAAAACCACTCATTCTCCTATAAATACCCCTCAAATGCCACCCATTTGAGACTTACGCGAGTGTCCGCCCCCTCTTTTCTCCCTTAAAATTCTCGACTCGACTTCTAAAGTCACAATCCGACGCGTGTTTATGACCTACCGATCGTAAACACGAGCCTTACACATTGTTTGGTACCGTCATCGTGCATTAAAACTACTTGACCTACCACTTCGACCACTACACCATCACTAAACCTTTAAAACACTCTTTACTTACCAAAACGGTTTTAAACCGAGTTTTTTCCGATCAAACAAGTTGTTACGATTCGCCCACTCGCCATAACCAAGCATGTAAGTATGAGGGTGTAAAAATCCTCTTTTATTATGTTTTCATTTGTTTCATGACTTTAACACGCTAAAACATGCATAACATGAACCAAAACATGGGATAAACGAGCCAAAACCGATTTTTGGTCCGAGGCAGAAGCCCCTTAGGTCGCCAAATGGCTCGCGCCTAAATGGGGTGCTCAGACCAGAGATCAACCGTGTTTGTTCTTGTCATTTCCCTCAACCCATTTTTCATATTTGTAATCGGTTTTTACCATTTCAAGTATTTTCGAAACCTTTTTGTTTCATTTCACTTGTCTTAACCATAAAGCATTTTTCACCCTTGGTTCTTCATACCATGACGGTTAAATCCGTGTTTCGGTGATAATATTTGGTTAATGACATTTAAAAGGTATTTTAAAGCCTTTTATTTCATTTCTTTACATTTTCAAGCAAACATATTAGTCACCAACACGAAATCATCCTTGGTTCTACATACCATGCCGGATTTTAACCCGGGTACGATGACGAGTATCGACTAATTACATTCAAAATGGACTTAAAACAATTAGTCCATAATCATTTTCAAAACTATTCTTGTCAAGTTTGTCAAACCGAACCCGACACCGAATATTATCAAAACAATGATGATTATTCGATTCGAGTTCTTCAAATCAACAAATGCGGTCTAAAACGACCCCTTCAAATCAAACCGGGTTCAAATACCCATTTTCAATACGTTTTATAACGTTTTCTAAAAAGTCAGAACACGGCATATAAACCGTCGACTAACCCGCGCCTAAACAGGTTCTTCATTTCTCATTTCCAAAACCAGGGGGAGACCCCTTGTATCGCCAGCTGGCTCGCGCCTCATATAGCTGTCTGATACAGGGCCTGTTTCCTTCCAGCATTAGTCTAGGACGATCCCGACTCCGGTTAACCTGGATACAGGACGGATCAGATGACTATTCTGATTATTCAAAACCACACTTGCAAAATGCCTTACTAAGACAAATGGATCACGTTATGCACCCTAAACCTAATACGATAAATGGATGTTTAATTTCCGTCTTCCATGCAAATCAATCGTTAATCCAACTCGACACCTTATACTTGATACTTGGATTAAATCAACCGACTTATAAAGCTCACATGTTAGGTTTAAATCATTGGATGCGCATTCATGCATTTAAACCGTTTTATCAACTTTTGCATTCAACCAACCAAGATCGATCAAGAGAGGCCACTAAACGCTGGGCGGGATTGGGTGTCTGATTAAAGGGCTTACCAATACGTACCTTCACCTCTTACTCAGAAACTTTGGATAGTGGACGACCTTATCCAGGGCGTACGAGAGTCATTCTAGAGATAGGATGCTAAAGAGGGACGATTTTCTTATCTTTAGTACCTATGTAAAACGCTGCTTTGTGCTTTGATTTGACCGACGTATAAAGTGGAATTCGAACGGGTTCCAGGCATCCCACAAAAGCTTGGTGGCGACTCCGAACATCTCTAATCGTTTCGAGACCCTTACCGAGACGAAACCGACCGATCTAAAACGATCCGGTCGAAGGCATTTTTACGCCGCCGAGCGTGGCTTTCAAAAGACCTCTGTATGTCCACTGATCGGCTGGGCTTGCAGGTGGGCCATGTCCACAGAGGGACCGCAGCCGTACCCACCAAATCCCCGCTCATCATACCGAGCGATAACCCTGTCCCATTAATGTGCACATCCCCTCCCGTGGCGGGTTCCACGGAGGGCGAAACTAGGACGTGAAGCCACTCCCGCAAGTGACTCCACTCGATCGAGGACGCACCTCGAGAACCAGGAGACAAATGATCACTGCATAACCGCAACACAACATCAACACAACAAATCAGTATACACCAACCGAATACCATATACATGCTGCCACACAAACACAACTACAACACAACAACCACGACCTGACAACAACTCGACTCACTAGACCATCCACAGAAACGGAGTAGGCAAACCTACCTTTAAGCAACTGCAACCCTTCCATGCCAACACACGCAACATCCAGCAACCAAGCAACGCTTATACACACAATACAATCATCTATTACTACCATTCTAACCCTAACTGAAAACACAACGCACAGATGATGATGACGACATACCTACATGAGGAAAACTTGGCAAAGGATCGCTACCCGACTCAAGCTACGCACTCCTAAGGCATAAGGACCTTCAAGGCTTCCATGAAAGACATATGGTGAAGGGAAGAGGAAAGGGCGACATTTAGGTTTAGGAGAAAGAGGCGGAAATGATTTGCGGATTTAACAAAACACGATTATAAACCCTCGCTAAAAACACGTTACTCGATCGGGTGGCCCACCTACTCGATCGAGTGGCCCCTATTCGATCGAGTATCCAAGGTACTCGATCGAGTAGCCTCTACTCTATCGAGTACCACCCCTAACTCAAAACACCGGATAACTTTGGTATGCACTTCTAAGGACTATCACTGCTTCCAAGGTCGGTCAACGTTGGTCAAATGGTCTCTAAAAGGGGCGGGTATTACAGTCTTCCCCCCTTAAAAAGAACTTCGTCCCCGAAGTTCAACTCACCTATCTCAAAGCACAAGACACGGAAACAAAACGACATCACTACTCTTTCAACATAGGTCACTACTCCCCGAAAATACCATCCCCCATGTCATCATCATCAACTGTCTAACGCTCCATAAAGATTGACCTCTGCAAGCTACCACTTGAAATACCAACCTTATAACACGAACCGGCACAACTAACGATTACCCAACACATTACGAGATTACACTTTCACTAGCAACAACCATCATCACGAAATAAATCACATTAACACCACTATGTTACCCAACGATACGGTTCTATTCCCAACACATGACATCATAACTAACTTTCTATGACCGTCTTTTAAGCATACTATTCCACTTTACTTCAACACACAAACTACTCAACGCACAAGTGCAAACAATTATAATTTCATACAAGAAATGTAACCAAAGTAATAAAAAACCTTATAAACGAACAAAAAAATAATTGTAATATCGGCCTTTTTATTTTGCGACATTACTCTTCCCCTCTAAAAGGAACTTCGTCCCCGAAGTTCAACCCCAAACTAGTACACATGTTACTTACTACTTACATCTTGACAGATATCCAACCCATATTACTCATTATTGACATTACTCATTAATCATATAACCATTAAACCATAAAACATTTGCAAGCATATTCGAATAACTAGCCAACGTCAAGAATGCATGTATATACCATTTGTATTTGTATATGGGAGGACACATCTCCGGTGAAATATAACTAGTAGACATTATGGATGTAGAATGAATGCAATAAGAACCAACTACTACTCCACTATTTGTTACGAATACGCATCTAAAATCCAAGCACGACTTCCAACATATGAAATTAACGGTTTAAACATGTTACTAATCACCAATAACCATATTAAACAATTTTAATTAGTGAAAAGTTCCTGTAACAGTGCTACTCGATCGAGTATATAGTGGTACTCGATCGAGTGTCCGCTACTCGACCGAGTGTCTTGGCTACTCGATCGAGCAGCCCTGAGATCAGAATGCTCCATATCCATCACACCTGCAGCTACTCGACCGAGTGTGGGGCACTCTGTCGAGTAACCACAGGTCAAACCTTAGAGAATGCCTGTCATAACACAATATATATATATATGTTATATATATATATATATAAACGTCACATAAACGCGAGTCGGGCTGACACCCGACCCCCAAAATCCTGCAACAAGTTCAAACTAGCAAATCCGGCCTTATGGCCATCTGTGCAAGCCAAAATAAAAGTTCCAACTAAGAACGACTACCATCATCCAACATCATCCACTATAAACAAAAGAAGGAAAAAGAAGTATCACTCCTGCTGCTGCTGCTCATCCATCATCTCATCTCCATCACCATCCCCTTCCGAGGTGCCTACTCCCGACGACCCAAGATCCGCATCAACCCCAGCTCCAGCTCCAGGACTCACATACCATGGGGTCAAGCCACCAAAAGCAAAGGACTGAGGTGTCCCCCAAGCTGTCTGGTCCACCCCGTAAGAGTGAAAAACCCCACTATAGTCCCCAACTCCGCTCCACCACACTGGATGTGGTCCCTCGGTCCAAATCCCCTGAGCATACGCCATCTCATGCATGTTCCTGAGTGTCAAAGTAGATGACACTCTCTCTGCCAAGTAGCTCGAACACGTCTCCGGGGTGTCGAGGTAGGGGTAACAGGGTAAAGGGCGCTGCTGTGGTGCTGCTGGCCGTGGTCTGGTCTCAATTGTCCTCTCCCTCACATGATGAGGTCTTCTCCCCAACCTGGGTCTCTCCTCCACCGCTGCCTTGTTCTCCCCCTTCTTCGGCTCGGGCATCACCTGAAGGATCGTGTCATCAATGAGGTATGTCTGCAACTGCCGAGGTACGTCATCCTCCTCCTCCTCCTCCTCATGGGAGTCAACGCACTACCACCACCGGGTCTAACGGCTTTGTCGGTGGGAGGTGCTCAGGAGCCGAGATCCTCATCCAGCTCATACCCCACACTCTCCAAGCTAGGCCACCATCAGCTAAAGTTCTCAACCACTTCAGGTCGAGGTAGTAGTCTCTGTCCATGGTAGACACCGGTGTAGAGAGGAACGTATTCGAATATGCCTCAAAAGAGGCTAGCTTTTCACTAGCCGATTGGCGATAGCACCACAACTCAGGTACCGGGTGGTAGAAGTAGCCATCAAGGCAAGGCTAGCGCACACCATGGCAGGAGCATTGAAGACCACCCTCTCGGTCCGCTCCGGGTTAAGATAAGACATCAAAAGCAACAATTCATGATTGTTCAGCTTATTCATATCCGGTCTCTCATAAAGAAGGTTTGAGATAGAACGAAGAAAGATCCTCAAAGTAACATGTTGAACATCATTAATCAACATGTTGCTGGAGGTGGGAGCCGACTTTCCGTAAAATACAAGGCATAAGGCGGCAAACACCGCACTCAGATGGAATCTCACTGATGGAATCCTTGGGAGGCTTGGCCAACCCAAGGTGAGAAGAAAAAAGGTCCATAGACAACACAAAGCACGTGTTCATAAGACGAAACTCAACAGACTGCTCAGCTGGCTCGTATTTAAACGAGCTCATAAACTCCAAAGTCAGAAAAGGGTAGGAATGTTTCCTTAACCGATACAACCCCATAAATCCCAAAGCCTCAAAGATATGACGGACATCCGTCTCAATTCCCAAGTCATCAAGAAGTGTGGTATCCACACAACGGGTGGGTCTCATCTTGCGTTTTTGCAACGCCACAAATCTCTCTCTCTGTTTAAAGTCCACAAACACCACCGAAGGGTATTCCGTCACAGGGTACCTACCTTCCCCAACTTCGGGCGTGAAGCCCTCCCCTCTTACTCGACGGGTCCCTATGTTTAGTCTCGGCATCTGTTTGAAAGATACGGTTTAAACATACTTGCATAGGCACTTAAAACATAGAATTTACACAAACCGAACATTGAATAATCATCTAGGTACACACTTTCACCAAAAAATTCCCAATTGATACATAAATTCAGTTTATAGTAACTCGATTTATCTCTATAGTTTGTGAAAATTTTAGCATGATAAACATGATTTACTCGTCCAATTCAGCTATCATGGCATAACTCAAATGCTACTACATATATATACTTGACAACATGTGAAACATTTATATATGTTCATAGAAAGGCAACTTAAAACATGTCATCACCAACCTTCAACACTAGAAGCAAACATCTCATTTAGACTAGTCAGACGGTCTGTATAGCTGTAACGATTTTGACACATTCATCAACAATTAACATCACCATTACCATATTAAAAGTTTAACTCTTGCATATGTGTGGACAAGGCCCTCGGGAACTGCGTCCGCGGGATCCACACTAGGCATAATCGACTCGAGGTTCTTTCGAATCGAATTAAGACAAATTAGAGTCGCCACCAAGTTTTTTTGGGAACTTGGAACCGTTCAAGTCAACTTTAACCTTTCATCGAAAAGCATAAAGCCAATCGACTACGAGTGATTAAAGATAAAGACTTGTACCCTATATCACTCGATTTGAATGACTCTCGTAATCCAATGGTATTTAGACGGATCCACAAACCATAGATCTTGAGTAAGGGGTGAGGGTACGTGTTAGGAAGCCCATAAGGACACCTAACCCCGCCCGTCGATAACGGCCTCTACTAAGTCAAGTGTCGGAGTTCAAACAAGGTCATAGCTACTACGATATATGATATGCAAACATCGTTTTAAACCCTAACATGTGACAACAATTTCTATGTTGTTTTACATGCAACTAAACTAACTTTGTCAAAGTTGTAATTTAGCATGTGGGTTGATTGATCTAACAACATACAAAACAAAGCAAACAAGGCTTAAGGGGGAATGGGGGAGCTGTGTGATCTACCTATTACAAACCAGGCATTTCATGCCGACACAACGATAAATTTAAGGTACAACTCGATCTAAATACAATTGCTACATACGATACCATACACGACATACGGCCAATTCGGCCTAGGAAAACGTGCACAAAGGGGTGGCCCACGGCTCACATGACTCACGGCCTTGGGTCACTCCTCGTAATGTGTGCTTTCACTTAATCTTATCGAATTAGACATTGGGTCACGCACCAAAGCATGCATTAGCATAAACCGGGCCATGTTGCTTTAAACAACATGCGATTTACTACGCTCCTACATGCATTGGGGCACAACCATCTAACCAAACAAGACTAAGGTTTTGAAAGAGGTTTTGACTCGATAAAAGAAAGCTAACTCGAAAATTACAACTCGATAACAAACGATAAATTACAAGCGACAAAACAAATAAAGAACGAACGTTGCAAAACAAACGAAACAAGAAAAAACCAAAGGACACGACCAAGCCTCACGGCCTAAAGCCACGTCCAACCCTAAGTCCTAGGTCAGGTTCATTAGTTAGATCAATTGATTGCGAAATGAGCTCGAAACAAATTAGAAAACTAGTTAGAAACGACGTTGATCAATTGGAAGGATGTCGCGCAAAGGTGTATTCTACACGGTCTAAAAGGGGTCAAATTAGGTCAAGTTTGCTAATTAAGTTAACTCATCGAGTGTTAATAAGAAGGTGCTAATCACGCACTCTTATACTAGCGATAAATTAGGTGAAAGAGAGAGATGCATTTAATTAAGTTACAGAATCGCCAGTTGATTTTTAAAGCTATGTCGATTTACCCTAAAGTGTCTAATTAGGTTATTAAATTGATCTAATGTCATCTAAACGAGTTATATGTTAACAATAAGAGGTCATACTAACATGTGAATGGTCCTAGGGTGTGTCGAATTGGCCGAAACAAACAAAGGGTAAAAAACGAGGAGCGAAGTTAGAAGTTCGTTTTATTTATGTCCTACCTTGAACACGAGGATATGTAAATGAGACGGGGGTGTACGACCGACTGATGTAGCGGTTTCTTTCCCATCTCAAGTCAACGCGGGGTGTTCATGGTGGTACTTTAACTCATACTCGGACTAAACTAGTTTCATAGTTAATTAAACAATCGATAAACAAAACGATAAACGAATAAAAACAAACTATAAAAAACAAACATAGAAAAACGAAATAAAAGGGAGAAAGAGGAGGATTTGATACACCCTCAACCTACATGTATCGTTGACACCGTCTTGGGTCGTAATCGATGGTAGATTTTATCTCGAGAGGCCGTCGTCGACGAAGAAACAAAGCAAACACGCGTTTTTATCGAATCTGGACAGCAACTTTCAAACAGCGATTTCTCCCTCGTTTCACGATGAAAATTCGATTTAAAAGATGTTTTGAAAACTAGAAAGAGAGGAGAACAGAGATCTTAAAGCAACCTCTGCTCTTTTTGAGGTATTGGTCATGAAAAACGAGCACAAACAGAACTGGACAGACAGGAACAAACACGAAAAACAGAGTGTATAACACTCTGTTTTTCGAGGGATTTCGTGTACTCTCAAGGGCAATTTGGCTCGTAAATCTTTGTCTAATGTGTAGATGGATGTTATATGGTTAATTAGGAACAAGAAACTCGAGTTTTGATGGAGGTTTGAAGGAGGAACGAATTGTTTTTCGAAGAGGACACACAAACTGTTTCAGTTTGGATGTCGGTTTTGTGGAGGGTTTTTGAGAGGCAATTAGGGTTTGTTTCTGAGGTGTAAAGCTTGTGAGTGAAGGTAGGATGTATAGAGAACTTAGAGGAATGAATGTATGGTGAAGGGGTGGTATTTATAAGGGGTTAAAATAGGGTAAAAGGGAGGAGAGGCGATCGGGCCTGTTCACGCATAGCTGCTGTCCAGCAGCTTTTGTGAGGGTTTGAGAGGGGTTTTCTTGGTGGTTAAGCTAAGTTAATATGGGTAGGATACTAGGGTATGGGTTAGGGTTAATGGGCACGGGTTTTGGTGGTATTTGGAGCGGGTTTTGGGCTCGGGATTGAGCTGCAAAACAGGGGGGCTGCTTGGTGTTTTGCGCGGGCTGTTGGGGGTGATTTGGGACGGGATTTTGGCCATGGTTATGGGGTTTGAACTGGGGTTGGATGGGTAGTGATCTAGGTTGGTTAGTGTACTCGATATTCGTGCCAACTCGTAAAGAAAACGGGCTCAAAAACCGAGCTAAAATCGAGCTCAAAAACGTGTGGTTGAAACGAGTTCTTTTCGATTTTTAAATCGATTTTTCAAATCAATTAACACATTAAAATAAATGATTTTTCAAACCAAATATACTCATAAAATGATTTTTCAAATCAAATATTTATTTTATTTTCAATAAAATAAACTTGGGAAAATAAATTCAAAATAAAATAAAATGAATTGAATTCACCTAAAAAAAACCATAATTTAAATATCAATTAAATTAATAAAATGAACTCACTAAAAAAAAACATTAATTTAAATATCATTTAAATTAATAAAATACTTCATCGACGACGCCCATTCTACATCGTAAAACGAACCCAAATAATGACAATGACAACTAATAAATACATGTGTCCTATCATCATCGGGTGTTTGTCGGGTTCTCTATAAATTCCAATATCGACGGATACGGGTATCTACAGAGCCCCCACTTTGACTGAGGCTTGGACAAGGCGAAAGTCAAAGTATACCCCAGGTCCCTTTCGACCTGAGGATTCTGCGGGTCGTTTATAGTCCATTAGACTTGCGTATATAAGCTCGCCAGCCATAAGAAGAGATCGTACCTGAAACTTCGTTGGGGATTGCCTCTTGCTTCTATTGTGTCAAGTTGTCATCGTTGGTCATCGACCCATAAAACTGCATGTATGGTGGATTGAGCCTTATCCTTAGGCGCCTACGTATCCGTTTCTCGACGGAATCAAACCCGCGTCGTAGTTCGGCAAGAATCGCGACACTTGCCCAAAGTTTATCATCTGCTGGCATTTGTCCGAAATTCGTATCTGCTGACACTTGCCCAAAACTTATCATCTGCTGGCACTTGTCCGAATGGGACGGGACTTTCTAAGGAGGTTGCTGCCGCTTTCATCATTTGCTTTCAGCTACGGAATTCTTCCATTTCATACTCTTGTATTGAATTGAATTCTTAGTGGATATCATCCTTTACATCTTGGTAATGGTCTCTGAAGCCCACGGCTCGAGCCCCTGATTTGTGATGGCTCTAAAGTCGAAGACTTTAGAGCCCCCAGTTGAAGCATATCCTGCTGCATTTGAAACACAAAAACGTACTAGCAATAATCATCACATAAGCACATTTGGATCATCGATCCTAAAATTAGATCATTTGAAAGATTGGGTCATCGACCCGAAAATAGAATTTGAAAATTTTGAGTAATTGGGCCATCGACCCGAATTTTGAATTTGACATCACTTGGAATGTTGGGCCATCGACCAAATTTGAGTTTGAAAGATCGGGTCATCGACCAAAATTTGAACATGTTGAAAATTTTGAATAATTGGGCTATCGACCCAAATTTTGAATTTGAAATGAATCCCTTGGATGTTGGGTCGTCGACCCAAAATTTGATGCAAAAAGTTTTTGAAATTTCGGAATTCTGAAATCTTTGGCATTTTGAAATTGAACCTTGACGGGTGAGCAAGAAATACGACTCAAACACTCTGTATGACCCGTAAACAACGTGGGCGTAGCCCGCTACCGTAAAACAAAAAAGGAAAATAAAACCGTAAGTGTGCACGGGTTTTAATTCAATTATTGACTTGTTGAGGGTAGAAATGTAAATTGGCCGTTCTGGCGCTCCCCAAAATGCGATGGATGAGCAAAAACCCGATGCATCGTGCCAAAGACTGGTGTGAACTGGGGCGGGCCTAAGAGGCGCGCGACCCAAGGCCCACACGGCTAAAAAAACGGCACCCTAGGGGTGTCACCCTAGGTGTTTCCTTCCCTTGCACCTTCTATATATAAGGAAGAGTTGTATTGCCAAATTTATTCTGCTTTCTCCCAAACTGGTGCAAATAACATAAATCATTATGAATAATCTAGCGAGCGCTATGCGAGCGTGGGAGACAGACTTCACTGGCGCAGAGAGACAAGAATTAAAGACCGCTCAACTGGCGCAATTACTTCCCTTACGCCAGATCCGCCTTCAACCTGCGTTGTTGGAACACTGCCTTAGCTATTGGGATCCTTGTAACCATGTCTTTGCTTTTCCTGAGGGGGAGATCTGCCCTTTACGCGAAGAGTTTTCTGCCCTGGGAGGATGGGATGCTGAGGCCATACCGGCTATACCAAAATTTCATTCGAGGTGGCGTGGAACGTATCTAGACTGTCTTGGCCTTTCCAGGACGGAGTCGGAGGAGATAGTTACTGGTGACGAAGTCAACCTTCTTACTATTCATCGGAAATTTTGCATCTTGCGAAACAATACTTCACTGCCAGCGTACTGCCGCAGGGCGTTTGGATTGATCATGTTACATCTTTATGTCTTCGAAGGTAGGATAAACAAGACAACTTGTGTAGGACAAGCGAAGCTTTTGTCTATTGTGTCTCAGATGGAGACGGGACATAACCCTTCCCGGATTATTCTTCTTTGAAACCATCGGGGTTTAGATGCTAAGAAAATGAACCTTGGTGCTGATTGGTCGGGATGCTCCCGTCTATTGCAGGTAACAAAATCTATCCTCCTGATTTCGCATCCTTGATTGATTTTTCTTTTACCACAATTCTTGTGTTATTGCCACGATTTATTTATATTTTGCCACGATTTTGTTGCATTCTGCCATGATTTTGTCACGATTTCGTTGCATTCTGCCACGATTTTGCTGTATTCTGCCACGATTTTGCTGCTATTGTCTTTTTTTTTTCTCTTTTTTTTTCTCTTTCTTTTTTTTTTTTCACGTTTTTTTCCTTTTTTTTTCTTTCTTCTTTTTTTTTTCACGTTTTTTTTTTCTTTTTTCCTTTTTTTTTCACGTTTTTTTTTCTCTTTTCTCTTTCTTTTTTCTTCCAGGTGTGGCTTTGTGAGAGATTTTGGCTCTTTGCCCCGCCGCGTGAGCCCAGCTCGTATCTCGCCCGTATGCTGACTATGCGTGCCAAGCGGTATGAAGACGAGCATCAAAATGACCTTGCCTATTGGCGAAACAAGCTGACAGAAGGGGGAGGTCGCCCCCTTTGCTGGTTCATCCCTTGGCTTCGCCTCAAATCTTTTACTATCCTTCCGGACGATGATAAGACCAGACGTTTGCAACTACTGGGTTTAGAGAGGTCTATTCACATTTACCCTGACCGCGTCCTGCGTCAGATGGGTCGTAGACAAACAATTCCCAAGTGTGAGGCTGTTCTGGGACGAGCAAGAGAGCTAAATTCCTCTATATGTGATGATTGGCTCGAAAGGTGGCACCAAAGGCGTCTTTGGTACGTGTCCGCGCGCCCTCAGACCACTTGGGTATCCCCGTCATACACTAAGTGACTTAAAGAGAAAACTGGTTCAGGTAAGGATTTGTGCCGGAAGGACGAGCTTGTCGACATCAGATATTATGACAAAGGCAGAGACAGTCGCGACTTCTTCGCTAATGATCTTTCGTCTGCATCCGGACTGAAGCTAAAAACGAGAAAACTCCTAAGACCGACTCACAGTGTCGGTGTGTGGAAACGGTTGGGTTCAAAAGCACATTCGGGCTCAGCCTTGGAAGGAAGACTTGGCCCTCGCTTGAGTGCAAAAGATAGGCTGGGCCCTCGGGAGGAAATGATGATCCCTCCTAAGAAGCGCGCTAGACAGAACGCAACTACCCCTCCTCCACAGGAGCCTCAGCCAAGTGACCCAAAAGGCAAAGGGAAAAGGAAGATGTAGGAGCCTTCGACTCCAATCTATTATTTACTACTACTATTTATTTGTTGCTTGTTGTTTCTTCCCTTTTTTTTTGAAGGTTGTAATGGGCATCGCCCGATTTTAAATAAGACTTACTATTTATTAAAATTCCCAGTTTTTGCATAAAATTTCATTTTATTAAAGGAAGAGTCGGTTGTACTCTTATAAAGAGCTGCCTACGTATCTGTTGTCAACAGAATCAAACCGAGCTCGTAGTTCCACAAAATAAATGCGCTACAACTATCGCTTTATACGCACAAAAAGCAAAAGCAAAAGTGCCGCGGCCTAGACTTGCTCACGAGCACTGCAATTCGATATTTTATTTTACGACATTGAGAATGAGCTCTAAGGATAGTATTTCTTCAGTTGATCCAAATTTGTCGGATTTGCAAAGTCGTTTCCATCTAGATCTGTTAGTCTGACTGCGCCTCCCGATAATATCTTCTTTACCAGGTAAGGACCGGCCCAGTTCGGCTTGAATTTTCCCCTCGGGTCAATTGGTAGTAAGGCGCGAACGGACTTTAGGACTAAATCCCCATCTTTTATTCCTCGAGGTTTCACCTTCTTGTTAAATGCCCTTTGTATCCTTTTCTGATAGAGTTGAACATGGTGTAACGCATTTAACCGTCGCTCGTCGAGCATGACCAAGGAATCATACCTGGCTTGCAGCCAGTCAGCTTCAGGGACCTGACTTTCTAACAGGATCTTTAAAGAAGGTACCTCTAATTCGATAGGCTGAACTGCTTCCATCCCATATGTCAAGTAGAACGGAGTTGCTCCAGTGGCTGTGCGAATAGACGTCCTGTATCCCCATAGTGCGAATGGTATCTTCTCTGGCCATTCGCGATAATTGTCGGTCATTTTCCTGAGAATCACAGTGATTGTCTTGTTGGTGGCTTCCACCGCGCCATTTGTTTGAGGTCGATAAGGTGACGACTTGTGATGCTTGATTTTATACTTTTCAAGTATTACAGCAGTTTCAGCCTGGAAGTGAGTGCCATGGTCGCTAATGAACTCATGCGGCACACCATATCTACAAATGATTTCATTCTGAATGAACTTTGCTACCTGTTTTGCTTGTAGTACTTTGTATGATTTCACTTCTACCCACTTCGTGAAGTAATCGATGGCGACTAGCATGAAACAATGCCCACCTGTTCCAGATGGGTTAACCTTTCCAATAATGTCGATTCCCCATGTTGAGAAAGGCCATGGTGATGTCAAAGTATACAACAGTGATGGCGGCACGTGTTGTATATTCGCAAAGATTTGGCAATTATGGCAACGTTTGACATATTGGCGACAATCTGTCTCCATCGTGGTCCAATAATACCCTAATCTCATGATTTTATGAACCAGCATATGGGCATTCATGTGTGGGCCACATTCCCCGTCATGGACTTCTTCCATGACTCTTTTTGCAGTTGGTGAGTCTATGCATCACAGAAGGATATTTTGCGCGGTCTTCTTGTACAATTGTCCATCATTGGTTCTAACGAACTGAGCGGCTAGCATTCGAATAGCGCGCTTTCCGCGGTTATCCATATCAGGTGGATACTCTCCTGATTCTTTAAATTTCAGAATAGCATGATACCAAGGTTCAGCCTCGGTTTCCTCTGTGTCTCCGATTGCGTTAACGTAAGCAGGTGATGATCTTCGTTCGACACATATTGGCATAGTATCCATATGATCGGTATGTTAATTAGAGCACTAGCTTTGATAGGGCATCAAAAACCGGTTTTCATCCCCGGGAGGTGCACGTATTTGACGTCGACGAACAACTTTTCTAGTTCCTCGATTTTCGCTTGTACGGAGCCAGTATCGCCGGGTTTTCCACGTCCCGGCCACTTGGTTGATCACTAGTGACGAGTCCCCGTGTACTACAAGCTTTTTGATGCCTAACTCGAGAGCACTGTGCAAACCGAGTAGGCATGCTTCGTATTCGGCCGCGTTATTAGTGACATTAAAGTCCAACTTGATCGAAATGGGAACATGTTCACCTTCTGGTGAAATGAGTAGCACTCCTATCCCGTAACCCCTGCAATTCGATGCTCCATCGAAATAGAGGTCCCACGTATCGTTGTCTATGTGAACGATATCTTCGTCAGGAAACGACCACGTATCTACAACCTCGGTTTCTTCTATCGGGTTATCCGCCAGGAAGTCTACAACCGCCCTCCCCTTTATCACTTTTAACGGTACATATTTTAGATCAAACTCGGAAAGCATTAAAGTCCATCTTGACACCCTGCCGTTTAGAACTGGTTTTTCAAACAAGTATTTGATAGGGTCCATCTTTGAGTGGATGCAGACACTATGACTGAGCATGTAGTGTCGTAACTTCTTTGTCGCCCATACTAAAGCCAAACATGTCTTTTCGAGCTGAGTATACTTGATTTCATACTCCAAGAACTTTTTACTAATGTAGTAAATTGCTCTTTCCTCTTTATCGACTATCTGCGCCAGCATTGCCCCCATTGCAGTATCCGTAACTGTAAGATACAACAAAAGTGGTAACCCAGCCGTTGGTGGGCTGAGCACGGGAGGGGAAGATAGTATTTCTTTGATCTTATCGAACGCAGCTTGACAGTGATCATCCCATACGACGTGTTCCCCGACCTTCAATTTCTTGAAAATTGGCTCGCATATCATAGTTAGCCTTGCCACGAACCGACTTATATATTGGATTCTTCCAAGGAAACCTCGAATTTCCTTCTCGGTTTTCAGGTGAGGCATTTCCATTATATCCTTTATTTTTGATGGGTCCACCTCGATGCCATGGTGGCTAACGATGTGGCCCAACAGTTTGCCGGACGTGACTCCGAATGCGCACTTTTGGGGATTCAACCTCATGTTATACTTGCGCAATCGTTCAAAGAATTTGCGTAGTGTGCCAAGGTGGCCATCACGCTCCTTTGACTTGACAATCATGTCGTCGACATAAACCTCGACTTCCTTGTGCATCATATAATGTAACAATGTTGTCGCGGTCCTCTGGTATGTAGCCCCTGCGTTTATCAACCCAAAAGGCATTACTGTGTAGCAATAGGTTCCCCATTGCGTTCTGAACGCAGTCTTATGCATGTCTTCTTTCGCCATCTTGATTTGATTATAACCGGCGTATCCATCCATGAAGGATAGTAACGCGTGATTTGTCGTGTTTTCAACCAGGATGTCGATGTGAGGTAAGGGGAAATCGTCCTTCGGACTTGCCTTGTTTAAATCTCGGAAGTCGACACAAACCCGAACTTTACCATCTTTCTTTGGCACTGGTACGACGTTAGCCACCCGGTCCGAGTATTCTGACACCTTGATAAACCCAGCTTTGAGTTGCTTGTCGATTTCTTCTTTGACTTTCAAAGACCAATCTGTGTGCATTTTGCGTAGTTTCTGCTTGACTGGCTTATATCCCGGCTTGATTGGGATCCTGTGTTCCGCAATTTCCCTATCAATGCCTGGCATGTCTTTGTAGGACCATGCGAAAACATCTTTGAACTCATGCAACAAATCAATGAACCCCTGTCTTTCGGTGGGACTTAAAGTAGTTCCTATTTTAAGCTCCTGTGGTTCTAAGGTTGTACCTACATTGATAGTTTCGGTATCTTCGATGATCGAGGTTTTCTGTTCGTACTCTTCCAACCCTTTTATCAACTGTAAAGGTGGTTCCACTTCTTCTTCTTCTTCGACCAACTGTTCATCCTCGACCTCAGTCTCAATGTCATTATTAAAACAATCATTTTCAAAGTTTGAATTGCAATGTAAGTGAGACAAGTCGTAAGCAAAATCGGTTCATATTATTATTGATTTGAAATTGCGCGAAATGCGCTAACATTTGAGCCAACTGGTCAGAGCTCAGTGGCGAGATAGGGGTATTCGGGACAGGCCCCGGAATACCACCATTAGGAAAGGGTGCATAGGAAGGGAAAGCTAGGGGAGGGGTATTTTCAACACCTGACTCCTTAGACTCAATCTTAGGACCTAACTCAGACTCAGACTCCGACTCAGACTCAGACTCAGAATCGGTAACATCATCTGGCTTGAACATCTCTCCTTCTCCCGTTGTCAACTTGAAAAGGAGTCCCTTGTTATCAGTCCACTTGACGGTTTTCCGCCATCCCGTGTTAGTCCTAAGAGGATCTACATCGGTGATGAGGGTAGATGGATCGAACCGCTCGCTCCTCAGGATCATGCTTACCAAATCTTCTTTTGGTATTGGTGATTTCTTCTCTTCACCGAAAAGAAGACCCATAGCTTTCTCGTCATTTATTGGATCCGGTTTGGTTTCTACTGGCATCACGGTCAGAATGTCTTCAGGGATGTAGTAGCAATCTTGGAATACTTCGATTCCTGGGACCATAAGGTTCTTCTTTGGGTCAAAGATAGGTTCGGGGAAGTCCATGCAAGGGAATTCTTCCCCAGCTCTCACGAAGTGACCGTTTAGAGTTAGGTGATACGGTCCCATTTTAATATCTCGATCTTCGATCGTTCTTCCCCTCTTTTCCAGCAGATCTTTCCCAGTGGGCTCATATCCAAGCCCGAAGGTTACTCCTTTGGCTACTGGCGGTTTCAACTCGAATGTACCCTCCTTTCTAGGGTATAAAGAGAAACCGAAGTACTTCCCAGTCTTGAGAATCACCTCGCATGCGTGACTTCCCGTGTATAGATCCATATTCTCTCGCCGGAGTTCAGCTCGATCATGTTGACAATCTCGAAACCACATGCTTCATTGGCGCTTCGACCCTTACTTGAAGTAATGTCTCCTCCGCCACGAATGGCGTGGCGTCAATGGTGACGGTTTTGCCGTTGAGTGGGACCTTGATCTTTCGATGCAACGTTGATGTTACGGCCCTTGTAGCGTGGATCCAAGGCCTTCCCAACAATAAGTTGAAGGATGAGCAAATGTCAATTACTTGGCAACTCACTTTCTTTTCTACTTGCCCCGTCTGTACTACTAGATCGACAAGTCCACTTACTCGACACACAGTGCCGTCGAATGCCCGAACTGTCTGTGTAGTGGGAATGAAGTCATTCTTCTCCAGGCCCAGGATATGCGCTGTTTTCAAGGGGAGTACGTTGATAGCCGATCCGTCATCGACCAAGGTCATAGGGATATGCTTGTTGAGGCACACGGTAGCAAAATAAAGGGCCAGGTTATGTCGAGGCCCGAACGGTGGTAGATCTTCGTCGGAAAATGTCACGGCATTGGTAATTTGTGGCCGATTGTAATACTCCGTATTTATAGTCTTGGGGGTACTCTATCGAGTAGCCCTTACTCTGTCGAGTATGGGCAAGTTGCGGAATAAAATAGTTTCTGACCTGTTGGGCACTCGATCGAGTAGCTGGGGCACTCGATCGAGTAGGGGGGTACTCGATCGAGTACCTTGGGTACTCGATCGAGTGTCCGGTTTACGGGGAGTTTTTCGCGGGTTTTGTTAATTATGCGATTAGGGTATTTAAACATAATCGTCGTTGTTTTAATTCTCTTTTACCAAAACCTAAAACCTGTTTAAGAGAGAAAGCGTCATCATCTTCCTAATCGCATCCTTAACAATTCCCGAGTTCGACGGTCGGTTCGTATCGTAGTTCGTGTCGTTGGATTCCTTGCGTCGAGGGTAAGCTTTTAATATAATTTATATAATGTTTTGCTAGGTTTGGTCAAACCCTAATTTAGGATTTGGGGGTTTTATGAATAATAAGTAATTGGTAGTCTTTATGTGTTATATGTTAGGAGGAGAATTCGTAGAAGAGGCGTTTTGAGACAAATGTAGATACCGTCTGCGCGTGTTGTGCTTTCCGGTAGGATTTCCTACTCGCATTAGTCCCATAATGGGATATTGGTGATGTCTTTGTAATTAGTTGTTTGATATGATGATTGTATTGTGATTGTGATTGTGATTGTGATTGGTTTCTATGGCTCTCGAGATGCGTTCTCGGCTGAGTGGGGTCACTTGCGGGAGTGATCTCACGCCCTAGTTTCGCCCTTCGTGGAACCCGCCACGAAAGGGGATGTGCACATTAATGGACAGGGTTATCGCTCGTACGATGAGCGGGGCTTAGGTGGGAACGGCCGCGGTCCCCCATCGGCGGCGGTGGTCGGGTCCAAAGGGACGATCGGATTGAGATGATGGGAGTTGGTGGTGTGTGTGTGTGTGTGACATTCAAATTGTCTATTTGTCTTATTGTTGTTATCTATATTGATTGTGTGATTAGTACTTGACCCCCGGTGTTGTTTTGTAAAACTGCGGTGATCCATTCGGGGATGGTGAGCGAGATATTGAACAGTATAGAGATGATACTGGGATAGCTGGGATGGCCACGACATGACGATAGAGTCTTCCGCTGTAGTTTAGTATTTATTTACATTTCAGTTGAGAACAGATAGTTTGGAATAATGTATTGTACTTTCAGTTTGGTTTCGAGGATTGTACTTATTCATTAAATTACTTATAATAAATGTTGTTTCTGTTTTGTCTATTTGATTGTCATACCTCGGGCAACCGAGATGGTGATGTCTTCATACCTGAGTGGTCCTGGTAAGGCACTCGGAGTATGGGGGTGTTACAATTGGTATCAGAGCGACGATCCTGAAACCTGTAACCAATGAACTTAATGAACATAGGGAGTCAATTAAAATGAACCCGGGGTAAAAGTTGTAGGAGCTAGTGCAAAGGCTTGGGAGACGTCCTAAAGTCGCGGGGGTCGCCCTACAACTTTGAACCGGCCACATGGGGGAAATGTGTGTTGGGTCATGTGTGTGCTTAGTAACTTGCGTAACAATGTGATGGAATGTGTTGATGGTTGGATGTTCGAATTGGAAGTTGATGAGATGAAAGAAAAGTAATGTTATATATATAGACATTGTTGATGAAATGATAGCATGATGGAATGTTTTACAACGTGGCAATTAATAGCATGATTGTTATGATATAATGTGATTTATAAAGTTAGCATGTTAGTATACGACGTAATATGCGGGTAGCTCTTACGTATTGGTGGTACTTGATCGAGTGAGGCTGACTCGATCGGGTGGGTTTTTGGCGATTTTGAGTCCAGAATCGAGTTTTTGGGCACTCGATCGAGTAACTAGGGGTACTCGATCGAGTAGGAGGTCACTCGATCGAGTAGCCTAGATACTCGATCGAGTGGGTTAGAGATCGAAGGTCCTTTTTGGTTCTGAGTTTGGGTACTCGATCGAGTACATGGGGGCACTCGATCGAGTAGCCCGTTACTCGATCGAGTGGGTTTGGATACTCGATCGAGTAGGTTCTGGGCAGCGCGTTTTCGTGTTTTGAGGTTTAGTACGCGTGTTTATGTTTATCCCTTTCTTATATAGCTTCAAGATGCCGCCCAAGAGAAATGCCTTGTACGCGAGAGCCGAGCTTATGACTACGGATGACATCGTTAAGATGTTGGAACACCAGGACGCTCTTCTCGAGACCCCGAAGAGAGTGAATGAGGACAAGGATAAGAGTAAGGAGAAGGAGGTTGACCATGCTAAAGTCAGCCTCTATATTGCGAGGTTTAACCCGAAGGAGTACAAGGGAGTTGAGGAGCCTAACCATCTTGATAGTTGGGAGAGGAGATGGAGAACATACTAGATTTAGTTCGCCGTCCCGATGAGATGAGAGTGGATCAGCCGCATTCTATCCGAGGGAGGCAAATGGCAAGTGGTGGGATTCAGTGAAAGTGAGTGCCAAGGAGATATATACCAACCAGGGGTTACCCGCTATACCTTGGGAGGAGTTTCGTAGGGTCATGAGGAAGGAGTTCGTACTTAAACATGTGAGGAGTAAGTTGAGAGAGGAGTTCGACAAGTTTAAGATGACTACTGAGATGTCTCGTGGCGAGTACTACAGTGCGTTCAATGAGAAATCCAGATATGTTGAGGATATGGGTTTGAGTGAGGAGAATCTGGCTTTGAGGTTTGAGAGAGGGCTAACCACGAAGATTATGGATAAGTTACCCGTGGGAGTCCTTACTGATGTGAAGGAAGCGTATGAGAGGGCTGGGAGAGCTGAGAGACTAGTGGAGATGGCTCAGGAGAGGTCAGGTGGAGAGAAGAGGAAGTCTGAGAGCGAGGGTGGTGGCCAATCTAATTTCAAGAAAGGCAACCACAATCAATCTAAGGGATTTTCTTCTCGGGTCCGGGTTTAGTCTTTGGAACTTCCTTTGGGCGTGGCCGTGGGAGTGTGAGTAATAGTTGGGGAGTGACTGCTTTGGTTGTGGTGGCGTAGGCCACAAGAGACATGAGTGCACAAGTGCACCAGATCCTTTCGAGACTCGCGCGAGCTTTGCGAGCAAATGCAAATGTGGATCATGGCCAAACCGGGAGGTCGAGCTACCGAGTGGAGGCAACCGCAACGGCGGTAATTCTTATGCGAAGACACCGATGAACAACAACAACAATCAAGGGTCGGGTGCTAAGCCGACCGCATCGCCTAGTCTTGTCCGGGTAGGTGGGCGAAGACCGATGTGGCAAGTTGTTCATGATGGACAAGAAGGCAGGTGAGGAGGATGCGCACGTTATCACCGGTACATTCCTTGTTAATGGTATTCCTACGTTTGTTTTGTTTGATTCGGGGCTTCTCGATCGTTTGTGTCTTCGAGTCATGTAAAACAGTTGGGTTTGAGAGTATATGAGTCTGTTAGGGAGCAAGTTTTCATACCTTCAGTGTGAGTCTGTATCGTGTGGGAGGTTGTTTAGAGATGTATCTTTGATAGTTGGGCAAGTTGATTTCCCTGTAGACTTGCTAGAGTTTCCTCTTAATGGTTTTGAGATGATAGTTGGGATGGATTGGTTAGGAAAGTATAAAGCTAAGATAGACTGTCATCAAAAGAAAGTGTCCCTAAGAGGTCCTAAGGGTGTAAGTGTGTCTTATCGTGGGTTTCTAGTTAAACCCAAAGTTAAGTTGATTGCAGCTGTCACTTTGAAGTCGTATCCGAGGAAGGGATGTCCTTTGATCCTGTGCCATGTGAGAGATGACCGGATAGAGAGCCCTAGATGATGAGATACCAGTGGTGGGAGAGTTTGCGAGATGTCTTTCCGAGGAGATTCCGGGGTTGCCACCGAAGAGGGAGATAGATTTCACCGTTGAGTTGAAGCCAGGGACGGGGCCAATCTCTAAGGCACCGTACCGTATGGGTCCTAAGGAGATGGAGGAACTTAGGAGACAGTTGGATGATTTGATAGAGAAGGGGTACATTAGACCAAGTGTATCGCCTTGGGAGCACCAGATTACTGTTCGTGAAGAAGAAAGATGGGAGTTTGAGGTTGTGCATAGATTACCGGAGTGAACCGTGTGACGATAAAGAACAAGTATCCTTTGCCAAGGATAGATGACCTGTTTGATCAGTTGAGTGGTGCAACAGTCTTTTCTAAGATTGATTTGAGGTCGGGTACCATCGGTGAAGATTAGAGATGTGGACATACCGAAGACAGCTTTCACGTCGAGGTATGGCCATTATGAGTATGTGGTGATGCCATTTGGGTTGTCTAATGCGCCGGCGGTGTTTATGGATTTGATGAATAGGATCTTCGAGACGTTCTTAGATCGGTTTGTAGTAGTGTTTATCGATGACATCTTAGTCTACTCTAAGACTAAGGAGGAGCATGAGGAGCATCTGAGGATCGTGTTGCAGACTTTGAGGGATCATGAGTTGTATGCTAAGCTGTCCAAGTGTGAGTTCTGGTTGGAGAAAGTTGCCTTTCTGGGGCATGTAATCTCTAAAGATGGGGTAGCCGTGGATCCGGCGAAGATTGAGGCAGTGACAAAGTGGGAAGCACCAAAGAATGTTCTTTGAGGTGAGGAGTTTCTTGGGTTTAGCTGGATACTACAGACGGTTCGTGAAAGATTTCTCCAAGATAGCTAGACCGATGACAGCGTTGATGAGGAAAGAGAACAGGTTTCGTTGGGATGAGAGTTGTGAGACGGCGTTCCAAACCTTAAAGGAGCGTTTGACCACGCTCTGTTTTGGCATTGCTGAAGGGGAGCGAGAATTTCGAGGTTTATACAGATGCCTCGAAGAATGGGTTGGGGTGTGTGTTGATGCAGAATGGTAAAGTAATTGCCTATGCTTCTAGGCAGTTGAAGCCTTATGAGGAGAACTACCCTACTCATGATCTGGAGTTGGGTGCAGTGGTGTTTGCTCTCAAGATTTGGAGACATTACCTTTATGGAGCAATCTTTAAGGTATTTTCTGATCACAAGAGTCTCAAGTACATCTTCACGCAGAAGGAGTTGAACATGAGACAGAGGAGGTGGATGGAGCTGATTGGCGATTACGACATGGAAATCATCTACCATGAAGGGAAGGCCAATGTTGTTGTTGATGCTTTGAGTAGAAAGAGTGTACATTCCTTGTGTACGCTCTATCTTTGATGAGGCCGAGGATGAGGTAGCGAGCTTTGGGATTCACATGATGCGAAAGGAGATGCTATGGGTGATATGACAAGACACATGGAGTTTTATGATGACATTCGGGATAAGCTGGCTTTGGATCCTAAGATAGTGGAGTGGAGAGCTGGAGTAGAGAAAGGGACAGTGTCCGGTTTTCCATTCATACAGATGGTAGCTTGAGGTTTGATGGTAGGTGTGTGTTCCTAATGACGAGGAGTTGAAAAAGACAATCATGACAAGCGCATTGCACACCATATTCAGGTGCATCCGGTGGAGACAAGCTTTACAAAGATTTGAAGAAAACGTTTTGGTGGCCTGGGATGAAGAAAGAGACAACTGAGTTTGTGTCCCGTTGTTTGACATGCCAGAGAGTTAAAGGGGAACAGAGAAGACCACAAGGTAAGGTTCAGTCTTTGGAGGTGCCTGAGTGGAAGTGGGAATCCATTTCCATGGATTTCATTGTGGGTTTGCCGAAGAGTCAACAAGGTAACAACATGATTTGGGTGATAGTGGATCGTCTGACCAAGTCGCTCACTTTGTTCCAATGAAAGATACATGGACTAAGGCACAATCGGCTATGGCCTATCGAAAGAACGTGCTTAAGTTACATGGAGTCCCTAAGGACATAGTGTCCGACAGAGATGCGAGGTTTATATCAAGGTTTTGGAAGGAGTTGCAGAATCGTTGGGAACAGCTTTGAAGATGAGTACAAAGATTTCATCCTGCGACGACAGGCAGACGAGAGAACAATCAAGACTCTTGAGGATATGTTGCGAGCTTGTGTGATGGATTTTGGTGGTAGCTGGGAGCAGAGGTTGGACTTGATAGAGTTTTCTTACAACAACAGCTATCACACTAGTATTGGTATGGCACCGTTTGAGGCTTTGTATGGGAGGAGATGTAGGAGTCCGATCTGTTGGGACGATAGTCTTTGAGGCAAAGGTTTTAGGACCAGAAATGGTACATGAGATGGTGGAACAGATTAAGATGATCGAGAAACGGATGAGAGCAGCCCAGGATCGACAGAAGAGTTATGCAGATCTACATCGTCGGGACATAGAGTTTCAGGTTGGGGATAAGGTTCTTCTGAAAGTGTCTCCTATGCGTGGGGTTATGAGGTTTGGGAAGAAAGGCAAGCTAAGTCAGAAGTTTATAGGGCCTTATGAGATCTTAGAGCGAGTTGGGGAAGTGGCTTATCGTTTGGCTTTACCGGCTGCGTTGGAGAGAGTGCATAATGTGTTTCATGTATCGCAGCTGCGGAAGTATGTGAGTGACCCGTCACATGTGTTGGAGGCAGAGAACTTAGAGCTTGATGAGTCTTTATCATATCTGGAGGTGCCTAAGCAGATCCTAGACCGAAAGGTTAGAAAGACTAGGGGTGGTGAGACAGTTTTGCTTAAGATCCTTTGGTCTAACCACGAGACTGAGGAAGCTACATGGGAGGCAGAGGATATCATGAAAGAGCGTTACCCTTTCCTTTTTGATCAGGTATGTATGGTTACGGGGACGTAACCTTGTTTCTTTTAGGGGGGTAGGAGATGATCGCGAGAGTTTTTAAGAGCTCTATATACACCTTTTATATGTTGTGTCGGTATGATTGTCGGGATAGGTTGGGGTTAGTATCATGTTTTACGTTGTGTTTTGTTTGACCTTCGAGTCGGGAGGCTTATGGGAGTACCTTTGTTTAGTGGTGGTTTGAACTTCGGGGACGAAGTTCCTTTTAAGGAGGGAAGACCGTAATACTCCGTATTTATAAGTCTTGGGGTACTCTATCGAGTAGCCCTTACTCTGTCGAGTATGGGCAAGTTGCGGAATAAAATAGTTTCGACTGTTGGGCACTCGATCGAGTAGCTGGGGCACTCGATCGAGTAAGGAAATACTCGATCGAGTACCTTGGGTACTCGATCGAGTGTCCGGTTTACGGGGAGTTTTTCGCGGGTTTTGTTAATTATGCGATTAGGGTATTTAAACATAATCGTCGTTGTTTTAATTCACTTTTACCAAAACCTAAAACCTGTTTAAGAGAGAAAGCGATCATCATCTTCCTAATCGCATCCTTAACAATTCCGGAGTTCGACGGTCGATTCGTATCGTAGTTCGTGTCGTTGGATTCCTTGCGTCGAGGGTAAGCTTTTAATATAATTTATATAATGTTTTGCTAGGTTTGGTCAAACCCTAATTTAGGATTTGGGGGTTTTATGAATAGTAAGTAATTGGTAGTCTTTATGTGTTATATGTTAGGAGGAGAATTCGTAGAAGAGGCGTTTTGAGACAGCTGTAGATACCGTCTGCGTGTTGTGCTTTCCAGGTAGGATTTCCTACTCAGTATTAGTCCCATAATGGGATATTGGTGATGTGCTGTAATTAGTTATTTGATATGATGATTGTATTGTGATTGTGATTGTGATTGTGATTGGTTTCTATGGCTCTCGAGATGCGTTCTCGGCTGAGTGGGGTCACTTGCGGGAGTGATCTCACGCCCTAGTTTCGCCCTTCGTGGAACCCGCCACGAAAGGGGATGTGCACATTAATGGACGGGGTTATCGCTCGTACGATGAGCGGGGCTTAGGTGGGAACGCAGCGGTCCCCCACGGCGGGTGGTCCAAAGGGGACGGTCGGATTGAGATGATGGGAGTTGGTGGTGTGTGTGTGTGTGTGTGTGTGTGTGTGACAGTTCAGCTGTCTATTTGTCTTATTGTTGTTATCTATATTGATTGTGTGATTAGTACTGACCCCGGTGTTGTTTTGTAAAACCTGCGGTGATCCATTCGGGGATGGTGAGCAGATATTGAACAGTATAGAGATGATACTTTGGGATAGGCGGGATGGCCACGACATGACGATAGAGTCTTCCGCTGTAGTTTAGTATTTATTTACATTTCAGTTGAGAACAGATAGTTTGGAATAATGTATTGTACTTTCAGTTTGGTTTCGAGGATTGTACTTATTCATTAAATTACTTATAATAAATGTTGTTTCTGTTTTGTCTATTTGATTATCATACCTCGGGCAACCGAGATGGTGATGTCTTCATACCTGAGTGGTCCTGGTAAGGCACTCGGAGTATGGGGGTGTTACACCGATTCTGGGCGATGTGAGTGACCATGTCTGCAGGAGTAGTATTTGATTACACGGTCATGTTCATCAAGGCTTGCAACAAAGCCTGACGATGTTCGAAAGAGCTCAAGATAAGTTGCCAAATAGACACGTCGGCCTTAGTCTTTTGGAGTTGCTTGATGAGAGAAGCCTTGGAGGTCGACCCTTCACCAAGAACTTTGACCACTGCCGGCTCTTTGAGAGGTGCCTTGCTCGGGATGTCCTTAGCTTTCTCCACACGATACGGGCGCCCGGATCTAGTCAGATGGTTTGACTCTAAAGCATGTTGCCTCAGTTTTAAGATTTCTTCTTGGGTGTGAGGAATTGTCGCACCTTTGACGAGGTAAACATCGTCCTCGTCATCAGCCCAAACGCCATTAACTTCATTGCTGCTTCGGAGTATGTAAGGAGTACAATCGACCACAAAATCCCCGAATGTAATCTCGTTTCTCGAGCTTGGTAGGAATTCGGAGCAATCCACGAATATTCTTCCGACGAAAACCCCTTTTAGACGACATGGGCGGATCAAGTGAGAGTAATCGACACTATCTTCGGTAGAGACAAAGTTAGTGTGGTCGCCAAATGGGTGACGTTGTTGGGCTTTATGGCCGGGATTGGGAGCGTTCCGTTCTCAATCATATCTTGAATTTCGTGCTTTAGTCTAAAGCACCTTTCAGAATCGTGTCCCTTCCCTTGATGAAAGGCACAGTTGGCATTCGGTTTGTACCATTTGCCTTGTTGTTCAGCAGGTGGATCCGGAGTTGGATCAATGGGCTTCAACTTTCCTTGGGCCATGAGCCTTTGGAGAGCGTAGGCGTAAGTGCACCCGATATCGGTGAATACCCTCGGAGCTTGGCGCAGAGGCCTTTTTGACTGTCCATCTAAGAGATTGACAGTTTCAACAAAGTGGGCCGCTGCTGGTGCTTTTGCTTTAGATGACGAGGCCCCCTGGTATCCTTTTGGCTTCTCGGCTTCAGCCATTCGGACATCGTCCTCTACCTTTATCCCGATTCTTATCAATTCTTTGAAAGAACCAAAATTCTGGTATTTCGAGCATTACGGTAAAAGTGTCGTAAATTCTTCACGAACTTATCTACCATTTCGACTTCATCGGGCTTCTTAGCTAGTTTCACGCTTTCAGCGCGCCATCTTGCGAGGAATTCAGTAAAGCCCTCTTTTTCCTTCCGTGTCATTACTTCCAAAGTCCTTATGTTGGTTTGAATCTCAACATTGTCGATAGTGCTTACGAACTCCACCGTAATATCTTCGAAAGTGGGGAAGTTATTAAGGTCAAGATTATAGAACCACGCCTTCGGTGTTCACCCGAGAGATTGGGCAAAAATTTCGGAGAGCATGTCGGCAGGTACTCCCTTCATGCTAAGTACCCTTTATAGGCCTTAACATGGTGGATCGATCTTCGGTGCCCTTGAACTTTGGGATGTCGTGAGTACCATGTTCGTGGGCAACTTATCCCGAATCGGGGCATAGGCCCTAGCATTCTCATAGTGAATGTTCTTCCCCTGGGAGAGTTTCAAACGGTCCTCAATGAACTTGAACCGTTTCTCCAGATCAGTCAGAGGTGGGGTAGATGAAGCGGAATCTTCACCCAGCTTAGATTCGATTGCATCCATTCGGGTCATCATGAGGTTCACGGCCTCGGTGAGCTTGTTGATAACATCTTCCATTGCTTGACGTCGGGTTTTTGGCGGCCTTTCTACAAGAAAACCCCGTACTGAGTCAATATTTAAAGTAAGAGCCCCTGCACACTTAAGGACACGACCCCAACTTGACTCAAACAAAGACTCGACTTGAGACTGACTAACCAAAGGTTCGACTCACGGTTGGATTTAGACCTTAATTCATTTTAGACTCGACAAGACGACATGACTCAAGTTGTCATAGCATGATTTTAAACTGGACTCGGTGTGACTAAACCCGTGATTGGACTAACATAGTCCTTAGGTTCGAGTGAAACGTCCTAAAGGGCCTAGCTTGGACGTTTCTGTGGACTATCCTAGACCAAATGGTCGACCAACATGACTCAAAGCCCAAGAGGTGAGCTTGGGTGACCCAACAGGGTCGTGTTCTAGACTCTTGGAACGAAAAAACGCCTGGCCTAACACGGCCATGACCCGGACACGACTCGACGCATTTCATGCTTGGTTGAGGTTCGAGAGGCATTTTGGATTGATTTTGAAAAACGAAGGATTGATTTGAAAAATGAGATTTGAAATGGGAAGCATGCCGGCTATAAAAGCTCATTTTGGCCGAAATTTCTAGTCCTATTTGGGCAGCATTCCGCGTTTTGAAAATCATGCTAAGTTTGAAAGTAAGTTGTTCAAAAGTTCGGTTTTGAAATGGACATGGAAAATTTTGAAAAGACTCGGGAAAACACCTTGCACATTGTCATTCTCATGTTATAAGGATGTATGCTCCTAGACATCTCTAAGTCTCGGCAAGTCTTCTACAAGAAGGTTTATGCCCTCCATCCTTTTGCGGTCTTATAGAGCAAGGGCCTTAAGGTAAAGTATCTAGAAGAGCGTCCCCACCATCAAGAACCACGCGAGGTGAAGTGGAAGCGAGCAATGTGCAGCTTCCTAGCATAGTGGGACGTCGCCCCCCACGCATCACAAAGAAACGCTGGGACGGCCCGGGAAAATCCTTAAGGGTTTTTGCATGAATCGTAGCACTATGAGTAATGTTTTACTTTCCAACACTTTCTTTTCAAGTTTCACCTCAGAGGAAAAGACCCTAGAAACAAAGTGTAACTAGTCCTCTTTTCCCAGTGAGTCGCCAAATCAGGACAAGGCCCTCAGGAACTGCGTCCGCGGGATCCACACTAGGCATAATCGACTCGAGGTTCTTTCAAATCGAATTAAGACAAATTAGAGTCGCCACCAAGTTTTTTTGGGAACTTGGAACCGTTCAAGTCAACTTTAACCTTTCATCGAAAAGCATAAAGCCAATCGACTACGAGTGATTAAAGATAAAGACTTGTACCCTATATCACTCGATTTGAATGACTCTCGTAATCCAATGGTATTTAGACGGATCCACAAACCATAGATCTTGAGTAAGGGGTGAGGGTACGTGTTAGGAAGCCCATAAGGACACCTAACCCCACCCGTCGATAACGGCCTCTACTAAGTCAAGTGTCGGAGTTCAAACAAGGTCATAGCTACTACGATATATGATATGCAAACATCGTTTTAAACCCTAACATGTGACAACAATTTCTATGTCGTTTTACATGCAACTAAACTAACTTTGTTAAAGTTGTAATTTAGCATGTGGGTTGATTGATCTAACAACATACAAAACAAAGCAAACAAGGCTTAAGGGGGAATGGGGGAGCTGTGTGATCTACCTATTACAAACCAGGCATTTCATGCCGACACAACGATAAATTTAAGATACAACTCGATCTAAATACAATTGCTACATACGATACCATACACGACATACGGCCAATTAGGCCTAGGAAAACGTGCACAAAGGGGTGGCCCACGGCTCACATGACTCACGGCCTTGGGTCACTCCTCGTAATGTGTGCTTTCACTTAATCTTATCGAATTAGACATTGGGTCACGCACCAAAGCATGCATTAGCATAAACCGGGCCATGTTGCTTTAAACAACATGCGATTTACTACGCTCCTACATGCATTGGGGCACAACCATCTAACCAAACAAGACTAAGGTTTTGAAAGAGGTTTTGACTCGATAAAAGAAAGCTAACTCGAAAATTACAACTCGATAACAAACGATAAATTACAAGCGACAAAACAAATAAAGAACGAACGTTGCAAAACAAACGAAACAAGAAAAAACCAAAGGACACGGCCAAGCCTCACGGCCTAAAGCCACGTCCAACCCTAAGTCCTAGGTCAGGTTCATTAGTTAGATCAATTGATTGCGAAATGAGCTCGAAACAAATTAGAAAACTAGTTAGAAACGACGTTGATCAATTGGAAGGATGTCGCGCAAAGGTGTATTCTACACGGCCTAAAAGGGGTCAAATTAGGTCAAGTTTGCTAATTAAGTTAACTCATCGAGTGTTAATAAGAAGGTGCTAATCACGCACTCTTATAATAGCGAGAAATTAGGTGAAAGAGAGAGATACATTTAATTAAGTTACAGAATCGTCAGTTGATTTTTAAAGCTATGTCGATGTACCCTAAAGTGTCTAATTAGGTTATTAAATTGATCTAATGTCATCTAAACGAGTTATATGTTAACAATTAGAGGTCATACTAACATGTGAATGGTCCTAGGGTGTGTTGAATTGGCCGAAACAAACAAAGGGTAAAAAACGAGGAGCGAAGTTAGAAGTTCGTTTTATTTATGTCCTACCTTGAACACGAGGATATGTAAATGAGACGGGGGTGTACGACCGACTGATGTAGCGGTTTCTTTCCCATCTCAAGTCAACGCGGGTGTTCATGGTGGTACTTTAACTCATACTCGGACTAAACTAGTTTCATAGTTAATTAAACAATCGATAAACAAAACGATAAACGAATAAAAACAAACTATAAAAAACAAACATAGAAAAACGAAATAAAAGGGAGAAAGAGGAGGATTTGATGCACCCTCAACCTACATGTATCGTTGACACCGTCTTGGGTCATAATCGATGGTAGATTTTATCTCGAGAGGCCGTCGTCGACGAAGAAACAAAGCAAACACGCGTTTTTATCGAATCTGGACAGAAACTTTCAAACAGCGATTTCTCCCTCGTTTCACGATGAAAATTCGATTTAAAAGATGTTTTGAAAACTAGAAAGAGAGGAGAACAGAGATCTTAAAGCAACCCCTGCTCGTTTTGAGTTATTGGGCAAGAAAAACGAGCACAAACAGAATCGACAGACAGAACAAATCACAAAACAGAGTGTATAACACTCTGTTTTTCGAGGGATTTCGTGTACTCTCAAGGGAAATTTGGCTCGTAAATCTTTGTCTAATGTGTAGATGGATGTTATATGGTTAATTAGGAACAAGAAACTCGAGTTTTGATGGAGGTTTGAAGGAGGAACGAATTATTTTTCGAAGAGGACACACAAACTGTTTCAGTTTGGATGTCGGTTTTGTGGAGGGTTTTTGAGAGGCAATTAGGGTTTGTTTATGAGGTGTAAAGCTTGTGAGTGAAGGTAGGATGTATATAGAACTTAGAGGAATGAATTTATGGTGAAGGGGTGGTATTTATAAGGAGTTAAAATAGGGTAAAAGGGAGGAGAGGCAGTCGGGCCTGTTCACGCATAGCTGCTGTCCAGCAGCTTTTGTGAGGGTTTGAGAGGGGTTTTCTTGGTGGTTAAGCTAAGATAATATGGGTAGGGTACTAGGGTATGGGTTAGGGTTAATGGGCACGGGTTTTGGTGGTATTTGGAGCGGGTTTTGGGATCGGGATTGAGCTGCAAAACAGGGGGGCTGCTTGGTGTTTTTGCGCGGGGTCATTGGGGTGATTTGGGACGGGATTTGGGCCATGGTTATGGGGTTCGAACTGGGGTTGGATGGGTAGTGGTCTAGGTTGGTTAGTGTACTCGATATTCGTGCCAATTCGTAAAGAAAACGGGCTCAAAAACCGAGCTAAAATCGAGCTCAAAAACGTGTGGTTGAAACGAGTTCTTTTCGATTTTTAAATCGATTTTTCAAATCAATTAACACATTAAAATAAATGATTTTTCAAACCAAATATACTCATAAAATGATTTTTCAAATCAAATATTTATTTTATTTTCAATAAAATAAACTTGGGAAAATAAATTCAAAATAAAATAAAATGAATTGAATTCACCTAAAAAAAACCATAATTTAAATATCATTTAAATTAATACAATGAACTCACTAAAAAAAACATTAATTTAAATATCATTTAAATTAATAAAATACTTCATCGACGACGCCCATTCTACATCGTAAAACGAACCCAAATAATGACAATGACAACTAATAAATACATGTGTCCTATCATCATCGGGTGTTTGTCGGGTTCTCTATAAATTCCAATATCGACGGATACGGGTATCTACAATATGCCTTCATATTCAACACAAAACCTCAGTCATAGAAAACAAATTTCAATTTGGGGCACTTTTAAGACGGAGTTTTAAGGCAAGTTTTAAGGTGAAAATCACCAAAATCCAACTTTCAACATGATATATACAACATATAGTACTCAATTTCATCATCCAACATGTAGAAAACAACCAGAATCAATTTTGATTTTGCAAACCCTAGAAAAATTAGTCCCCAATTTGGCAATTTCTATTCTATTTTTAGACAATTAACATCAACAATCATGGAAGGAAGCCATGTAAATCACATTACAACAATTACAAACAATTTTTGTCCATATGAAACGAAATTTTCGGACTATTCTATCATTCTAATAGATTCAAGTGGTAAAAACATGTAAATAAGGAAGAGATTCATACCTTGATTAGATAGGAAAGTAAATGAACGAAATTATACAAGGTAAACAACCCAAATTAATCACCACCAACTCAAGAATAAGAGAGTTTTGAGAGATTTTAGAACTTAGAGTTTCGAAATAAGGAAGGTAGAATAAGAAGAATGAGAAGAAATAAGGGTTTTAAGAAACCCGTAAGAGCCTCTGTACTGTAGCCTACTCGATCGAGTGCTTAGGGTTCTCGATCGAGTGCCCTCTACTCGATCGAGTAGGTGCTATTTCATCAAGTATCTGCAGAAAATTCCCACATCCCGACGTCATAGCTTCCTAAATAGATCGAGTGAGATCCACTCGGTCTAGTAAGCACTCACACTCGGTCAAGTAAGGTTGAGTACTCGGTCAGAAATACGAAATAAATTGAAGGTTCCTGCAAAACAATATCACGTGTCGATTCCAACCAAGTTCGGAATTCGTCACTGGTTATCGTACTCACTTATATATCAACATTATTATTCAAACATATCATACCGTCTCATCAGACAAGATTTATATCATATTACGCTACAACAACTGCACACAACACGGTTTACCTGCTACTGAGTCATTCATATACACATTTACGTCACCATATCATACCTAAACTCGTTTTACCACATTGCTTGCGAACTTATGCTCACGTCGATTTAAAACATATAATTAACGATAATTATTCTTCCATATGTCATTCAAATGTATTACTATCATGTTCTAATTCAACATAAACAAGCCATTCTACACAAATTAATCACCACGTAAGCAGAAGCTTTCAACCATTAAACATTGCACAAATGCATCACTATTGGCTATTTCTCATGTCATGATTCAACACTTCTTTAACTAACATCACTATAGCTACGGTAGGACTTATAAACTCATATAGGATCACCATTACTAACAACCTTAAGCAAACACCAACATGATCACTTTCATATTACAGCATACACTTCCACACTTTTCACGCATTTCTATTAAATAAAACCTTTTACGTTTTTCATAATCATCGCATAAGCTCACTAATTCTACCAAAACTTCACCACACACAATCCAAACGCAACTATCATGACCATACCAACTTTAACAAAGACTCAACCACGGATAGTTCCGACGCAATCAACATACACATTAAATACATACACACGGACTCCACATTCCCATACCCAGTGACTGGTTTAAGTACAATGGGGCCAAGGTGTTGAAATGAGGGCGCCTACTCACCCGAAACCTAGCATCAGCTGGGGCTCCCATTACACATACACCAGGTTCATTTTATTAGACTCGCTACGTTCATTAGGTTCATTAGTTATAGGTTCCAAAATCGTCGCTCTGATACCACTTTGTAACACCCCCATATTCCGAGGAGCCTTAACTAGGCCTTCCTTGGCACATAAGGGCATTACCATCTCGGCTGCCCGAGGTAAATAATCATCAAAAGTTGATAAAAGAACAATTATAGTTATATTACAAGCGTTACAACCAACTTAACAAAATAAAGATACAAATCATCGGCTATACTCTATTACTATCAGAACTCGTGAAGACTTATCCCTGCCAGGACTCCAGCTATCAACCACACCAACACCTGCCAAGACTGACTGCTCACCATAAGGGATCACGGCAGACACATAAAACAAATAAGACAACCACACAAGGTCAGTAACTGAGATAAGACACAACGAAACCAACAACATCTATCGACACAACACAGCATAACCAGTCACACGCACAATCACACCTACTCCAATCAATCTCCGTCACCGACTGTCCACTGGACCAGCCCTGCCAGTGGGGGACCGCAGCCGTACCCACCAAATCCCCGCTCATCATACCGAGCGATAACCCTGCCCCATTAATGTGCACATCCCCTCCAGTGGCGGGTTCTACAGAGGGCGAAACTAGGGCGTACAGCCACTCCCGCAAGTGACTCCACTCAGCCGAGGACGCACCTCGAGAACCAGAGACAAACAATCACAGACAACTGCAACACAACATCAACACAACAAACTGTATACACCAACCGAATACCGTATACACGCTGCCACACAAACACAACTACAACACAACGACAACACAACAACCGACTCACTAGACCATCGACAGAAACTGAGTAGGCGAACCTACCTTTAAGCAACTGCAACCCTTCCATGCCAACACACGCAACATCCAACAACCAAGCAACGCCTATACACACAATACAATCATATATTACTACCATTCTAACCCTAACTAAAAACACAAGGCACAGATGATGATGACGACATACCTACATGAGGAAAACTTGGCAAAGGATCGCTACCCGACTCAAGCTACGCACTCCTAAGGCATAAGGACCTTCAAGGGCTTCCATGAAGGACATATGGTGAAGGTAAGAGGAAAGGGCGACATTTAGGTTTAGGAGAAAGAGGCGGAAATGATTTGCGGATTTAACAAAACACGATTATAAACCCTCGCTGAAAACACGTTACTCGATCGAGTGGCCCACCTACTCGATCGAGTGGCCCACCTACTCGATCGAGTATCCAAGCTACTCGATCGAGTAGCCTCTACTCTATCGAGTACCACCCCTAACTCAAAACACCGGATAACTTTGGTACGCACTTCTAAGGACTATCACTGCTTCCAAGGTCGGTCAACGGTGGTCAACTGATCTCTAAAAGGGCGGGTATTACAGGTGGAGTCGGCCGAGGATGATGTGCAAGGAGACATGTTGGTGGTCGTCGGGTCTGCCGGTGTGGCTGCGCATGTGAGGGATGGGGTTGGTGTGGGCGAGTAGGAAACGGTGGACCAGGTCCGGCCGCACGTTTTGGTCGTCGACTGCATCAGATGATGCCGCTGGGGTGGTTCGGTGGGAGACGGTGGTCTGAGCGGGTGGTTTGATTTTGGCGGCAAAGGTGGTAGTTGGGTGGTAGAATTTAAATGAGAGGAAAATAGAAAAACATGGATATTGAAATAAGAGGGGTAAAATAGTCATTTATGTCCATGATTAAGTAAATCATATCCATGAATGAGCACCACCTTATAATAATACATGAAATTATTAATCTCTAACTTCTTGGCAAATCATGATTTTATTTTCAAACAGTGTAAATTTTAAGAGCTATTTCAATAAAAATAATTTTCCGAACGTGCTGTGATCCAGAGTTCTTGGATTTAAATCCAAGAATGGATTCATTTCATTCCTGTCAACAACTACTTTGATTTTTTATGTTCTTCAAGATAATAAACAAAACCTTCAATATACTCATCATCCAACTTATTATCCCCAGTCGCAAAAAAAAAAAAAAAACTTATTATCCCCAAAAACATTTGTCATATCCCTATATTTAAACCTCACTTCTTCCCCCTCTTTCTCAACCATTGCTAAACTCACTGCCTTAGCCACACTCTCCATTTTCAAGGATCCATCTTTCTCGTCGCGCTCTATCTCGACCTCGAGTCCTTGACCAACCAAAAACCTTGCAACGAGCGCTTGATCATTGATCATAGGGAGTAACACCAACACCCTCCCTAGCGCTAGTCCCTCTATCACCGAGTTTCACCCGCAATTACTCAAAAACCCTATAATCGTTGGGTGCCTTAGAATCTTCACTTGTAGGGCCCAACCTCTATGGACTAATCCTCGACCCGTTACCCGCTCCACAAACCCTTCCGGTAGCATATCAATTACACTTTTATCGGAACTAGGTGGGTCCCGGAGTATTAAAACAAATGGCACATCCGAGTGCTCCAATCCAAGGCCCAATTCATACACTTCCACTTGGGTCAAACTAGACTCACTCCCAAATGCAACATATAAAACCGAACCCGATTCATGTTGGTCCAACTACTCTTTAAAAAAAGCCCAATTTTCACATTGTAAATCTTCATTATTATCATTACAATTTGGGAAAAGAAACCCTATTGGAAGTACAATTTTCCCATATTGGAAGTACAATTTTCCCATATAATCTCTCAAGTAGATTAATCTATATCGGTTCGAATTTAGGCGAGATTCGAATCCCCACAAAATCACATCCTGCTATAGAATGGCCAAAACGCACCGCATCTGCGATAGATATCCCATCATCTACCGATTGTTTATACTTAAGAACCTCATACGGTCGAAAAGTGATGTTGAAATCGAAATGAATCCAACTAGGCACGACAGTATAGTCGTCAAGTGACGGACGAGCATTTCCTAACAATGCGGACGGAGGTCCTAAAAACGATAGCGAAGAAGCATTAAACAATGCTAAGTATGCACACGAAACACCCATTCTAGCTGCCATAGGAGGTATCCAATACGAAGTAAAATCATATAAGATCCAATCAGGTTGCATCTCTTCTACAAAGGCGGATATAGTTGGTTCGAGTAAGTCAAACCGGGTTTTAAGGAACGGTTGGATTATGCTTGAATTGGTACGTCCATGGAAGACTCGGCTTGGTTGGGTACACCGTCTAGGTGGGGTAAAGGGATGCTTACTAAGGTTATGGAAGATGTTAAGTTTGGTGAGAGTTTAGGGAGACTTGCAATGTTGTTAGGGGTTGTTATGAAATATACTTGTATACCCTTTTTGGCTAAGCTCTTGGAGAGCTCTAAGAATGGTGTTAGATGACCCATGGCTAGCCATGGAAGCATAACCACCTTGAGAGACTTGCTATTTTTCATTATTTTTGAGAAAAAGCGAAGAAGATTATGAGTTCATGAATGTTATTATATAATGATTGATGAGATATAAATGAACAAAGAAGCAGAAAATGTCATAATCATGTACGGAGTATTTGTTATCACAAATTCTTATTTTTCACATGTACTATCCGTTACAAGGGACAGACGGAGCGGATACATACCATATTACGTTTATATGGATAGATGAAAGTGAGCCATTTGGTGTGTTTGTTTATTGTTTTTATATAATATTATTCTAATGTGTAGGGACAAGAGTATTAAAAGCTAATTTGCATTAGAAACAACAACAAATCATCAATTTTTTTAGTTGAGCAATCTCATAAGTTTATTTTGACGTGAGTTTATATATTTTCTCATTTTAAGACTCTTTAACATGGTTACATTTCCAACTAAGCTGGTAACATTATAACACATAATCATATACGACCATGTTTATGCAATTTTGTTATCATATAAGAGTCTTTCATTTGCAAAAGAAATGATTGTTATTATGGTTACATTTCAGACTAAGTTGCTATCATTTTTATACAAATTACTTTCTTTGCATTGTGACTATCTGAGTTCATATTTGTTCTCATTTTAAGACTCTTTAACATGGTTACATTTCTAACTAAACTGGTAACATTATAACACATATTTATATGTGACAATGTTTATACAATTTTGTTATCATTATAAGAAGAAGAGTGAGGAAGTCACCTTAGTGAGCACGCCTGTGTTTGCATGGGGAAATCCCATTTTTTCTATTTGTTTATTGTGTATTGTCAAACCAATTTTTATTTATTAACACACAAAATGGCCCACTTGTATCCATATTAACATAATATGGTATGTATCTGCTTCGTCTCTCCCTTGTGACGGATAGTACATGTCACAAGGGAGATTAATTGATTTGTTATTGTTTAGTGCAATCATAGAAACAGAAAATGACGTATGATTTGTGCTGGAAAGATGCTAGAGTTACACCAGGTGTATGAGAATTAAAAAACGTCACCTATCAAACATGAATAATCTGAAATTACCCTTTAATTTCCTTGATTCCTACATTAATTATCCTTTAATCATTGTTCTCGGTATTGACAGTTTACTAACCTACCATATTAATTAATAATACTTTTCACCTATTTTTTTTATTAACTCTAATTTATTAATAATATATCTTTATTATTTTCAGTATTTATTTATTATTTCATATATTTATATTACTTTAGCGTATTCATTTCTTATTTCGTATACTAGTTTTAAACCCGTGCAAAATTGCACAGGTATGTATTTAGGACGGTATGAATATTTTTTGATGAATATTTTATTTTTACATTTCTATTGTAATTATCTAATAGTTCTATATCAGTGATCTACATGTTTAATGTAGATCAGTGATCTAACTGGAAATGAACATTCTCGACGCTTGTTGAAGAGTAAATTTACTCGGTAGCCTATCATTGTCACCTACCGTTTTCGATGTGAGCGGCTAGTAGTTAAGTTGCCGAGTTTTTAACAGTAAGTAAATACTCCGCCATGATTTTTTTTTCAAATACATCGTACTATCTAGTTTTAAAAAATTATGCTTTTAATTTATTCGCATTATATGTAATTCAATCCTATAATTAAATATAAATCATTCTCGTAATTATGTAATTTTATTGTTATTCAATTTTTTTTGTAAAATTATGTAAATTCTATAATTTGTAATTAGTTTCATTTATTCCGATTTGTAATTCATACCGATTATATGCCATTAATTTCATTTATTCGGAATGTATAAAATTATTTCATAGTATTATTTCATAGTATTTGTTCTAAAACGGAATTTGTCGCATGTTTGTATTGACGGTATTCTGAAGAAATAAATACTTTGCACACTAACAGGTCCCACCATAACATGAATTTCCAAAAAGAAAGGTTGTATTAATGACGTGGCACGTCCTGGATTGAGTATTGTCTTCTGAATTAATAAAGATAAGATTTATACCGAGGCTTTATATGGTACTTGTACTTGTAGCGTTTAATATACGTATACACTTCTTATTTCGTATATTTATGTATTTACGCTACTACTTCAAATTTTAGTAATTTTTAATTAAATTTATTCAATCTTAATTTTTTTTAGTTTATTCTTACGTAATTGTGTTATGATTAATACTTCTATTTGGTTTCATACACATTGACTAAAATTTTATATTAAATTTATTTACTCATAAATTTTGTGATTTATTTTTCGTTAATTGTGATACGATTAATATTTTATTCATTTATAATTATTCACGACATTGACAGTATTATGAATTATTGCCTTTGAAAATCCCAGATGGGCAAATTACTGTTCATTATAAATAGTTACATACTTGAAAAGATAGCATTATTGAACGTGTCTTAGATGAAATTTTTTATGTTATAACAATTGACTTGGTAACATTATTAGTAGTATATGCATAGTTGTTATATATAACTCGATTTTTAAAATTTCCTTCTCTTTTAGTTCAAAACCGTCTCACATTGGCCAGGCATGTCGTGTTTGACGATTATTTATATCATGAAAAAATTGCACAAGTCGAGTTGAAACATTGAAGTATAATACTCCCTTCTATTTTTTTTGTTGTTCTCCTTTCCTTTTCCATCCAATTCCAATTTTGTTCCCTCTTTCCTTTTTTAGACAACTTTATGTGGTCTAAAATGAATTTAATGCGGGGTCATGTGTATTGTGTGGTCCAAATTGATTTCCTTAATTCTTGTGCTAAAGAGAAAATGGAACAACAAATGAAATAAGAGGGAGTATATCCTTTGAGTCGCATGTTAATTGACCTGTAGGAAATGGAGCAGGTCCTTTGTTTAGAAGCGTTATTGTTTAATCAATCTTGGTTTTTTTTTCCATCCAAAATTCCAGAGCAATTTCGATTTTGAATGAAGAACATAAGAAGGTAAATGATTTTGTACCACACAAACTACTCTACCCCACATGCAAATCAATTTGGACCACACAAACCTTTCCATAAAAGGAAAGAGGGAAGAAAATCCGACTAACATGAAAAAGGAAAGAGGGAAGAAATGAGCGACTAGGAGGAAGTATAAACTAAATTTACCTAAAAACCAAAAAGTTCAAGTTGAGCAATCTCCATTTCAATTTTGCTCATTTCAACCTGCGCTGTTTCATGATTAGCTCTCACATAATGTACAAGAGCATCCATTAATCCATATTTTCATACACATCCTGCGTCCTCTACGTATTGCCAACTGTCTTACTTCTCCCGCCTCGTCGATTAGACCGATCAACTGAGTGTCAATCTCTGGCAATATCATCGGCAACACCATCTAAGGATGATCGACGACAATCACCTTAACAGCTTCCTCATTGTCGTGGCTGGTGAGAGCCAACAATATCACCTTTATCGTAGCCAACAATCAACATTTTCGCCCCAAAAATAACTCTGATATGTGATCAGGGAAAACTCAAATAACACAAGTTCTCCTCCGTTTCCCACTTTCCCTCTCTTGCAGAGGACTAGTACAGTCACCAAGTAATCTAGAATCAATTTTATACATATATAGGTTGGTAAACCGTTATAAATTGATTTTGTTAAACATTTAAATCAAAATAGCAAGGGATTAAGAAGGTCTCAAGTTCGATTCTTAAGAATGCAACATTGTTAAAATTTACAAAGTCACGAGTTCGAGCATTACACTAACTATACCACCCTTTAAAACTTCCTTTCTCATATCCTGACTAAAACCGGATGCTCAAACAACAAAAAATCATCAGTCGTACTGGTATTGAAACGACTTTAGATTAACCCAGGCATTCCAAATTCACAGTCAAGGAATACGCAATGAATGATTTCCATATTGGTTGATCATTCTCTCTTTTTGTTTCGATTTTGGAAAATAAATATGTAGTCGAGTGATTTCTATGTTGATGGTTGTTTTCTCCATTTGCTCTAAATATCCAAATTTTAGACAATCATATTATCAATCTCCCGGCACCCAGGGTGTAATTTAGCTCAATTTAACAATTTTAACAGCATCGAAAATAATGAAAATACAAGAAAAATGTACCATATATCATAATTCAATAACTAAATAATTAATAGAACTTTAAGGCGTCACTTTTTCTGCAAGAATGCGATATCCAATGTCAAATGCACGTAAGGTGCATAGACAACCCGGAATATATCTAGGATCAGCAATAAGAAATCGTAAAGCAAACACCGTGAAAACCAGGTTGGCCGGGTTAGAGTACAACAATCAAGGTGTTGGCAAATATACAGAGTACTAGCTTACTGTATCCTGTAACTGTAGGTCCTAAATAAAGCAAATATCACCAATTTTGTTCCAGTAAGATCAGTCATCCCTCAGAGAGATCTTGCTTATGCTATCTAAGTGATGCTACTGTGAAAGAAAATGTTGATTTCAGATTTTCAGTGATCTTACACTGTTATCGACCTTTCTCAAACACAGGGCATAGAGTAAAATCATTCATTTCCTCAAGAACATCAGGAATTCATGAATTTTTTATGAAAACCTTTATTTTTAGAGGTCATATATATTAGATTCTTATTGATAAGGTCATTTAGTCATGTAAGTCTTAGTTGTGACTAGAGTTGGAAACTTGTAAGCATCAAAATTAACCTTGTGCCACGGCTGTGGGGATCAAGTGAAGAAATCCATATGAAACACAAAATTCTCCATTGTTAAGTGATCCTCCTAAAAAACATTGACTGAGATGGATTCTACTATTCAGCTTCTGGTCTTTATGAAGCAAATTATAAAATTGAACACGTGTTTAAACAAAATTTGTACGGTACTTTTGCCATAAAACTACAAACTTTGAATGAAAATAACAAAAGGAATTTAAAGATGCATTATCAACTGAAATTTAAATTTCCATACAAGAATTATCACAAAAGTTACACAGTGTCATAGTAACTTATGTCAGCATCATGTATTATCACTTAATATAGTGGTATAAACAATTTGAAAAATTGAATAATATAACAAATAGAATTAATTAAGGTAACTGAATACTATCAATGTCAATGCTTTAGTGATTTAGCCCTCTTCTTGAGTTGTCATCTGTTGTCTCGCCAAATGCAATCTTGACCCGCCATCAAACACGAAACAATCTGTCCTTCCCTAATTTCAGCAACTTCCGCCTTTACTCTTCAGATTTGGTTGCAATGCTTGATCCTCCTCAGAAACAACTTTGTTTAACATCATATCAAAATTGTCAAAGACAACCGCTTTGATATCTTCGGCTTCTTTCTCTCCGTTGTCACATAACTATGTAGAATACCGGCAGACCTTAACAGAATCTCACTTTCAGAATTACATCCATTGCATTTAGCATCACTTTGGACATCTTCCGATTCACAACCCTTCTTTAGTCGACAACCAAAAAACTATTCAGAAGCATCAAGCGAATACGAAAGATTATCGTGCTTCCGTTCTTAAAATTCATGCTCAGTATAACTGAACTTCCCCAACAGGTGTTTATGATATTCTAGACTATCACCATCATCAAAGAAAGCCTCTTTGACTTTGGATTCTTTAACTTCATTCTCCCAACCTTGATATAACAATGAAAATTTACTGCTAAACTTAACAGAATCCTCACTCTGAATTATATCCATTACAATTAGCATCACTTTAGACCTCTTCTGATTCACAATCCTTCTTTAGTCGACAACTAACAACGTATCCAGAAGCGTCAAACTCATATGAAAGATTCTTATCACGCTTCAATTCTTCATCAAACTCGTATGAAAGACTACCACGCTTCAATTCTTCATGCTCAGTATCACCGGACTTCTCCAACAGATGTTCATGATATTCCAGACTATAGCCATTGTTAAAGGAAACATCTTTGACTTGGGGTTCTTCAACTTCTTCATCAGAATCAATATTAAAATATTCTGGTCCACTATCGTCATCAAACAAAGAGTATTTTGGAACAAATTTGATAGAAGTCTCGCTTTTTTCATCATCATTACATCCCATATCATCGCCTTTATTGCAATTAGAATCAATCTGGACTACTTTGGTTTCACATCCCTTCTTAAGTCGACGTCCCACCACATATCCCAAAACATCTTTAAATATTCATATTCTTCATTGTCTTCAATCGCATGAAACATAGAAGAGTAGTTAGATTCATACAAATTACCTTTACTCTTTAAAACTTCAAATCTCTTAGACCGATTATGATCCTGATTATGCTCCATGAAACCGCAACTGTTCGTCGTTAATTAAACGTTAATTGAGATATTTATGGTAAAATTGTATAATAGATTGACAGATTGAATGTAAAATATGAAGAATAAGAGAATGATATTGGTTAATTGCTTGATTAAGATTGTTGTTTTTAATAACGGCCCTAAAATTGAAATTAGGAAATAAGGTTAGGGTTTATGATTTCATCGTTGGCAGTTTAAAATAAAAGAGGGAGAGGGAAATATAATTGAAATTTGGTCCTGAGGTTTTGCTTGATCATCAAGGCTAACGGGTACGCGTCTTTAATTTCCAACCCCATATATTTCAAATTCCTTGCTTTTTTTCCTCTTTTTCCCTTTTTCTTGAGTTAATTTTTCTGGAAATCTAAAGTGCAAATAAGCTGTAAATGACCTAAGCCGGCTCATAGAGCCTCGATGCGGTCAAAGCTCGCTCGAAATCGCCAAAGTGATTCTGAGTCGATTTTGAGCTGAGCACGACCTAATCTGAGCCGATTCCGAACTTAATAGAGATGTATTCGAAGCTCGTTTAGGTTTGTTTTATTTTGTTTACTAATCAATTTTAGTATTTGTAAGTATTTATGTTCTTATTGAAATGTTATTTTAGCAATTATGATTATATTTTTACTATATTTGTTAACTTTTTTATATTTGCTATTTATTTTAAAATAATTTATTTTTTATTTGATTTTTAAACTGAAAAAATAAAGAAAATAATGATTTAATCGAGTTTGAGTTAAGCTCGAGCCTATTCCGAGCTTTAAATTTTTAAGCTCGGAGAGTTCCAAACCGATTGCGTGCCTACCCGAGCTCGAGCTCAAATCCGCTCGATTACAACATCAAGTGTGCAAAGAATAAGATCAAAAATAAGATCTTGATGTTGGTCGCACCTAACATACTTCCAAAAAAATCCGAGCTCAGTACTTATACAAGGACGAAGGTGAAAGAACCTGACAACTCGTAGAAAGCCAACCAGACAGGCATAATCAAAGCCCTACAGTCGGGCCGAGGATCATAAGCCCCCCAAGTAGGCAAAGATCCTTTCAAAAGTATTAACTATTGAAAAAACAAACAAAAAAGGGGGGTAACCGGTCTTTGCAACTATTTTTCAATTTTTTGCAAGTTATGAAATATACCGGTGTGGACAACGCCCGCGGGAACTGCGTCCGCGGGATCCACACTAGGCATAATCGACTCGAGGTTCTTTCGAATCGAATTAAGACAAATTAGAGTCGCCACCAAGTTTTTTGGGAACTTGGAACCGTTCAAGTCAACTTTACACCTTTCATCGAAAAGCATAAAGCCATTCGACTACGAGCGATTAAAGATAAAGACTTGTACCCTATATCACTCGATTTGAATGACTCTCGTAATCCAATGGTATTTAGACGGATCCACAAACCATAGATTTTGAGTAAGGGGTGAGGGTACGTGTTAGGAAGCCCATAAGGACACCTAACCCCGCCCGTCAATAACGGCCTCTACTAAGTCAAGTATCGGATTTCAAACAAGGTCGTAGCTACTACGATATATGATATGCAAACATCGTTTTAAAACCCTAGCATGTGAGGTTTCTATGTCGATTTAGATGCAACTAAACTAACTTTGTCAAAGTTGTAATTTAGCATGTGGGTTGATTGATCTAACAACATACAAACAACGCAAACAAGACTTATGGGGAATGGGGGAGCCGTTGGGATCTACCCTATTACAACCCAGGCATTTCATGCCGACACAACGAGAATTTAGAGATACAACTCGATCTAAATACAATTGATATATACGACACCATACACGACACATGGCCATTCGGCCTAGGAAAACGTGCACAAATGGGTGGCCCACGATTTACATAACTCACGGCATTGGGTCACTCCTCGTAATGCGTGCTTTCGCTTAATCTTATCGAATTAGACATTGGGTCACACACCAAAGCATGCATTAGCATAAATCGGGCCATGTTGCTTTAAACAACATGCGATTTACTACGCTCTTACATGAATTGGAGCACAACTATCTAACCAAATAAGACTAAGGTTTTTATAAATCGATTGACTCGATCCAAAAGAAAACTAATTACGAGTGAATTACAAGAGACGACTCGATAAGCAAAAGGTAATTACAAAATACAAAACAACGATGAATAAACGATATAAAGATGAAGCAAGAATGACAAAAGGCACGGCCAAGCACACGGCCCCAGGCACGGCCACCCTAGTTCCTAGGTTAGGTTCATTAGGTTAGATAGATTTGCAAAGCGATATAGGATATACATTAGAAATTGATGATAAAAGAGGTCAGAAGGCTTCGCCTAAAACCGAGTGTTCTACACGGCCTAAAAGGATCGAATTAGGTCAAGTTCGCTAATTAAGTTAACTCGTCGAGTGTTAATAAGAAGGTGCTAATCACGCACTCTTATACTAGCAAGAAATCAGGTGAAAAAGAGAGATGCATTCAATTAGGTTATAGAATTGTTAGCCGATTTTAATGCTTGTGTCGAAGCCACCTAACATGTCTAATTAGGTTATTAAGTTGATTTAATACCGTCTAAATAAGTCATATGTTAACAATCAGAGGTCGAACTAACATGCGAAGGGTCCTAGGGTAGGTCGAATTGGACGAAACAAGCAAGGGGTCAAAAGCGAGGAACAAAGTTAGGATTCGTTTTATTAATGCCCTACCTTGAACACGAGGATATGTAAATGAGACGGGGGATACGACCGACCGATGTGGCGGATTTCTTTCCCATATCAAGTCAACGCGGGTGTTCATGGTGGTACTTTAACTCATACTCGGACTAAACTAGTTTCATAGTTAACGATGTCAAACGATTAAGCAAAACGATAAACAACGTAAAACTAACAATAAAAAAAAACATAAAAAAGAACGAAATAAAACGGAGAAGAGGAGGATTTGATGCACCCTCAACCTACATGTATCGTTGACACCGTCTTGGGTCGTAATCGATCGTAGATTTTATCTCGAGAGGCCGTCGTCGACGAAGGAACAAAGCAACAACACGTTTTTTTGCAAATCTGGACAACAACTTTCAAACTGCAATTTCTCACTCGTTTCACGGTGAAAATTAGATTTAAAAGATGTTTTGAAAACTAGAAAGAGAGTAGAACAAATATCTTAAAACAAACCATGCTCGTTCTGAGTTATTGGGCACGAAAAACGAGCACAAACAGAACTGGACAGACAGGAAAAGCCGCGAAAACAGAGTGTATGACACTCTGTTTTTCGAGGGGATTCGTGTACTCTCAAGGTCAATTTGGCTCGTGAATCTTTGTCTAAGATGTAGATGGATGTTATGTGGTTAATTAGGAACAAGAAACTCGAATTTTAATGGAGATTTGAAGGGGAAACGAATTGTATTTCGAGAGAGACACAAACTGTTTCAGTTTGGATGTCTCGGTTTTGTCGAGGGTTTTGAGAGGCAATTAGGGTTTGTTTTTGGAGATTAATGCTGGTGAGTGATGGTAATATGTATGGAGAATTTAGAGGAATGAATGTATGGCATAGGGGAGGTATTTATAGGGAGTTAAAGTAGGGTAAAAGAGAGCAACAAGCAGTCGGGCTCGGTTTGCATGGCTGCTGTCCAACAGCTATTTCGTGGGGTTTTTAGGGTTTGTATGGGGGGTTTTCTTGGTGGTTAAGCTAAGATAATATGGGTAGGATACTAGGGTATGGTTTAGGGTTAATGGGCACGGGTTTAAGTGGTGTTTGGAGCGGGTTTTGGACTCGGGTTTGAGCACGCAAAACAGGGGGGCTGCTTGTGTTATTTGCGGGCTGCTTGTTGGGTGTTTGGGACGGGTTTGTGGAAAGGTTTCGTGGTGGGTTTAGTGACGGGTTGTTGTGGGTAATGTGGAGCAAGAATTGGGTTGGTTGTGGCGGGTTTGGGTCAAGCTTTGAAGCACACAAAACGGGTTGGAAGAGGGGAAGGGCTAACGCGGGTAAGGGGAAAGAGTTGGGCTGTTTTGTGTATGTTTGGGACGAGATTTGGAACGTGGGTATGGGGGTTCGAACTGGGGTTGGATAAGTGAAAGCCTAGCTCGGTTAGTGAACTCGAGATTCGTGCCAAATCGTAAAGAAAACGGGCTCAAAAACCGAGCTACGATGGAGCTCCAAAACGTGTGATCAACACGAGTTTTCAACTTTCAAAATCGATCTTTCAAATCAATTAACACGTTAAAATAAATGATTTTTCAAATCAAAACTATATTTTATTTTCAATAAAATAAATTTAAGAAAATAAATTCAAATTAAAACAATAAAATGAATTCACCTTTTTTTTAAAAAAACATTTAATTTAAATATCATTTAAATTAATAAAATACTTCGTCGACAACGCTCATTCTACATCGTAAAACGAGCCCAAATAATGACAATGACAACTAAAGAATACATGTGTCCTATCATCATCGGGTGTTTGTCGGGTTCTCTATAAATTCCAATATCGACGGATACGGGTATCTACAACCAGATACAAATCTTACAGGATATAAAAAAAACAAATACGTCCCCAGGACAGGAACAACATTTATAGACAAAAATATGATTATTGTCCCTAGGACAGGATTAACACATACCAACCCTTACCCTGTAGGGCAAAGGCACTAAGGTTAATTGCTCTACCAAGGACACACCCCCTAGGTTGGGAAAACACCACCAAAAAACTATTTAACATTTCTGCCAATGACATACCTCTTGTCAGGGTCAAATACTATCACCGATCAAGAATTGTTCCTTGCCTGACCGAGCACGAGAATTCTTCTTTCCTCATGAAGGACAACAACCTTCGTCAGCTAAGAAGAATCATACAATATTACCTTGATCATATTCAGCCTTGTTGGAGGAAAGTTTACCATTTCGTCTGCATTGATCTTTTCAAAGCCAAGATATAACTCCTATATGATTAGATATAGAACACCAACTACAACGAGTGTTACAGGAATGTTCCACAATTAATTTCTTTACTAATTAAATCGGCGCCCTGAAATGTTGTAGCATCTTTTTCAGCACATGGTCATCCTACATAACATCTTAAGGTTGTCATATACTCATCATCATGTCCTGAAGAAGGAGAGTTCACCTCAACTTCTTCGCCAGGCTTCTAATGAAAGTTAGGGTGTGATTTCAACATTTGGAACAAGCAATATATCAATGATTTCTTACACCAGGACGGAAATTATCAGGAAACGCGCAAGAGTAATTATTTTTTCACATTTAGCCTGACCCAGCGTAGTGAAGAAATAAGGGGCAATTGTTAGACAATGATTTCTCTCAACCCTGACATAAGAATATAAAAATTCAGGCATGACAACAAGATACAGGGCTGAATCAGACGGACATGATATCATACTGAAAATACCGGGCAGGATAGAGAAGCTGAGTACACCTAGAAGAATATTCCATTGTGATGAAGAAATTAAAGAATAGCAACTAATCTAATTAATAGGGAAAGTCTCTTATAAATGAGGAACTAGTCATTGGAAACCTTAACAAATATTGGCATGGGTACAACAAGGTACATGATATCAGTACTAGGCAGAGAATAAGTCAGGATTATATACAAATCAAAATATCCTTGCAGGCTAATGCACGGGTCAGGAGAGGCACGCAGGGATGAGTTGGGTGATTACTAATAGAAGCAAAGAAGACATTTTATGATCATTGGATACTTCCTAACTAGTACATGTATATTAATTAGATTGGGTTAGGAGAGGCGCGCACGGATGAGTTGGGTGATTACTAATAGAAGCAAAGAAGATATTTTATGATCATTGGATACTTCCTAACTAGTACATGTATGTTAATTAGATTGGGTTAAAGTTTGCTCCTACTTTCAAGACCACTACTTCATTAAAGTTGGACTCCTGAATAACAACCGAGGAATAAGTCAGAAGAGGAAATAGTCAACTACATTATAGGTGAGGTTGCTAAACATAAGGGACAACTACCTATTCTCAAGGAATGACTTATTAGAATTTATTCTACTATAAATATGAAGCAAATGAGGCTCTTTCCAGTCACTCTATCACCATCCAACATCACAACTACAACAAGCATTACATAACTACTTAGCATTACACAATTGTTCTACACTTACATACAAATTACTGGTAAAATCTTATCCTGATTTGGTGCCCGTGTTTTTCCCATTTAAGGGTTTTTCCACGTATAATTCCTTGTGTCACGTCTTCTTTTATTGTTCTATACTTTTAGTTTGTCTCTTTTTACTTTATAATCAACCCTGCAAAAGTACAATCAAGATACCATCACAATAGGATGATACTAGTTAACCTTACCATAATCAACCTTGGCTGGAATACCTTGGCCGGATTCCAACCTGCGTAAAAAACGGAAAAAACAGTTGCTTTGCTTAAAATCTTCACTTTATCTACACATGCGAGTTTCAATTATTAACTTAATTTTCTTTTTTCATTGCGATGAATAAAAAAATTCCTCATATTAGTAGATTTTTTTGATCGATAATTTTTTTTAGTATGTGTTTTTTCCTATTAATTTAATTAGATATTTGTTTTTACGTTCAACTTTTAGTTAGGGGTAAGCAAAACTGTATATCCAATACGGTTTTAAAAACTGTATCGGATATCCGGTTTTTAAAATCTCGTTTTTTAATACGTTTATGCGATACTGATTTTCCGTTATACGGTTTCTGAAAAATCGTATATATGTACGGTATCCTATTTCTAGCGTGACTTGTGTAATTTTATATATTTTTTTTGACTTTTTTCATGATTTTATACTTTTGTATTTATTAATAGAAAGAATATTCGTAAATATGGAATATAAGAGTAATTAACTTAAAGAGTACAAGAGTACTAAAACCATATTATCGATATTTTGTGATTTTATATATATAAATATGTAGTTAACATTTTCTTTTTAAAAAGAGGAAATGTATCGGAAACCATATATCTGGTTTTAGATTTTGCCGATATTTATACAAAAATGTGTAATAGACATACAGAAATTGGTATTATTGAAATCTTATATCGTATCGTACACATATAATAAAATTATATCTTAGACTTTTGCTCACCCCTATTTTAGTACCTTATTTTATTCAATCAATTATTTAGCCTAACTGTTTTTTTTTTCTTATTTTCTCCTAAAAAATGTCCCCAAATTTTATTTTTATTAACATAAATTTTAGATCAAATTCAAGTTTTTATTCAAAAATATCTTCTAAATAAAATACCAACTTTTGAATGAGATAGTAAGATAATATTTTAATTTTAGACTTATTAATTATGGGTGATCATTAATTTACTTATTTAATTTAATCTACTATATATAACTCTTTTTATATGCGATACGTTTTTTTTTAAAGTGTTACTGAAAATTATAAGGTTGTAAATAAAAAAAATTAAGAGAATTTAAAACTTCAATAAACAAAATTATATATTTATATATATATTTCTTAAATTGTCGATGCTACGAAAACCACAAAAAAAAACCCGATTTTAAAAAAATAAAAAATTTAGACCATACAATTTTTCTACTTGTATATGATTTTACAAAAGTTCCGAAATTTTTATTAAAACTAAATAATAAAATATCCAATATTTCTGAAATAATCAAAATATTTACAAAATTATATATTTGAATTTATTTTCATATTATCTTATTTCAATAAATTTTATTTGACTTTTATATTTTTTATAACACGCATTTTTTACTTTGCCTTAAATTGAACATATCTTGGTTCATGTCTAGAAAGATCTTAGACACAGGTGTTCGTTAATTCGTGATTAAACAAATATTTTTCCATGGACATGAAATAAGTCATGGTAAGGAAAAAATATTTGTCACTGAACAAATTCGTGGCTAAATACATTTTAGCCACGGGTGTAACATATTTCCTACTGAGAATGATTATTAGCCATAGTCCAAAGACGCTCAAGAATCCACTTGTCTCAATCCAAAGACGCTCGTCTCAGGCTAGAATCCGCTCGTCTCCTCCTGAAGACGCTCGTCTCAACACGGGTTTCATTTTCTAAGGCTGGCTGAGCTATAATCCGAGCGTCCCGTGCCTAAGACGCTCGTCTCCCTCTGCTGAAATTCAAAAACACGGGATTTAAATCCCCCTTTCCCATTTTATTTCATTCATACAAAACACAAACACACATTCAAAACCCTCAATCCTTCCATCCATAAAACTCAATTTCCTCAACCAAATTCACCCAAATCAATTCCAAACTTCCTCAAAACTTAAACAAATTACTCCTTTATCAATAAAAAGCCATTCAAACATCCAAATCCTCAAAAATTGAATCGATTTTCTAAGGTTAAAGGCAAAATTCGAAAATCCTAAATCGATTTGGGATTCATTGAAACTTGTGGATACTAGAAGAATTCAAGCAAATCATTGGTTGTTGATACGTACAAGGAGAAGAACAATGGCTAGGACTAAAGGTGGAAACAAGGCACCTACAAAATCAAATCTTTCAAAGAGACAACAAGCTCTTTAAACTTCCAAAGCTTAGGTGGTTCAACAAGCAAGAGTGGAAATTCAAGAAACTCCTCTTCCTATGGTGGAAGCTACTACTTCTATCCCGGTTATTGAGAAATTACATGAATATCCGGAGGTAACTTTCACATCCGATTCTCATAGGAAAAATTTTATGTCTCTTGCTAAGAAATCGATTTTGCCGACCAAGAACTTCTTTGAGTCTATGGGGTTGCTTACATTGTTTGATATACAAGAATTGACCTACCCCTCCCTCACCTTGAATTTCTAAGTTCATTGAAAGTCACAAAGGTGGAGACTCGAAGGAATATTGAATTCCGCCTTGAGAATGTGGATAGAAAAATGTCCTTTAATGAGTTTGGCAAGGTTTTTGGTCTTGATAATGACTCAACTTATGTGAAGAAACCTTCAAAATATGATCCCGCCCCTTTATGGAAAGCTATCACCGAAAGAAAATTAGAATCATACCATGAGTGTCGTGCCCTTTATGTTCACCATCCGGGCATAAGGGTATGGCACAAGGTTGTGGGAAATACTCTTATTGCTAGGAAGGGGACTAATCATTTCACCGAACTTGATTTCATCTATCTTGAGGCAACCTTGAATGTCGATAAGAAGTTCACCCAGAAATACAATATTCTTCAACTCTTAATCGAAAGGTGGCTTACAATCGACCATGGCAAAGAAGGTGCGGCCTTTATAGTAAATGGGGGATTGGTAACATGGTTGGCAAAGCACTTCAACCGGGATTTCAACAAAGATGGGACTTACAAGCCGGTTAAGGGAGGCCACCTCATTGATCTAGCCACTATGGTTCACAAATTCCATTGGGTCAAGAATGATAACCTTGACAACAAATTTGAGTGGCTTACAAAAGATGCCAAGTCCTTCATTCTACCAAACAATATTTGCCGACTCAATGTCCGAAGCACAAACTATCTTCTCCCACTCTCCGGTGAAGCCGAGATGATCTTACAACAACAAAGGGGATTCAATGCCGAATCCTCCTCCTCCGCTATTGTAACTCCACCTTACCCGTTCACCTACCAAGAATTCCGACCCGAAGGTGTTGCGGTAGGTAACGATTACTTGACTCAATTAATGCAACACATGCATAAGCAAACTTATAAAGACCGAATCAATGCCTATAGAGCTCAATATCCGCCCCTCTTACATCTAGCTAGGCAAGGACTTCTTGACCCATCATGTCCTTTGCCTAATTGGGCGGATAGGGAAGTGTTCTTTCCTAATGCTCCTAGGGATGCTAGCATGGGTGGTGAGGAGATTGTTGTTGAGAATGAAGAAGTTGAAGAAGAAGAAGAGGAAAATGAGGAAGAAGAGGATCAAAGTTCAAGTGATGATGGTGAAGCCTCAGGGTCTATGGAGGTAGATGATGATGATACTAGTGAGGAAGTTGATGATGATGATGACAACGGAAGTGATGTCGCCATGGGCGACAATTGAGGATTAGCAAGCTTTTTGGAGGATGCCACAATCCATTGTGAGTTTCCTACACCTCCTTTAGCTTTGTTCATTTCTCTTGTTTTTAATTTCTTTATCTTGATCATGTGTTTGAGCCCTAACAACACTCAAAGGACTCCCACCTCGGTCCCATTGAGGTGTCTTTTATTGTTCCCACCATGTAAAATCCAAAATGACAAAATTAGTTTTATGCATAGCAACCTTGTGCATGAACTTTCCCATTTTTGACATTAGCAATAGTGTCTCATTTGGTTTGGGGAAGTTCAAGCATATGCATTGGGAGTTAATTCAAATTATGCTCTCCAACCAAAAAAATTCATGTATCATATAGTATAGTTTAGAATGAATTCACTTGTTTATGTCATATAGTTTGCATTTAGTGTAGAAATCATGCATTCTCATATAGCTTGCATAATTTCCTATCGTATTGGCCATTGAGGACAATGCCCATACTAGTGTGGGGATGAGAAATTCTAACATGACTTTTAAAACAAAAATTTTGAAAAATACAAAAATATGTCTTTTTATTTCAAAATCATAAAAACCATAAAAATTTGAAAAATTGAAAAACCCAAAAAACATGTTCATTTCCTTTATAGTTTAGAATTGTATATATTGTATATACTTGTTTATTTGCTTGTTTGTTTATCCTTTTTCACATTGATCGACTACGCGACATTCGAGACATGAGGATATTGAAGACCGCATGGTATGATCTTTCCAATCTCCTTTTTCCTCTTTATGTTAATGACTATGTGGCTTTATTTTGATTGATGCGGTATAAACAATGTGATTATCGGATTGCATTTAGATTATTTGGCAAACTAGTTGGTAGAAGCATATGCATTAGGCTGTATAAATGCTAGTTGAATCATGGCATATAGTTGCATTTAGGAAAAATTTTGTGAAAACATCTATTTGGGAAGCTTGACAAGTGTATATCCTTGTAGATACTTTTTCTTCTTAAGACTTTGATCATTAGAATACTTGTAAAACAGCCTAGGATGTGTCATGCTAGTATCTTTTGACCCATGGATTAAGGCCTAGTCAAAATTACCTTGTGGTATGATAACTCATTGGCTACCGTTTATTCTAAGGTGACCCTTGAAACCATGCAACCATCTTCCATGTTCTACCACATTTTATCATCAAAAAGGGAATGGGCACAAAAATTGTTCGAAACTTGAGTTCAAGAATTGAAATGAAAGTCAAAAAGTTTGCAATTGCATCAAAAGAAAAGAGGAGTAACAAAAATGAAAACTCCTATGCTTCAAATATAAGCACCCTCACTACAAATGGGGTGACTTTGAAAATTTTCAAAAGAAAATGCAAGAAAAATTTGAAATTATCAGGTGTTGAAATGCCAAACATCAAAACAAATGGCAAAAAGAAAGTGTTCTCAAATGTCAAATGCCACAAGAAATTGGAGAGAAAAACAACAACAAAATCAAACTCTCATATGAAACTCAAATACAAATGATCCCTTTATCCATCGAATCCACTTTTGTTCATGGTAGAGAGGGGACGACCCTTCTTCTTGACTAGGCAAGAAGGGGAATTCCGCGATCCTCCAGTGTTTCTAACACCATAAGGAGTCTACTCTTGACGAAAGCATTTAACAATTGAGGACAAAGGTACCCTATTTTGACACAACTTGGAGGTGATTTATTGGTATCCTTCTAGGCTTAGTAGTTTCAAGAAACCATATCTATGAAGGAGTGTGTACCCTTAGATTGCTTCCCTTGTAGATAATTTTCGCCACTTAGATGAGAAAAGTGGCCATTCAATTTTGTAGATGCATCCATTACTTGTTTTGTGTGCTTTAATGCTTGGATGTATCGCCATTTTGGCAAGCCCCACCTTGCCTTGCAAGAAGGCATCCTACCTCATGGTTGTCTTGTTGTGAGTTGAAGGGGCGGAGTGAGACCCGCTAATTGTCTCACATCGGCTATATTAGTAGGATATTTTAATTAAGGGTCTTAGTTTTTGTCACCTCTTTACTCGGGACGAGCAAAGGTTCGGTTTGGGGATGTTTGATGTGACTCATATTTGAGCACATTTAGTCCCCGAATTTACCTCGTTCCTATGCTTTTTAGTGCATAATTGGGTAATTTACTATATTTAGTTACCCATTTTGCATACTCTTTGAGGATTGTCGCTTTTGGTAGGAAAGAAGTGATAGCCTTGCATTTTCATGGCAAAATGGAGGTAAATGGATCGCACCTAATGACCAAGCATCAAAGAGAAGACCTCACTAGAAGGCCTATTTAGATAATAAAGTAGATTGGGCAATCACGAAAGGATCCTTGCATCCCTGGATTGATCCTCGCGGATTATGAAGGAAGAAAAGAAGAAAAGTTGTCTGCCATGGGATCCGAGCGGATCACAGACGATCCGAGCGTCTCCCTTCACCACCATCCGAGCGTCCCGTGCTGAAGACGCTCGTCCTAATGTAAGAAGATCTGAGCGTCTCCCTTGACAATCCGCTCGGATCACACTCCAGAGAGCCCGTGCCTATTCTCAAGATGCTCGTCCCGTGCCAAGACCAGCAAAACGGAAATGCTCATTTCCTTGGAGAGGAGCATTTCCTCGACTTTTATTAAGGACTTAATAGTCATTTAAGCCCTTAGTAACCCTAATCCTTGTACTTAATGTTTAGTATAAATACCCTTTTGTACTATCTAGATTATTATCAAGTTGTAATACTTTCTTAATCAATTTCTAATCATTCCTTAATCTTTTCATCAACTTTTAATCTAGTTTTAATAGAAATCTCAATACTTAATCTTTCCTTAATTTCTCTATTGTTCTTCATTTATTTTGGGAAATTAGAAGATTATTTGGGTTTAATTGGAGGATTGACAACCTTCCATCAATCATCAAGTACTTCTATTATTCTTTGCTTTATTATTTGGAATCATCTTCATAGGTATAATTCTCTCTTAACCTTGTTTAATTATTGTTAATCATTTTCATTTATTCATCATGTTTTGCCTTGCTAGTATGATTGACAACCTTGTTAGCATGTTAAACTTGATAATGAGTGAGTAGTTTCCTTAACTAGGGTTAATGGGGAATTAGAGGAAACCAACATGGGGATTGATTCATGCCTAATCTAATATGTTTTCATAATTAATTTGCTTGCTTGTTGTGATTTCAACTTATGCACATGTTATGTTTGATGAAATGCGAGCCTATGAATCCTTGCATTTTTTACCCATCACCTATCTTTTCAATGAGACTTGTAAGCTTATACACCAACTCGAGTCTCATTAGACCATGCATATAGTTGGATAGGAAAGAATAAGTCGACTTGTAGGTGTTGTACAATCTAATCGATTCGGTTCTGGGACCCAAACCTTCCTAGGGATTGTAAGCTTATACACCAACTCGATCCCATCACAACAATAATTGCTTGCTTATAACTTAAGAATATGTTTGTATGATCAACTCCCATGAATCACCTATGAACCCATGACACCCTAGTGCTTTTAATCAATTGTTTACATCTCATTTTAATCACCTTTCTTGTTTTTATTACTTTGCTTTTATATTGTTAATTAGTTTAGTTGATCTCCTATCTCAACCCAAATTGTGACACCCTAAGACACAACCATTTGCAATTGAAAATCCTACATCAATACCCATCCCTTGGGATCCGACCTTTACTTACCTCTTTGCTAAGAGTAGTTTGTGAAGTTATAAATATTGTTTTGGTTAGGTAGCTTTTGACGACGAGTTTTAACCTCGCACCAAAACACTTTGTGGACTTGATCCAACGATGGTGGTAAAGCTAGCCGGTAGGCTACTTCACCTATGCGTTCTAGGATCTCATACGGGCCGATAAACTTCTGGCTCAGTTTCCCTTTCTTGCCAAACCTCATCGCCCCTCGCATAGGTGACACTTTCAAAAGGACCTTGTCACCTACTGCAAACTCAATGTCCCTGCAGTGCAAATCTGCATCTCTTTTGACGATCTTGAGCTGCCTTCATCTTTTGGCGAATCATGCAAACCTGATCAATAATATCCTTCACCATCTATGGTCCGAAAACCACTGTCTCTGCACTATTGTCCCAACAAACTGGACTCCTGCACTTCCTGCCATACAAAGCCTCAAATGGTATCATCCCAATGTTGGTGTGATTGATGTTGTTGTATGAAAACTCAATTAAGTCCAGCCTATCTTCCCAACTTCCACCAAACTCCATGGCACAAGCCCTCAACATATCCTCCAAAGTCTTGATAGTCCTCTTGGTCTGACCATTTGTTGCAGCATGAAAAGCTGTACTCATCTTTAAGGTCGTTCCCATCAAATCCTGTAACTCTTGCCAAAACCGTGATATAAACCTCGCATCTCGATCTGACAGTATGTCCTTTGGCACACCATGTAACAAAATCACATGCTTCCTATAACTTAAAGCTAGCTGTATCTTGGTCCAAGTATCCTTCATAAGAATGAAGTGAGCGGACTTTGTTAAACGGTCGATGATCACCCAAATCATATTGTTACCTTGCTGAGTCCTTGGTAACCCCACGATAAAGTTCATATAGATCGACTCCCACTTCAACTCTGGTATCTCAAATGACTGAATCTTACCTTGTGGTCTGCGTTGCTCACCCTTTACTCTTTGGCAAGTTAGACACTTAGCCACGAACTCGGCCATATCCTTCTTCATATTAGGTGTTGGACCATATAGATTTATGATTAAGTTTTGATAATGACAAGTGTGTGCTTTGTTTTATATATACTCTTGCTCGTAATCGTTTGTTTAGTCTTTATTAGATTAACTTAGGTTTACAAGTTTAGCAAGTAATGTTATAGCATTCTTAGCTATAACATTGAAGATTTGTGAGGCATCATTCAAGTAATGTTATAACAGCTTGAGCTATAACATTGAAGATTCTTAAAGCGTCATAGTTACTGTAACAAGTTTCAAGTATGATGATCACTCAAGCAAAAGGCTAGATCAAGTCTTTAACAAAGCTCAAGATGAAGAGCTTTTGGTCAAGATAAAGAGAAGATCATATCACTGAAGATCTCCAGGAAGATTAGCTAGTATAGGTCTTCATCTAGTGACGGTATCTTAAGAAAGGAATATTGGGAAGGTAAAGTTATAGCTATTTCACCTATAACTTTACTTACCAAACTTAAAGTTATAGTTGTTTCTACTATAACTTTGGGTAGCATTTTAATAGCACGATTTTAATAGTTTTAAAATCATTTTTCAAAGGATAAAATTCTTTAAACATATTTCGAAATCATTTGTATCTATAGTAGAGTTGATATATAGGTTGTTATAATGGATAACTTGCATATCTCTATTGGTTAGTAAAACGACTTATGGGTCGTCATGCTACCTAGGGTTTGCTAGTTTATTTAACTTAACCCTAATCCAAGAAGAGAGTTTTTCATCTAAGATGGACACGGGCCTAGGGTTTCGGTCGTGGGCTGTAAACCGATGGGTCGTGTAAGTTGTTGTGTATAAGTAACCTATCTAATCAAATCTAGCTTATATTTATATAAGATATTTTCCTATCTTAATAATATATGATTTGATTTGTTTACTTATCTGAACATCTTAAAGATATAGTTATAAGAAAAAAATAAGATTCACTTTTATCTTATTTACCTAAACTATAATATCTTGGATTGAATTAGGAAAGAGATAGAGATTTATCTCTTGCAAAGCATGCCGCCTATCTCACGGCATCCTAGGGTTTCGTACAAACCTTAGTTCTCTCTTCTATTATAAATACACATGATCATTCCTTATTTTAAGTCAAGCTTTTCGAAATATTAAAATCCCTTGCAAACAAATTAGAGTTTAATTTTCAATTTACTATTTTCATTGTTTTGCATTTGAAAATCTTGCGAAAAGTCGTGCTCTTTAATCTGCTTATTATTTTTCTTAAGGTTACGTCATAAGATAATAGTACTTCATATTGTTTCTTACTCGTTCAATTGTGTGAACACTTAGAAGAACTATATCTTGGTCCTCACTGTTTTGGACTATTTCCTCACTGATTTTGACTAGGTAGTGTTCGGTGAGGTATTCATCTTCATCATCATCAGCCCATACTCCATTGATAGTAGCAAGTTCTCTCAACCTTATGATTTCAGCTTCCAATTGGATGATTTGGTCGATTAGCTCATCAACCACGGCTACTACTTCTTGCATTGTAGGATTTTGAGAGAGGTTTAGTGGCGCACGTTCTTTAGGTGTTGTACTTGGATTACGTAGGGTCGCCACTACACTTTCTAGTTCTGAGACTTGTCTATTCACGCTCTTTGACCATGCGATAAAGTCGGTGATAGTAGGGGAAATGGTGGAGTAATTCCCTTCATCTTCTATTGCATGGATCTCTTCTTCGACTGGAGAAATGAGGTGTGAACAATCTAAGGTAGATTCTTCACTTATAATCATCAGAATTCCAAGAGGATTCTGAGTATTGTTGGGCTTACCTCCAGGCGGTATTGGTAGGCGACCGTCTTCAATCATGTCTTGAAGTACATGCTTTAGCTTGTAACATTTTTCTGTGTCGTGTCCCTTACCTCTATGATATTCGCAGTACGAATTCTCGTCCTAGGACTTGGATTTCTTTTCTGGTTCGGGTGTAGGCCTTATGGGTTGGAGCTTACCCTGTTTCATCAATCTCTTTAGAGCGTTGGAGTATGTATCCCCAATGTTTGTGAACTTCCTTTGTGGGTTACTCTTCTTTGATGGTTCGAGAAGGTTAACCTCATCAGTCTTGCTAGTAGAGCCGTAAGAACGACTTGTTGAGCCTTGATATCCACGACCTACCGTTTTGGACAAGAGTCCTTTACGGATGTCATCTTCGATCCTTGTTCCTAGTACAGTTAAGTCCTTGAAGGTCTTGATGTTTTGGTACCTCAAATGATTTGCATAAATAGGCTTCAAGTTGTCCAAGAATTTTTCCACGAGGGTAGCTTCATCTGGACGCTCGTCAAGTTGGGTACTAGTTTTCCTCCACCTACTTAGGAAGTCGGTAAAACCTTCTTTCTCATTTTGGGTAAGAACCTCTAAAGTGCGCATATTGACTTGGATCTCAGCATTATCGACATATTGTTTAGCGAACTCAATTGCGGCGTTATCCCAAGTGGCAATCTTCTTGTGTTCTAGGGAATAGAACCATTGTTTCGGGATGGTATCAAGAGATGAAGGAAAGATCCTTAATAACATCTCGGGTTTAATGTCTTTGATAGACATGTAATCCTTGAAAGCACGGATATGGTTCAAAGGGTTTTCATGCCCCTTGAATTTCGGGATATATGTCATGTTGAAGTTGGTTGGTAATTTGGAACTCACGGCCTCATACTTGTGATTGTTTTTCCTATAGATATCATCCCCATTGAGGTACATCAATTGTTCCTCCGAGTCGTTTTTCAGCTTCAGTCAGACCTACGGGAGGGTTGACTTCTTGTGCTCCCACAAAAGTTGGAGGATTATCATTCATGAAGTCATTCACAAAATCATTAGGCACTTCACTTTCTGCAGAAGGCAACCTAGTTTCTACAGCAACAATTCGGCCGTTGATCGTGTTGAGGCGATCATACACTTGGTCTTGGCTAGTTTGGAGACGAGCGAGCGCGGCTAGGATTCGATCATTACCATTCTGGGGTTAACTGTTGCTTGTGGTGCTAGTGTCAAGCATCTTGGAAACTGGACAAGAGATCGATGACGAATCAAAACACGATCGACCATTCTCGCACACTTACTCAAAGAAAAGACTCGACTCGGGAAGTGGGAGTGTGCCACTTGTGTCAGTGAGGTTTGAAAGTGACAAAGTTTCAAAATGTTGGTCTTATTCAACTATAGTGTAGTTGTAGGAGTGGACTCGAAGTGCGGTTTTGAAATGGGCTTTGAGGCCCGAATTTTGACTCGACAATTGGACAGGGTTTTGACTGGTTTTGCGCTAATATTAGGCCTATTTCGAAAATTTACATTTTTAAAAGAGGTTTTGATTTTACAAAATTTGTCATGGTTTCGTTTAGAAAATGGTGATCACATATAATACAAGCATTTATACAGGCATTATAACGGGATGCTAAGTGCATTTAAAAGGGTTTTGGTTTAAAGGGTGGGTTGCCATACCGAACAATCAAACACGGGGTCGGTGGAGCGGCTCGTACCAAACAGGAGTAAGGCCGATTCCAAGTCCATTTCCTCGAGTAGTGAAAGTCCTTGATACAAACAGGAGTAAGTACCATGGTATGGTTGACGTCAATCGATATCCATCCTTAGGCCCACATAAGAATTTGGACCGTCTAGACGGGACGATTGGTCAAATGGGTTGGGTTGGGCCTAGGAAGGTCGAATAAACGATTTAGGAAGACCGAATTATGAAAACCGACAACTGTCTTGTACAAACTATTCCCTAACCTTGTTCAAGTTTCACCCTTGGCTACACGTAAGTGTATTATCCCCAGCGGAGTCGCCAAACTGTAGACGCGGGCCCACGGAGGTCGCTCGGGTAGAAAACGAGCAAGCTTTGCATTTGTGGAGTCGCCACCAATTTATTGTGGAAAATTGGAAACCGTTCAAATACCTCATGCCATGTCAAGACACAAAGTAGTGACATGAACACCAAGATCTCGTTACCTTTAGCATTCTATGTCTAGAATGACTCTCGTGGATGTAAATGAACACGGATGTTCATAGAGATCTGGAGTAAGGGGTGAGGGTACGTATTAGGAAGCTCTTTTGATCGAACACCTAATATCCTTCCCGCCTCGATAGGGGCCTCTACAAATGATTAGGGAAGTTATTCATACTCCATATGTTGTCGATTATATGCATGCAATGCAACATCCAATAAATTAATCCTAACATGTGAGAATTAACTAAGTCGGTAGACACGTAATTTAACATGCATTAATGTCGAGGTAGAAATTTAGGTTGGTTGCATGTGAGAGCATACAAACAATACGATAAAGAAATAAATACAATAATTGAAAATTGCAATAATTACAACGGGTTAATTGATCTACGTCGAAAATATTCTTAAAACGGATGATTTGAGAAAAAGAAAGGGAAAATAAATTAACGAACAGATTAGTGGGTGATAATACGAGTAATAGTTAATTAATACGTAAGCTAATAACTATGTCAAAGCAACAACGAAAGTTCAGGGGCAGAATTCAACCCGGAACAGGCGCGGCAGAGCTGCGTCCTTTGGAAGAGGCACAATGCTCACTGCGTCTGTTCCTGAAGTGAATTCTGGCTGTGAAGCCGGAATTGCATATCGTTAATGTTCATTGGTGAATTTAATGCTTGATTATCGATATTTGACTCGGATGGAAGTGGTTTAATATATTATTTACATGTGAATCTATAAATACTATTAAAAGGCTAGGATAAAAATGTCACGTAGACAATGCCACATGGGATGAAAAAAAGCCACGTACACAATAACAATGTGACTTGGCAAACTAATATGACATGGATTATCAATTTATTATTATATTGCATTAATTTAATTCACTTATTTTCTTTAAAAATCCATCCATATTCCATTAGCTTTAAACTTAATTAACTCAAAAAAAACTACAATAAAAAAATACACGTTAACTATAAGTTAATAATTTTAAGAAATATCATATGGATTAGTATTATATGTATTCGAAATAAAATAAAATAAAAAAACTGAATACATAAGAAATTAAGAACGAAGAAGAATAAATGAAGTTGAAAAAAAAAATTGTATTGTCAGATTTGTCGCTAATTCACTACTTTTTTTTTTTGAAAGGCACTAATTCACTATTGTTGTTATTATAACTTTGTTGTATATAGAAGATGTTTTATAGAACTAATTAATCAACAAATGAGTATTAAATATCATATAAAATATTTTATTAGGAAAATATAAAATATATGGAAAAAAATATTTATTTAATTTAAGTAATTTACAAACAAATTCTGTAAATATTTAAATGAAATTAAACACTAATAATAAAGTTCTAAAAGGGTAGTAATACCGTGTATTTAGTACATGAAATTATTTCACGTAAAGGATAAGGTTTTGGAAAATATAAAATATCATATAAAATATTTTCTTAGGAAAATATAAAATATATGGAAAAAAATGTTTATTTAATTTAAGTAATTTACAAACAAATTCTGTAAATACTTAAATGAAATTAAACACTAATAATAAAGTTCTAAAAGGGTAGTAATACCGTGTATTTAGTTCGTGACATTATTTCACGTAAAGGATAAGGTTTTGGAAAATATAAAATATATGGAAATGAAAATATTTATTTAGTTTAAATAATTTACAAACAAATTCTGTAAATACATAAGTAAATTAAACACTAATAATAATAGAATTTTAAAAGGATAGTAATACCATGTATTTAGTTCATGAAATTATATCACGTAAATGATAATTTAAATGAGACCTTCTCTATTCCACTTTTATTGTTTAATTATCCTTTAAAATTTATTCCAAATTAATTATTTTTTCAAAATTTAGTATGATAAATGACTTAACTATTAGTATCTATACAATATAATAAAAAGGCAAGATGAGTAGTTTATTATTTGACGTGTGTCATGTTAAGCAATTTTAAGTGCCACATTTTATGTTATTTTTCTTTGTATTTTATCTATGCAATATAGTTAAAAGCATACTTAATGCATTTAATTTTTAATCCACGTGTAATTTTTCTATTGGTTACTAATAATTCAATTATATTAATTACTTAATTATCTAACTAAAAGTAAGTAATTATCTAACTAAAAGTAATCTCTAAATACCATGTGTTACATGCTTATAAAATACAAACAAAATAAAAAAATATTAGTGGCAAACACAAAAAACAAATTAATACAAACTCTTTGTTTTCCTCTCATAAATTTGGTATTAATTTACATATTCATTTAACTTTTTTTTCTTTTATTTAATATTTGGTCTTTTGGTTTTCCTCACAATTATTATACTTTGTATTTATTTCACCATTTTTTTATCTCCCCCTTAGTTCACACAATATTCGTCATCTCTCAAATAAATTATTGAAATTAATTTGATAATTAATTACAAAAATTTCCTTATATAAATATCATAACAATCCTATTTTTCATTTTTATCCAAAAAGTTGGTAGGTAAAGTATGCATATATAACCAATTGAATTATTTAACTTTTTTATTCTTATTATGTTTTGAATTAATTAATAGTTTCAATCTTATATAAATATTACAACAATCCTATTTTTCATTTTTATCCAAAAAGTTGGTAGGTAAAGTATGCATATATAACCATTTGAATTATTTAACTTTTTTATTTTTATTATGTTTTAAACTAATTAATAGTCAGAATCTTATTTAATTATTATTTTTGTATTTGTATTAAAATAGCAGGATGATGACATACTCACATATCAAAAACATTGCATGAAATCTGGAAATATATGGTTATGAAACTTCTTTGGAATTATCTTTTGACTTGAATATATTTTTCAGTTTCATTGAGTTTTCCTTTTTTTATTATTATTATTATTATGATGTATGCACAATATCAAATTGTACTATGAATCTATAATTATTGGTGACATGTTGCATTATATATTCCAACCCTTGGAATATTAATTGACAAATGTTGTAAATTATAATAAATTGTCTTATACCCTTTCGTGCACTTTATTAGTTTTTCGTGTACTCTTCAACTTGTATTTTGTCAATCATGTTATAAATCAAATATATTAGTCGACAAACAGATTATAAATCAAATGTCTTAATGGAAGTGTTGAAGTTATATGCACCAAGGATATAAATCGGATCTTTTAATGGGGATCAAGGTAAATATTTTGCATGGTTTTTGATTGAAATCCAATGATCATTTTCCAATCCATTGTTCCATTTTGAATGCTTTCAAGCCTTTAAATCATTTTTTGTTTTCCATCAAATATTTTCTTCTAGCACTCTCAATATTTAATTTTTTTGCTTGTATATATTTTTGTTTTCTCATAATCAATTGATACGAATATTTTTTAATTATCACCCCACTTCTCTTTTTTTGTCCATTTCTATATTGTCACCCTTTTTCTTTAATTTCTACTTTGGGACTTACTTTTTACCAACGTTTCTTATAACTTTTTTTTTTAAAATTACAAAATAATGTCATCGTTTAAGGGTAGAATTCTCACATTACTCCACCAATTGCAAACTTTTTCCTTTTATTTTCAATTGGTTTTTATCTTTTCTTAATCTTAATTATTGCACACAAGCAAATGAGGTGATAATTTAAAAAATGGAAGAAGTATAATAATACAAATTGTGTATCCTTATTTCTTTGAAAATCATTGGTATAGGCGTTAAAGCTCCTCACATAAAAGTTTACCAACAGCAAAAGATATAGAGATGACTCTAATTGACAAGAGATATAGTCGAAATGAAACTAGAATGATGTCCATTGTTTAACAAATACATTTTCTCGTGTATCCTCTCAAAAATTGCTCACATAAAATTTATTTTTAAAATTATTGAATGCGTATTTAGTCTAAAATTTTATTTGTATAAGTCACATGTCATCAACTCCTTGCTAATAATTTAAGTATATCACTTAGGTATTTCATTATACAAAAATCATTTCAATAATATTTTTCCCAATACGTTGGAAATCAATTAAATTTACAAGGAAAATGTTGCAAGACCGACTATTTGTTAAAAGTTTAACAAACTCCATTGCATTTAAGAAAATAAACTTGTAATTTTAACCTAATTAGTAAGATAAACATAAGTTGTATTTTAACATAGCGCTTTCTGCGCATTATTCATATCGTCTCTAATAGACTAAAGGCAATATGTAAAATTCAGTTATAAAATATCATTACCATCCATTCATTTATATATTTTACATATTTACTTTATTTTACATTTCTTTATTCATTAGAATACCTTAGGTAATAAGGAATAGAATTAGATGTCCAAGTGTCCAACATTTTGTTTCTTTGTCGGATAGAAATAGGACCAAAGTTCTCCGAACGCACCAAAACAACACTAAAAATAATTTATCAAGTACTAGAATGCCAAAAGTCGTCAATGTTGAGTAAACTGAATAACCACCATGACAAAGCCAAGCGCCCTCGAAATCCAAAGACAATCTAAACACCGTAAAAAGAAAAGTACAGAACAAAAACAGAAAGGGACTAACAGTAATTAATACAACAAGACAACATTGAATAAAAGGACAAAGACAATGAGGACTGTAGAAAAATAAGAATAGTTTTCAAAGTTAATATTCCACTGTTTGAATGCAATTTTACGTTTCCCATAATTTGTGTTGACTTTCCTTATAAGCTTTGAGAATAAGTTGTTTAAAGTGCTCTAATGAAACAAAAGGCAATACAATTTCCCATTTAATTTATATGCAATACCAGTTTTCAAAATCAGATAATGGACATTCGTATATTCTTTAAAATGAGGGATTCATGGGTTTTGATGCTATAATATATCTTATCCTCATGAACTGTGACAGGGACACTCTTTATTTCCTTGCTTAGGTATCCTACCAACATATCTCCAAGATAATAAGCAAGAAGACAAACAAGTCGAGTAACGCATTCATGAACGATACCGCAAAAATAAAAGAACAAAAACAATCAAACCCGTGATTCTCACGGGTCACAAAACTAGTTGGTCATAAAAACAATAAAACATGAGACAAAATTAATTAGGACAAATTAATTACAAGATTAATTATGAGGTTAATTACAAATTAACAAACTAGTTAGGTTATTAATGCTAAACTATTGATGATGATGACGATAATGATAATTAACAGATGAAAATATACAAAAGATGAATTTCAGAGACTTGATATTGATGAATTGAATCTCTAAAACCCGGATTTGATTTTAATGACGAAAACCCGCAAATATGAGTTACTTGGGATTTAAGTCGGGAATTAAAAGATGATAAATTAATAACGAACATATGTTAAATTATCATGTCAAGGAAATAAGAACGAACAAAGACGAAGCAAAAATAAACAGACGAATTGAACAAAAGACGAAGGAAGAAGAAGGAAAGCAGGAACTGCGGCAGCCTCAGGAAGAGGCGCAGCAGGTGCTGCGTCCCTTCGAAGAGGCGCAGCAGTTGCTGCGTTCCTTCTCGACATCTGTCTCCCGTTAATCCGTAAAAAGGGTTTGAATAAAGGTTTTGTAAATCGGTTTTGAATATATTTTCGACGTAAATCTTACAATAATGATTACAAAAATAAGAACAAAAATAAAAGATGAGATTTACACCCTCAGACTTACATGTTAGACGAAATGAGATTAACTAAGTTAACGTTTAGTGATGCTCGATTCGAATGTACGACGAAAGTGCCCTCTAAGAGGAAAACGAACAAAATTGATTAAGTTGATTGATGTGGAGTTGGTCAAATTGGTCGGTCATGCAAAACGAGGCTGGTACTCAGAAAGATCCGAGCTTACGTGGTCGAAAGTTCAAGCACGTAGACGCCAAAAAACAAGAGCGTGGTCTTAGAATGCAAAGGGAGAAGAGAAGGGCGGACACTCGCGTGAGAAATATGAAGAACAAAGGTCCCTATTTATACTAATCACACGGAGGAATTAAGGTTTCAGATAAACTTTGGAAGCAAATCTCGAAAAGATCTTCAAATGCGCAGAAAGGAGCTGGGGAAGAGGCGCAACAACCACTGCGTCTTTTGGTAGAGGCGCAGCACCTGCTGCGTCCTTTCCCCAAGGGTTTCCTCCTGCGGAAGAAAGATTTTCCGTGTTTCTATTATGGAATTGCGGTTTGATCTTAATTTCCTTATTATTTATAATATAATTTCGGGAAATACTTTACCAAAAGATTAAAAGATTGAAAATATGTAATAGAAATATCTGGAACATTCCAGAATATTCTGACTCGGCATTTTAAACGGTTATTAGAAAATGAAAACGGTTTTTGACCCGGACTCCAAATGTAATCTAATTACTGTCAAAACGACCGTAAGGGCGCGCAGATGACGACCAAGGGGTAGACACGAGTATTTGAGCTATCACTTGACGATAAACTTACGAACTGTCATAAATCATTCCATGTACCAAACATGCGGCCCAATCATCACCGGGTGGCTTGCGGGAGGTGCAGAAATGAGGTATCTACAATGGCGAAAAGTCCGCTCTGGTTCAGGATCAGCTGATACTAATTCCGACCTATTGGACCTGGGCATACATAAAACTAAGAAAGAAAAAGAATAAGAACTGCCTCAAGGAATTAAAAATCCCTTGAGACTGCAACAAACAAAAATGAACAAATAAATAGACTAATTGCCTCTCTGGCAACGGCGCCAAAATTTGACACGGCTGTCGCAACCCTATCAAAAATAAAACCAACGGGCTCTAACTAATATAGTAGAGGTAAGTTGGGTATCGTACTCCACAGGAAGGCTATTATATCTACTTGTTTTTCTAGTCCGTCACGGTAACAAAATGAGGGTGTTTAAATTGTTTTTCTAAACTACTAAACCGTCTAATCTAATTACAACATCATTGTTTTACTACCATGGCTCCCCTAATCCTAGCAACAGAGAAATTAGCTACTCATGGCGATGATAAAACTAGCAACAATTAATGGAATAATAAGAGACATGATATAGAGATGAATAAAAAGGAATTGCATAAATTAATTAACAACACCAATAAAATCAGAAATTATAGGGAAGAAATAAAGTATGCAAAACAAGAATTAAATTGAATAGAAAGAGTAAGAAAGATTACAAAGTTTAAGATCCGGCAAAAGAACGAAATAATGTCGAACAAGGGAAGAAAAGTGTCTGCTAACTGAGTGCTTAAGAGTAATTCTCCGATTAAGAGATTAAAAGATGAATGAAAATATATCACCTAAACCTAATGAGTCTTTACTTTTTATATGAAATATATTTATTAAACATAACTTAATAAGATAAATAAGTTCACGCGAAATAAAATCTCGCGTTCAGATAGAAATCCTCTCGATCAAGCAGCTTGAAACTCCTCGATCGAACACTTCCTTGGCAAAACCTCTCGATCGACCACTTAGTCTACTCGATCGAGGAACCTCAAATATGCACCTCTCGATCGAGAACAGCAGGGTCTCGATCGAGCAACTTGACCAACAAAAGATCTCGATCGAATCGATTACCACTAAAACAGCTCCTTACTTCGTTGGTTAGCTTCCGAGACCACTTCATGCTTCTCGAGGCAGTAGTAATTCCGCTCCCATTCTTCCATCTCCATAAATGCAGGCTAAGGGGCAACAAAAAAGGCATGATTTCTCTACTTTCGGGTCTGTTCCTGCCAATAAGACAAAACAAACCAAAGTAGACTCTTCGGGGCATTTTGCAATATAAAACTACGAGAATCGTATAGAAATACGTGTATAAAAAGCTTAAAAAGACTATATAACAGGCACGTATCACTTGGCATATAATTAATTATCTCTCAAAGTCTGCAAAACTAACCTCAGATGCTCCTCATGCTCCTCCTTAGTCTTAGATTAGACCAAGATGTCATCAATGAAGACGACCACAAACCTGTCCAATAACGGGTTGAAAATCCGATTCATAAGATCCATGAACACAGCTGGTGCATTCGTCAACCCAAAAGGCATCACTACATACTTATAGTGACCATATCGTGACCGAAAAGCTGTCTTAGGAATATCCTCATCTGCTATCTTAAATTGATGATAACCCAATCTCAAGTCGATCTTAGAAACCACCCCTGCGCCACTCAACTGGTAAAAACGATCATCAATCCTTGGCAAAGGATATCTGTTCTTCACCGTTACATGATTCAGCGCCCTATAGTCGATGCATAGTCTCATGCTCCCTTTTTTTTTCCACAAACAACACTGATGCTTCCCACAGTGACACACTAGGCCGAATATACCCTTTGTCTAACAGATCATTCAGCTGCTTCTTCAACTCTTCCAACTCTTTAGGCTCCATACGGTACGGTACTTTAGATATAGGTCCCGTCCCCGGTTTGAGCTCAACATTGAAGTCGATATCTCTCTTAGGTGGTAACCCCGGTATCTAATATGGAAACACATCACTAAACTCCCCAACCACAGGTATGTCAGACGCCGACGGCTCCTCCACACGCATATCCCTCACTTGGCAAAGAATCAAGGGACACTTCTTTCTCAAACATGACTTTAAAGTCATCACTGCGATAAACTTACACTTTGGTCTCACCACAAACCCCATATATGATACCTTGACTCCCTTAGGACCCTTTAAAGACACTCTCTTTTGTCTTAAATCTATCTTAGCATCATACTTACCCCATCAATCCATCCCGACGATGACCTCAAACCCATCTATAGGAAACTCTAACAAGTTGACTGGTAAATCTACCTCCCCCATCAACATGGACACATCTCTATCTAGCTTAGAACAAGACACCGACTCCCTAGAATGTATAAACACACTATCTTTTACAAGTTCGTACTCTCCCAAACCCATCGTTAAGGCATGACTCCTAGACACAAAAGAGTGGGTTGCCCCCGAATCAAACAGAACGAAAGATGGTGTATTATGATCAAGAAAGGTATCGGTAACAACATTAGCACCATTCTCTACCTCCTGCTTGCCCATCATAAAGAGCTCCCCATTGCTTTTCTGTAATACCCAGCATTTATGGGATCCGTACTTAGACCTCAGGAAACGTGAGAGGAGCTTTAGACCGATAAGAGAGCACTCAGAAAGGAAAGATAGCCTTACACTAGACCTGAGCTTAAACCGAGTGGTGTACAGCGGATCGAGTGGGTCTACTCGGTCGAGTAAAGGATACACTCGACCGAGAGGAGTACAACTCGGTCGAGTGCCGCTGATTTCAGAACACGGGATTTAATCCCTTCACCTCTAACCTTAAAATCATTTCCACCTGCCTCCTTATCTCTCCAAACTCCTTCCCCTCTCTCTAAAACCCTCACAAACACCTTCTACTAAGGACTCAAGCTAGGATTTGAAGATCTACCACCTTCCTCTTCACCTCCTTCACTTTGTAGGTAAAGATCTCTCCCTTTCTAGTCTTTAAACCCTAACTTTTGGTGGATTTCGTCATGGGTGATTAATTAGCAATTAATAATTGTATTAGGGGTAATTAATGAGTAATAATAAGGGGCTTTGTAGTATATATTAGTATAGGATATATTCTGATAGTTATTACATGATTTATGTAGGATGAGACAATTTTGTGAGATGGATGCTTGGTGACTTCGCATAGGTTATGGATTATGCAAAAGGTAGGTTAATCCTACTCGGTTTCAATGATGTAAAGTTAGTTATGTTGATGTTGTAGTTAGTCTTGCATAAGTAGAGCATTTGCATTATAACATGCTTAGTGGTAATCACATCATTAAGAGGATGATTATGATATGTTGGTTGTGGTTCATGTATTGGTTGTCATTATATATGTGGGAGTAATTGTTGTTGTTGTTGTTGTTATTGTTGTTGTTGTTGTTGTTGTTGTTGTTGTTGTTGTTGTTGTTGTTGTTGTTGTTGTTGTTGTTGTTGTTGTTGTTGTTGTTGTTGTCGTGTTGTTGTTGTTGTTGTCGCGTGTTTTGGTTGTTTGGAGACGTTAGACGGTTGGGAGACCGTCTTATGCTTGAGTCGCCTCTTGGAGCTTCCCACTCCAAGAGGGATGTGCATATTAATGGCTTGAGTTGGAGGGACTCGTGTGGTTGAGACACGACGTCTGGCAGGGGATCCGGTTGCTTCCGGACCCGGTACGTCTGGGCGTGTCCCGATACCTCTTTCTGGTTATCGGTATGTTTGGGCGTGTCCTGGTATCATTATGGTTGTCGGTATGCCTGGGCGTGTCCCAGTACCGTGGTGGTGGTCTTTTAGTATTATGTCATTCGCATTGGTAGTCATATTGCATGTTCACACTTTAGTTGTGTCGTCTTTTATTGTCCATTGAAATTGACATGTTGTCTGTCTGTGTTTTGTCACCTGTCTCTCTTGGATGGCCTATGTTGATCCATATGATGTCCTTTGGTAATATGGGGAGCAGGTTCGATACAGATTGTTGGCTAGTGCGCGGGAGACGGGACGAGCTCGATGAGTCGCGAGATGTATATCACTAGTTAGAGGAGTATAGTAGCCATGAGTTGTAATTTATTTATTTGTTTATGGTTTGTAATCACTAAACTTATTAATTATAATAAATGTTTCTTTATCGTATCTATGATTTACCGCCTCGGGAAACCGAGAAGGTAACATCTCCCCAATTACCTTGGCCGGGTAAGAAGGGGGTGTTACAAAGTGGTATCAGAGCGACGATTTTGGAACCTAAAGCCAATGAACCAAAATGAACCTAGGTGTGTCTAATGAAATGAACCCGGCTTGAGTGCGATAGGAGATCGGTTTTGTATGAGTGGGCGCCCTCATATCAAACTAGTGCTTATTGCCTCGGTTGGTCACCACGTGGGTAGCTAAAGATATGGACAAACGCTATATGAAATTACATGGTTGCATGGATGTTTGATTTACCTTAAGTGTTTGTATAATGTAGTTCTTTCTCCATAATGTATGAATATGTGTGGAAATTGGATGCTAGATTAATATGAACGACATGCTTAGAAACGATTAGTACACATTGGTATGTGAATTTTGTGTATAATTGATGAAATATATTGATAGAATAGTTACTAGTGCTACGACATCGTGCCAATTAATTCGGTGAGTCGCCAGTAGCCGGTTGACTCCCGAACCTTCTCCTTGTGTTGCAGGGATTTCATCGTTCTACTTCGACTCGAAATTTCAAGCCTTAAGCAACCACTCTACCGAGTACGAGTCCATACTCACCGAGTGATGGTGCACTCGACCGAGTGGGCCTAATACTCGACCGAGTGGACTACCTTCCAGGAGGTGGAAACATTCTGGAAAGTAGGTCACTCAACCGAGTAAACTCCCACTCGATCGAGTGAAAGTTCACTCGACCGAGTGAGCTTGCCACTCGACCGAGTAGAACTGGGCTGAGAATTACACGGGTTTGATCCCCTATTTCTTCATTCCTTATCTTCTTCATATCTCCTTTTCACCTTATTCCAACAACACCAAAATTCCTCTAAAAATAATTCTAGAACTCCATTTTTGGTGATTTGCTACTTGGCTAAGTTTTTCACTCACAATTTCCATCTCAAATCTCTCATAATTAGAAATGTAAGTAGACCATCCTTCTTGTTCCTTCATCTTAATTAGTTAGATCTACACTAATGTGCTCAAGGTTTGTCAATTAATTTCATGCTTTTGCTTAATTCATAGTAGCAAATAGTTCTCTACAATATAGTTGTTACTAAAAATCAAACTTTGTGTCAAAAATTTCGGTTATCATCAAGGAAAACGAAATTGTTATGATGAATTTGCATGTGGGTTTTGGTGGTTGTTGATGTGTATAGTTAGACAACAAAGGCTTAACCTTTGTTGTTATGAATGGATTTTGTTTAAACATGTGAAAATTTCGCATTAAAACTTCGTCTTAAATTTTCTAATTCTAGACAAGCCATGCCCAAATTTTTAATTTTCTTGAGTAAAAGTTGGTTTAATTGCCTTATAAGACTACCACCAAATTGGTAGTGCGGTATGTAATCTCAAAATGAAAATTTTTCTATCTTGAGAATTTGGTGAAAACTCTTAAAAACTTTCTAAGTATTCATGAACAATTTTGATTTTGTTTTGGAAAATGGTTTAAGAAGTGTCGACAAAATAAGAATTTGATGGCTATTACTACACTGTGAGACGAATTAAGAAATTTTCATCTTAGATTTCTCAAAATTAAACACTCACTATGTCAAAAACTTTATTTTTCCTGCTCACGACTTGGTTAACTATTAAGTTTAGTAATTGGGGGAGAATTTCATTCGCTTCCAAAGTTAATCATGAGTCTTATCTTCTATGTCTTGTATGCAATTTCTCTTGTAGCATGTCAAGGAATACGAGGAGAAACCGTGGGAGAAACACCCGCCAACCCCAACCCCAACCCCAACCGGATGCACCACCCGCCATCACCCATCCCGGATACCCGGGGTTAGAGTTTGAAAGTGAACCCTATAGGAATACCTTCTTAGCCCTCACCGAGAGACGTATGAATGCCACTAGGTGTGTGTCGGAGAGTGCCTTAGAAGCCTTGGGGATAGAGGCGCAAGTGCATGACGTCTTTAGCGTTCTTGGAATGGAGGGATTGTACAACTTAGCGGAAATAAGCTACCGCATCCTTACCTTAGAATTTTTGAGCTCCTTCCTCTACAATCCACCACACCGTGAGCTTCCGAATCAAGAACACCTCATTTCACCTGTCTAGTGATGTTTTTTCGGAGAGGTTAGGTGTAGGAAAGAGGGCCACCCATACTGTTGACAAGGTAAGGAAGGAAATGAAAGCCACAAAATACATTGACCTTTACACGGGCAACAACAATACCGATGTTAGTGCCATGAAAATAAATAATATGGAACACCCCGTTTTGAAAGTTTTCCTTCGTCTTTTGACCAACCTCCTTTACGGAAGAAAGGGTCATAGTAAATTCAATTCCTCGGAAGTACTACTCTTAAGCTCCTACCTCAATCCATACTATGAGAGGTGTTTCTACTTTAGCCCTGTGTCTATGTGTGCTTAGCATTTGAAAGGATGACCAAGTCCGATAAGTGCTCCTTTGATTGTGGTGCCCTAGTGACTAGACTAGCCAAGAACCTCTTGGGTTATGAACCGGGGGAAATTGATAGACCCATGAGTACGGAGGTACCATACTTTGAAATTGCTTACATGAAAGGCATGTTTTGGGTTGTGGATAGGAAAGACAAAAAGGTATACTCATGGAGAGTGAACACGGACTCATACATTAAACTTCCCGCATACGGGGGATTACCCGAAACCTCTTACTTACCCGAGCTAGCCCCACCTCGGCCTCCGGCCCGATCCTACCTCATTCCAGAAAACCTTACTTACACTCTTGTTAATGAAGCGGTGCGAGGGGAAACAAACCCGCGGCTCCTTTCTGATCCTCCTAGGACTTTTCCACATGCCCCATCATCCTCCTATATGCCCATGCCTTTGCTGCCCTTTGACCGCCCTAGACACTCCACTTACGCCCCGTCCTCTTCTTTTATGCACGAACCCTCACCGTACCATGAACAACCTAGGCACTCCATGCATATGCCATCTTTCACCGGAGGATACAACCGACCTTCATCGACTTATAACCACCAATACCCCATGCCGGACCTAATTGAAAAGGTAAACAACTCCTTGGTCCTGAGAGACGTGCACGAATTTACTTATAACCAGGGAATCAGGCTGAAGGAACGTCCTAGCTTTTGGTCCGGGATGGGGACACTTCCTGTAACGCCCCGTAATTTCGGACCGTTAATATATTTTGAAAATAATTTATTAATCAAATAAAATTTGATATTTAAAGTAATTAAAGTAAAAATAATTCAAAGAAATATAATTTTATTATATTTTGAAGAAAAGTATTTATTTTGATAGTTTCGAGATGTTTAAAAATAGTTTAAACCGTGTAAAACTTTTTATTTCGAAATAAGGGCGTATCGGGGGGAAAATAACAATTCTTTTGAACATTGGGTAAACGAATTTGGAAATGGGTAGTATAAATATTCAATTTTCTTGTAATCCCGTGTTTAAGAACTTTGGTCTTGACGGAATTTGCATTTGACTTACGGTTTTAATTATTATCGAAACGAGTCAAAACCTACTCGAAAAATCCCGACTCAAACCCGACTCCCTCCTTTATTTCTCCCTTTCCCGCGGACCAAACCCCCCTTCCCCTTCATTTTTCTGATTTTTCTTCTATCCTTCATCATCTTCAACTTCTAATCTTACAAACACCATTTTTACATAAAATCAAGCTAATTTGGCCATAATTTCTTCGTTTCTACTCGGATTTTCACGAAATTTACCTTTCCGGAATCCCCTCTTGAGATCTACAACTTAGTATGTTCTAATTTCAGTTTTCATTAAGTTGTTTTAAGACAAAATTTCGGTATTTTCGGTATTTGTGCTTATTTATGGTGTTTTTATTGTTTAATTAGGTGAAGATTTGGAAGACGAGTTCGGGGACTCGTATATTGTAGAGGATAGCGGCTAGTTGTTGTTAGGGTTTCGGTTTTGAGGTGCTAATTGCTCTTTTTCTAGCTTAAGGTAACATATTTCGAGTTACTCGACGAATTATCGTCACAATCTTTGTTGTTTTTGTATGTTTGGTGATTTTTGTTTGAGTAGTAGTTTTCACATGTTAAAATTCGTTGCATGCATGCTTAATTTGTGCCTTTTGTTAGTTTAAATTATCAAAGTTGAATTGGGGACGATTAATTAATGTTCAGACGGTCTTTTACTAAACAAAAATGGAAAAAAATGGTGGTGTAGGGGGACGGCCAAAGCGGCAGGCAGCCCACGGCAGCCCCGGCCGGTCTTGGGGTTGGCCCGGGTCGGTCCGTTGCTTGTTTCGCGGTTTTCCATGCAAAATTTGTCATTTCGGGTTTATTAATGACATAGTTAGTATGAGTACACTTTAGGAATTGAATCATATAAGTAATAAAAATTATGTTAATGGTAAAACTATGCTTATGTTAATAGTTATCACATGTTAGGATAGTTTACAAAATGAATTTATAAATAATAGGCTCAGAATGAATTGTATAGGGATAATTGTAATGTTTTGTTGATTGTGCCGAAAACTGAGCCTTAGTCCCTTTGACTGATGCGATGTCAGTTAATTGAGTGATTGGTCAGCCGCAATTTAACCCGTACTGTCGCGCAGGTCAGGGGTTGCGGGTAAAAATTCGGTTGTATGAATTAGATAATCGGCCTTTTTCTTGTTTTAGGCCATTTATCAAGCTTTAGTTCACATGTATAGCTTATTGAATTTAATAGTGTCTTGTATTGTAGAAATGGCCCTAGTTTCCCCTAAAGCCTTTAATATTGTTAATATTGTTAGAATTGGAATTTAGTTTTGAATACTTATTGAGGACACTGTTGGATTGTTTGCTGAATAGACATTTATATAGCCTTTCACATGATAGAATGTTAGAATTTATGTTGGTAAGTAGGACTTTTTGCCCTCTTAAGGTTAAGTGGGTGTCTTACTTGACTTGTGTGGTGAGTCTTGTGTGGTGTGGGCTAAAGTATTCAAGCTGGGACTAGCTGGGACTAGATCCTAGGTGAGTATTTCGGCCTTCATCATAGATAGGTCTTTATAGTCTTTGACGAGTATATGTTCACTGCTTGATAGCCTTTGTGTTCCTGACTAGTGGATTTATATCCAAGTTGGGGCATGACCTCAGTTACTTATTTTGATAGTAAGGGGTCAGCTTAAGTACTAGCCAACCCTTTGGTGGACTCCTTAGGGTACTCACTTTGTTTTTAGAAAAATTGTGGGTCTTGGGTGCGGTGGTGTGTATCCGCATGTCTAGGTCTGCGCAGATTTTAGGCTAGGGTTGTGTTGTCTCTTGGCCATGTTTTATTAATATTAACCGCTGTGCCAAGATACCGGTTCGATTACCTTCCCTACCTCGTGGTATAGACTCGAGTTACAAAGTGACTATTGACGGTGCTAAGAACTTATGCCTGTCTTTGATATATTGCCCTTTCTTGTTTGATGATTCTATGAATCATAGAAGGTGAGATGCAAGCCGGCTATGGTTGATAGAGTTTGGATTACAATTTGTTATATGTTTCACATGTTAGTTTAGTTTGGTCAGTTTAGGGCTCATATGTTAGAATAATTGATAATTGAATTATTTATCATCTTGTTTACATGTTTTACTACATGTTACATTAATTTTGACGATTCGTGGCTGGGAGGACTCGAAGTTACTCCCCACTGAATTGTGGCTTTCGTGTTTGTATAAAATGCGATTGACAGGTTGTCGATGCTTTGTTGGGGTTACAGACGAGCTAGTGAGCATAAGGAACCTTGGACCTAGTTTGGCTATTCTTTTAGTAAACCTTTTCTATTTTGGTTTTGTATATAATTTGAAGGGACATATGTCTCCCTTTTCTATTTTGGTTTGTATCTTTATATTTCCGCGTCTTTAGTTATGTATGTAAATTAGTTTATCAGCTTTTGCAGGGTTTTTGACACTCTTCTTGAGTTGGATTGGTTGTGAATGGTTTAGGAAGAAAAATTTTTGAAATTGCAGGTTTTTGACTAGTTGAACCATTTACAAACATATCCTACCAGTTTTTCTGTAGAATTTACGTAATTATTTAAGGCTAGATTTAAGGGTGTCACAGTTGGTATCAGAGCCTATTGCTCTCGACGCACGTTTGTGCACCCCACTTAAAAATTACTTGACCTTTAAATAATAAACTTGAGAGATGGGTAGGATGGGTAGAATTAGGATTTTATGTGGTAGTCTGTTTGTGATTGCTAATTGTTAGGTACTAATTGATTTTCTCTTTTGTAAGATGGCTCTCCAATAGATGTAGATAATGCAATCTTACCTTAGTCTTCCAATCTCGTTGTTTATTCGTCTTTCAAATTCCTCTTCTCTCGCCTTGGTAACTACCTTTCAATTCTTTCTCCCGATTCATCTTAGGTTCGTTTACTTCTTATAATAAAGTCCATGTGGACACCTTCCTTTTTATTCTGCAGGATAGTTCCCTTGTTCAAGAGAACCTGGTTTTGAGAGAATGTATCATTGGAGGGCGTGAACGAGTTGAGAAATTGATTGGTTAAGGTTTGAGTGGTATAGGGGAATATAACTTGGGATCCTTTGGTTAGACTTGTTAGTTGTGCATGATATGAGAGCCTAGTGAGTTGAGGAACACCTTTGGATTTATGTCTATTAAGAGCTTGTTTGTTATAGATGATTGAGCATGGGTACTACCTTAGCACATAAGATGAAATGAACCTGAGCTACTTCATTTGAGAGTCTCGATGTTTCTTATGGAGAATTAAAGGAATGATAGTTAGCCCTAATCCTTGTAGGCCTTGAAAGGAATACAATAGGACATTGACGTTGCTTAATGGTTTGGTATCGTACTTTGGAATTAGTTAGTTTGTTAAACCTTTTGAGTTGACCAAATCTAGTATAGAGTAGCCCTTGTTGACCTTATTAATCATATCTGAATTTGGGAATTTTGGTGGAAAGTTGTTCGATGTAGTTCGTGAGTTCAAAGATGCGATTCTAATTTATGGTATCGGAGACTAGAAGTATTAAGTTGTGAGATGATGGAGTAAACAAGCCATGGTACTTGGGGATGACATAGTAAGTGAAGTTCAATGACGAGAATTGTAAAGGAGATACTTTGTGACATGGGAGGTAACAAATGAATTTGTGTGGTGAATTGATTTTGGCTCTTAGAACCAATTGAGTTGAGGAATACCTACCCTTGTGGAGTCCTAGTTAGTCTTCTAATTTGGTAGACTTTTGGGGCTTGGTTGAATACCTTAGTGATGTAACCTTATCATATCGATCATAAGCTTTGATGAGTGTTTGGTAAGCGGTAACCCTTTCATTGTGCCGCTTCTATTCTCCTTTCCTTCTCTTTAACGTTCGTTGAACCTTGTTTTTATGCCAAAGTTTACGTACCTTCTTCTTGCCCGAGATATCTTCTTAACTCGAATACCTCTTATTTTTGTCAACCGTTATCTTTACAGTTCGACTCCTTATTTCCTAACATGTCATTTGTTCCTTGCTTATCCTTCCTTAACGCCTTTTTATAATGCTATTTCTTTTGAGAAATGTTGGCCTTGGCTGGACATCATGACCTTTGAAGGGATTGTTGTGTTTGACCCTTTCCTGGTTTTGAGAGGATTTGATATTGGAAAGACTTAGGTAGTGTGATGAGACATGCTTGATGGTTCTTATACATATAGATCCTTGATAAAGTGAGTACGTTGGATTGGTGGATTTTGTGTGTCAAATGTGAGTGATATTGATTACTACTTGAGCTATGGTATGAGAGTGAGAGTAAGCAACATTATTGGGAAGTTTTAGCACTTGTTTTAATAACTATAAAGGGTAATGGTATGGTTGACACCAATTGATAGGCTAAGGAACATAATTTCAATTTATGGTTTTAGGAACTCTGAGGTGATAAAGTGTTGTTACAATTATGACCTTGTTCCTTGAGAATTTGATGGTAAGTAAGTTTAGGATATCAAATTCGAAAGAATACTCCTTGGGGATGTTGATGACCAGAATGGATTGGTGATGTGATTTGGTATTAGTTGGCTCTTGAGAGTTCTTGAGTTGAGAGAGACTTAGTTTTGAGAAGAATTTGTTAATCCTATAGTTTTATAGACCTTGAGGTCGCACTGAGTACTTGAGATGATGGGATGGTGTTGTAGCTGAGTGTAGTTCCGCTTTTGGCAATCCTTAATAAATAAAAGGATAGAGGAACGTGAGATCCTATTGATTTTTCGGATTTTGGGACTGGTATGTTACTACCTTGTTTTGAAATGAAAACCTTGTAGAATATTTGAGGAACCCATAGTTGACACTAGTTGAATACGAATATAACTTTGTTGGAAGCCTTGACCTTAGGCTTGTGAAAGTTGTTTTGGAATGTTATTGTAAATTTGGATCTTATATTTAATCCTTTGAGGAATCTTTCTATTGGAATTGGAATATTGTTGGAAAATTGAGTGAACCTTTCTCGATGTACCGATCTTCCTAATTCCGATCTCTGACAATTGTCATTCTTGCTATTCTGGCTTGTTCCGTTGTGTTCGCCTTTATGGAACTCATTTGACCTTTTGAGTAAAGCGTCTTGTTCGTTGACATCTTTATTGACTTCATCCAAAAATTCCACCTTTAAGAGTTTAATTCCTTCTTGTCTTTTGGGTGTGAGTTCCCTATCGCGACTTGCACTTCTCGTCCCCGAGTTGTTTTCCATCTTGCATAGATTCTATATAGTTTGAGTAAACTTTTGGTTCATTTTTCCTTAATTTGGAGTTAAATCTACAAATTGACCTCTTTCAATAACATTTGAAAATGATTTCTCACTCTCTTTCAACCCTAGTGTTCAATTGGATACCTAAGCTATTTCTCGTTTTGTGTAATGATTCCTTTTCTTACTCTTTTTCCGAGTTACTGAGCCTTGTATAATCATAATTAGTAAAGATAGTATTCTTATTATAAAATTTTAAACTAAAAGTTTGAAAATGCTTTTATGATTTTCAATGGTTTTAACATTAGTGAATGTTAAATCTCGTTGTTGGTGACGTCCCAATAATGGGTTTTCTCATTTATTGGTGTAGAAATATTTTTATGTCTTGATATGAATATGGATGTTCTTGTCTGATCAACAAGAGTATCACCGTTTCATTGAAAGGATACCTATATTTTCTTATAACTATAATTTCTCCTTCTAAGTTTCGAGGGCGAAACTTTTTAAAAGGAGGGGTGATTGTAACGCCCCGTAATTTCGGACCGTTAATATATTTTGAAAATAATTTATTAATCAAATAAAATTTGATATTTAAAGTAATTAAAGTAAAAATAATTCAAAGAAATATAATTTTATTATATTTTGAAGAAAAGTATTTATTTTGATAGTTTCGAGATGTTTAAAAATAGTTTAAACCGTGTAAAACTTTTTATTTCGAAATAAGGGCGTATCGGGGGGAAAATAACAATTCTTTTGAACATTGGGTAAACGAATTTGGAAATGGGTAGTATAAATATTCAATTTTCTTGTAATCCCGTGTTTAAGAACTTTGGTCTTGACGGAATTTGCATTTGACTTACGGTTTTAATTATTATCGAAACGAGTCAAAACCGACTCGAAAAATCCCGACTCAAACCCGACTCCCTCCTTTCTTTCTCCCTTTCCCGGACCAAACCCCCTTCCCCTTCATTTTTCTGATTTTTCTTCTATCCTTCATCATCTTCAACTTCTAATCTTACAAACACCATTTTTACATAAAATCAAGCTAATTTGGCCATAATTTCTTCGTTTCTACTCGGATTTTCACGAAATTTACCTTTCCGGAATCCCCTCGCCGAGATCTACAACTTAGTATGTTCTAATTTCAGTTTTCATTAAGTTGTTTTAAGACAAAATTTCGGTATTTTCGGTATTTGTGCTTATTTATGGTGTTTTTATTGTTTAATTAGGTGAAGATTTGGAAGACGAGTTCGGGGACTCGTATATTGTAGAGGATAGCGGCTAGTTGTTGTTAGGGTTTCGGTTTTGAGGTGCTAATTGCTCTTTTTCTAGCTTAAGGTAACATATTTCGAGTTACTCGACGAATTATCGTCACAATCTTTGTTGTTTTTGTATGTTTGGTGATTTTTGTTTGAGTAGTAGTTTTCACATGTTAAAATTCATTGCATGCATGCTTAATTTGTGCCTTTTGTTAGTTTAAATTATCAAAGTTGAATTGGGGACGATTAATTAATGTTCAGACGGTCTTTTACTAAACAAAAATGGAAAAAAATGGTGGTGTAGGGGGACGGCCAGCAGCCGGCAGGCCCACGGCAGCCCACGGCCGGCCTTGGGGTTGGCCCGGGTTGGTCCGTTGCTTGTTTCGCGGTTTTCCTTGCAAAATTTGTCATTTCAGGTTTATTAATGACATAGTTAGTATGAGTACACTTTAGGAATTGAATCATATAAGTAATAAAAATTATGTTAATGGTAAAACTATGCTTATGTTAATAGTTATCACATGTTAGGATAGTTTACAAAATGAATTTGTAAATAATAGGCTCAGAATGAATTGTATAGGGATAATTGTAATGTTTTGTTGATTGTGCCGAAAACTGAGCCTTAGTCCCTTTGACTGATGCGATGTCAGTTAATTGAGTGATTGGTCAGCCGCAATTTAACCCGTACCTGTCGCAGGGCTGGGGTTGCGGGTAAAAATTCGGTTGTATGAATTAGATAATCGGCCTTTTTCTTGTTTTAGGCCATTTATCAAGCTTTAGTTCACATGTATAGCTTATTGAATTTAATAGTGTCTTGTATTGTAGAAATGGCCCTAGTTTCCCCTAAAGCCTTTAATATTGTTAATATTGTTAGAATTGGAATTTAGTTTTGAATACTTATTGAGGACACTGTTGGATTGTTTGCTGAATAGACATTTATATAGCCTTTCACATGATAGAATGTTAGAATTTATGTTGGTAAGTAGGACTTTTTGCCCTCTTAAGGTTAAGTGGGTGTCTTACTTGACTTGTGTGGTGAGTCTTGTGTGGTGTGGGCTAAAGTATTCAAGCTGGGACTAGCTGGGACTAGATCCTAGGTGAGTATTTCGGCCTTCATCATAGATAGGTCTTTATAGTCTTTGACGAGTATATGTTCACTGCTTGATAGCCTTTGTGTTCCTGACTAGTGGATTTATATCCAAGTTGGGGCATGACCTCAGTTACTTATTTTGATAGTAAGGGGTCGGCTTAAGTACTAGCCAACCCTTTGGTGGACTCCTTAGGGTACTCACTTTGTTTTTAGAAAAATTGTAGGTCTTGGGTGCGGTGGTGTGTATCCGCATGTCTAGGTCTGCGCAGATTTTAGGCTAGGGTTGTGTTGTCTCTTGGCCATGTTTTATTAATATTAACCGCTGAGCCAAGATACCGGTTCGATTACCTTCCCTACCTCGTGGTATAGACTCGAGTTACAAAGTGACTATTGACGGTGCTAAGAACTTATGCCTGTCTTTGATATATTGCCCTTTCTTGTTTGATGATTCTATGAATCATAGAAGGTGATATGCAAGCCGGCTATGGTTGATAGAGTTTGGATTACAATTTGTTATATGTTTCACATGTTAGTTTAGTTTGGTCAGTTTAGGGCTCATATGTTAGAATAATTGATAATTGAATTATTTATCATCTTGTTTACATGTTTTACTACATGTTACATTAATTTTGACGATTCGTGGCTGGGAGGACTCGAAGTTACTCCCCACTGAATTGTGGCTTTCGTGTTTGTATAAAATGCGATTGACAGGTTGTCGATGCTTTGTTGGGGTTACAGATGAGCTAGTGAGCATAAGGAACCTTGGACCTAGTTTGGCTATTCTTTTAGTAAACCTTTTCTATTTTGGTTTTGTATATAATTTGAAGGGACATATGTCTCCCTTTTTTATTTTGGTTTGTATCTTTATATTTCCGCGTCTTTAGTTATGTATGTAAATTAGTTTATCAGCTTTTGCAGGGTTTTTGACACTCTTCTTGAGTTGGATTGGTTGTGAATGGTTTAGGAAGAAAATTTTTTGAAATTGCAGGTTTTTGACTAGTTGAACCATTTACAAACATATCCTACCAGTTTTTCTGTAGAATTTACGTAATTATTTAAGGCTAGATTTAAGGGTGTCACACTTCCGGGGTATTCAAAGCTTATGGTATTCAACCCTCAGATTGGGGTCATAGAGTTCCTCACGGTGACGGACACTTGCTTGGTTCTTGGGCGGGACCGCACTATACCACAGGGAGTTTCTTTAATGATACGCACCAAGGGGGAGACTATCAAGAGAATGTGGGTGGTGACTACCAAGGTAATGTGAACAGTACTTACAACGAAGAAGTGGGAGGTGTCTCTTATGAAGGCGGGGGTAATGTTTTCTACGGAAGCGGGAGCGGAGGAGGAGGAGCATCTAGTTGGGCACCGGGACTTATGGAGCATAATAGCCGCTACGTCAACGCCATAGTGGAGGATGCATCGATGAACACCTCGGGCGACACCAGGAGTGAGAAGCTCAGCACGCGGAGGGAGGAGTCACCGGTAAGCAACCAAAGAGCCCTGCTTCGGTGGGTGAAGAGGTTTGGCAAGAAGAAGAAGTCCTCTTCTTAGTCTCGTGTGCTTATATGGAAACTTGTTTGATCTTATGTTGGTTGAGTCTCGGACAATTTGTTTATTTCTCGCGTTGTAAACTTGGCCATAAGGCCAAAACCTAGTATATTTTGTATGGTGGGATGATGCTATGATCACTATTAAGACTCTTTTGCAAGTATGATTGCCCATTAGTAAGCTTAGAGACCACAAACAACCGGATTTTAGGACTATCAGGTACCACTCGATTGAGCCTCCTTTTCACTTGACCGAGTGGCGGTTCACTCGACCGAGTATCCCCTATCACCCGATCGAGTGAGCCGAAATCAGACCTGGGGATTTTATGTAAGAACCTGCACTCGACCGAGTGACCCTCTCACTCGACCGAGTGCCACCCCCTACTTGACCGAGTAAGTCTCCACTCGACCGAGTGGACTGTTCTGTTTCTTTTTGATGGTTTTGAACCGACATGGACTAAGTATTTTCGTTTCGTGACCCTACCGACCACCCAATAGTCGTATGAACGTAGAGATCCTTAACGAATAAATTGAAATGAGTTGTTTACATCGTGGTGTGCCGTGTTATACGTTGTAACATGAAATATGTTTAGCCGATGGTTGAGACCTAACATGCTTAGTAAGAATAATAATGATGCGGTAATGGGTAAACATAAATGAGAATTTTATGAGTCTTACATGATCGAGTCTTGTGGCAACTAGAGTGAGATGTTATAATACGAGGATGGATGAGAATACATGCGTAACCAAGTGATTTGTGCACAACATGAATTAGTCGGGAATAAGGGATATGAAAGAGAGTAAGCCCCGATAGGCGAGGTAGCTGACCGCGTTATGATTATTGCGTACGGCGTCATGAGTCATACACATATACCTAAAGTCACACTATACATGATGCGACTGGACCTTAGCCATAAGAGTAGGAATGAATGTTGAGCTTGACTTGTACTCGAACCCATGAGCCTAGAACGAGTGAGTAAGAGAATCCTTCTTGCGAAAGATCGAATGGCGAACTTCGGGAAGAAGTTCTCTTTCGGGGGGGAGTGAATGAAACATTTAGGAATAAGAAAGGACATGAGAACAAAAAAGATCACGTACGGTAAAACACTAGTGAGAGAGACGAGCGAATGTGTGAGGAAGAGTCTTGGGGGTGAGGCATGACAAGAATGAGGAGTAGCAAAGTGTTAAGGAAAGTGAGGATGAGGCGAACTTCGAGGATGAAGTTCATTTTAAGGAGGGAAGATTGTAATACCCGGCCTTTGTGGAATCCGTACTTAGACCTCGGGACACGTGAGAAGAGGTTTAGACCGATAAGAGAGCACTTGGAAAGGAAAAATAGCCTTACACTAGACCTGAGCTTAAACCGAGTGGTGTACAGTGGATCGAGTGGGTCTACTCGGTCGAGTGAAGGATACACTCGACCGAGTGGAGTACTACTCGGTCGAATGAGTCCACTCAACCGAGTGGACTCGGCACTCGGTCGAGTGCCGCTGATTTCAGAACACAGGATTTAATCCCTTCACCTCTAACCCTAAAATCATTTCCACCTTCCTCCTTATCTCTCCAAACTCCCTCCCCTCTCTCTAAAACCCTCACAAACACCTTCTACTAGGGACTCAAGCTAGGATTTGAAGATCTACCACCTTCCTCTTCACCTCCTTCACTTAGTAGGTAAAGATCTCTCCCTTTCTAGTCTTTAAACTCTAACTTTTGGGGGATTTCGTCATGGGTGATTAATTAGCAATTAATAAGTGTATTAGGGTTAATTAAGGGGTAATAATAAGGGTATTTGTAGTATATATTAGTATAGGATGTATTGTAATAGTTATTACATGATTTATGTAGAATGAAACGGTTTTGTGAGATAGATGCTTGGTGACTTCGCATATCTTATGGATTATGCAAAAGGTAGGTTAATCCTACTCGGTTTCAATGATGTAAATCTAGTTATGTTGATGTTGTAGTTAGTCTTGCATAAGTAGAGCATTTGCATTATAACATGCTTAGTGGTAATCAAATCATTAAGAGGATGATTATGATATGTTGGTTGCGGTTCATGTATTAATTGTCATCATATATGTGGGAGGAATTGTTGTTGTTGTTGTTGTTGTTGTTGTTGTTGTTGTTGTTGTTGTTGTTGTTGTTGTTGTTTTTGCTGTTGTCGTGTTGTTGTTGTTGTTATTGTCGTGTGTTGTGGTTGTTTGGAGAGGTAAGACGGTTGAGAGACCGTCTTATGCTTGAGTTGCCTCTTGGAGCTTCCCACTCCAAGAGGGATGTGCACATTAATGGCTTGAGTTGGTGGGACTCGTGTGGTTGAGACACGACGTCTGGCACGGGATCCGGTTGGCTTCCGAAACCGGTACGTCTGGGCGTGTCCTGGTACCTGTTTGTGGTTATCGGTATGTCTGGGCGTATCCTGGTACCAGTTGGGTTTTCGGTATGCCTGGGCGTGTCCCGGTACCGTGGTGGTGGTCTTTTAGTATTATGTCATTCGCATTGGTAGTCATATTACATGTTCACACTTTAGTTGTGTCGTCCTTTATTGTCCATTGAAACTGACATGTTGTCTGTCTGTGTTCTGTCACCTGTCTCTCTTGGGGTGGCCTGTGTTGATCCATATGATGTCCTTTGGTCATATGGGGAGCAGGTTTGATACAGATTGTTGGTTAGTGCGTGAGAGACGGGACGAGCTCGATGAGTCGCGAGATGTGTATTACTAGTTAGAGGAGTATAGTAGCCATGAGTTGTAATTTATTTATTAGTTTATGGTTTGTAATCACTAAACTTATTAATTATAATAAATTTTTCTTTATCGTATCTCCGATTTACCGCCTCGGGAAACCGAGAAGGTAACATCTCCCCAATTACCTTGGCCGGGTAAGAAGGGGGTATTACATTTTCTGACCCCCACCCTGGACCGTGGTAGTCGGCTTAGCTGCCGAGTTCTGGGTCACACTGTTGTTCGGACGCTGATAGGACCCTCCATTGTTGCGGTTGAAGCCGCCATTGTTGTTGTTCTGCCCATCACGATTGCCCCATGACCCAGATGGTCTGTTGCTAGCAAAGCTTTGGCTTGGAGCCTGAGAAAAGTTCCCCTGATAAGTCCCCGGCAAGCCTCCTCCTCCTCTAGCACTGGTGCACTCATGCCTCTTGTGAACCACTCCGACACAGTTGAAGTATGTAAGGTTAAAGTTGTCACTAGTACTCCGACCGTCGCCCCTTCCCCAAGCTCGGGATTCCCCTACATACCCAGACCCTCCAGAAAAGCCCTAAATTGACCGTGATTGCCCCTTTTGTGGCCCGACTGGTTGCCACTCTCATTCTCCGCCTTTCTCTTTTCAGCATTCATTTCCTTAGCCTCCTTGGCCAAGTCCACTAACCTCTCAGCACGCCCATCTCGTGCATATACCTCTTTCAGATCGGTAAGTACCCTAGCTGGTAGTCTATCCATGATCTTTGGTGCCAACCTCTTTTCAAAATGAAGAGCTAAACCCCATTGACCCAACTGCATATCCTATGCATAGCGTGACAACTCTAGGAATCGGTGATAGTACTCCGTGACATCTATATCGTTAGCCATGGTGAAAGAATCGAACTCAGCTCTAAGCTTATGACGGATATGTTCCGACACAAAATGCTCCCTCATAGCGCTCTTGAAACCTGCCCAAGGTATAACATCGTATCCTTGGTCCTTGTAGTATGCTCTAGCATCCTCTTTCACATTCTGCCACCAGACCCCAGCTTCACCCCTTAGGTAGAATGCAACCTGTTCTACTGCCATCTCCGCCGGACACTTTACAACCTCTAGGAGACTCTCTATCTCGCGGTGCCAATTATCGGGCAGCTTTAGCTCACCAGTGCCCTCATAAGTAGAGGGGTGGAAGCGAGAAATGGTGGTGCTTAGTTGGGATGCGTCCACCGGTTTCTCACCTCCCTTACCCACGTTCTTGAGTGCCTCCATGAGCACATCTTACTGCTCAATCATACAGGCAATATCATCCACAGACATCTCAAAAGCTTGGATGTATGCAGCCGACCTCTTTGGCGGCATTTTGAGCTGATATAACCAAGGAAACGTAAGCACATAGCCTACGGCTCAAAACAAACAAAATCTTCCGCCAAAGAAGCACTCGGCCGAGTACTGTGAAACACTCGGTCGAGTAAGGACTACTCGGTCGAGTAATGAGACTACTCGGCCGAGTATTCCACTCCATTAGTCAACGTCAAAAACACATAAAACACACTCGGTCGAGTATACGCGTTACTCGGCCGAGTATGCCTCATTCGGTCGAGTACCCCTCTTACTCGGCCAAGTGATCACAAGCAGTAGCTACTGCTTCGTATACACATCGAACACTTGGTCGAGTGCTTGGCTACTCGGGCGAGTATCCCCTACTCGGTCGAGTACCCTCCCTGCTCGGCCGAGTCATGCCAAAAACGAGCTATATACTTACGGGAAACATACTTAAACATGCATACTATACTCTCAACACTTTACTACCCTTCAAAATCCAAGTAATAAATCATCCATCATGTTCAAGGTCTATCATGTTCAAGCTACGCAATTCACTTTCTCATTTAATCCAACAATTTCACAAAACCACAGTTACAAGTACCACACACATTACTCCAAACACATAACGATTCCCAAGGCACCCCCATGTTGACCGGCTCGAAATTGTAAGGGCCTCAATGCAACTTCGGGACATCTCCCAAGTCTTTGCGGTAGCTCCAAACAACTCTCCCCGGGTTCATCTTATTTAGAATCCTTATGTTCATTAAGTTCATTTGTTTTAGGTTCCCGAATCGTCTCTCTGATACCACTTTGTAACAGCCCCACATACCAAGGTGCCTTACCAAGGACCACCCTAGCATGAGAGACTGTTACCATCTCGGTTTCCTGTAGCTAGTCATCACCTGTCACAATCTGCTCATCATCCCCGAATGGATCACCACAGATTTACAAAACAACAACGGGGTCAGTTCACTGTATAATTAAATAAGACAAAATACAACAATGTCAAAAGCAACTGTTCCACAATCGTCTCCAACTCATAATCACATCTCATAATTGACTACACACTTAAGTGTGTAGTCCTGCCAGATTACTGCCGCGACAGATAATCCACACCGCCAGTGGGGGACTGCAGTCTTGCCCACCTAAGCCCCGCTCATCGCAACGAGCAACAACCCATGTTCCTTAATGTGCACATCCCCTCTTGTGGCGTGTTCTACAAGAGGCGAATCTAGGGCGTGAAGCCACTCCCGCAAGTGGCTTCACTCAGCCGAGGACGCACCTCACAATCATAATCAATCCATCCCAACTCCAATATTCCAGAGTACAATCAACAACAATAATATCATATCAATTAAATCACAACATCACAATCATCAATCTTAAATTAATTACGCAATCAACTGAGTAGGGAAACCCTACCTTAGCACAAATCCGATTACGAGTCAACAAGGAAGCTAGAACTGCTCTTCTACGAATTCTCCACCTAACAACAATCATACAATCCAATCACAACATGCAAACAACCCCTTTCCCCAAATTCCAATCACTAGGTTAAAACTCTAAAAGACAAAACTGACAAAGCCATAAGACTAGCGACTTACCGACAAAATCGACGCAAGAGAGAAATGAAAAGGGACTCACGAACAATCAACGATCTTTCCTTCAAAAAAAAACAATCAACGATCTTGGGAGAGATTAGAGATGATTAGAGTTACGTAGAATGTTTTAGGTTTTGTTAAAAGTGAAAAATGAAACAGTAAATCGTAATTTATAACTCTAATCATCTTTAGTCAAACCGCGGAAATAATTCCTATCAGACCGGATACTCGGTCGAGTATTGAGTATACTCAGCCGAGTATCCCTTACTCGGTCGAGTATTACCATACTCGGCCGAGTATTCCTGGACAGTAGCCTGACTAGAAACACACGACGCATTACTCGACCGCGTAAGGCCTATTCGGCCGATAAACAGGGCTTAGAAAAACGTAATATTATAATTTTATTCTCTTAGTAGTAAGAGAGATTCAAGTTTAGTATTGTAACACCCTCTTCTTACCCGGCCAAGGTAATCGAGAGATGTCACCATCTCGGTTTCCCGAGGCAGTGAATCAGAACTACAATTAAGCAACATTTTATATAAATGATAGATATGTTTAATGAATTACATAATGAATAAATGAATAACAAGTGTGAATTATACATTATACAACTCAACTACCATCTATGTCGTCTATCATTTAGCTATGCAACTCGAAAGCCCGAAACTCGTCTCGTCTCCCACGAGATACCAAAACCAAACCTGTACACAAACTGCTCCACATATGACCGGAAATATCATATGATTCATCACAGGCCACACTAATTAAAGCAGGCGATAATTACACGCAACCAACACACGTCAGTTGCGATAATACAAAAACTCAAGACACGACCCATGAATGTGAATATGCATTGCATCAAAGAAGTACACAAGTCAACATTCCACAACCACCTCACCGGTACCAGGAACACGTCCACGGTACCAATAACTCGGTGACGGCACCACAGTGCCGCCCACCAAACAGCCGGACCGCAGCCAGTAAAATAGGTACTCGCAACACGCTAGTGGTACCGAACCCGGGCCCTAACGGGATCCCTGCCAGGCGTTGTGACACCACACGAGCCCCTCCTACTCAAGTCATAAACGTGCACGCCCTTTTTGGAGTGGGAAGCTCCAAGAGGCGACCCAAGCGTAAGACGGTCTTCCGACCCGTCTTACGTCTCCTCAACAACCATTTATCACCACCGGAACTCCACCAACAACCTCCATCATCCACCATAAATATGTATATCACAATATGCACACAAATGTCAAGCATAAAGCTTTCACATGAATTACGATTACCAAACATGCCTCATGATACAATTTCCCCATTAACATATTATAGTGAAAATCCAATGACCACATGTGACCAACACCAATGACCCTTTATCATGTCATGAATCCACACAATGATGACACCAACAACAATCTCCCCTACTATTAAGAGAATAAAAATTCTCTTAGTTTTCCCTCCAAAAAGCATCTACCTAAATTAGGAAATAAGTATCATAAAATTATCTTTTCAATAAATATGTTTTAATAATTATAACTCTAATCTTTTTATTAAATTCATAATTATTATTTTTTCATTAAAATTAAATAAAATTAGTAATTATAAATTAAAAGTTGTTAAATTTTTCAATAATGCAATAATTATTATTTTATAGAATCACTTGACATCCCCTTTTTACTATAAAAAAATAACAAATCTCAAACTTTTTCCGCCTACGTTGCTAACTACTACTTACAGTACTTAGTATATTTCTCTAATTAACTCCCCTAATTCATTTTAATGATATTCTGATTTTGTACACAATAAAAGTAGCCATAAATATATGATGTATAATTGAAAATAGAAAAATACCAATAGTTTAATTGTTAATTTTTCTTACATTTCCGTCTAGAAAAACCGTGCTATAGCACGGGAGCTACACTAGTTATCTACTAATCATGTTATAATGCAATCTAATTACCATGTATGACCAACAACAAGAAGAAGAATAACATATGTAAACACACGAACAACATTCATATTACCGAAATCGAGTAGGAAAATCCTACCTTTTAGCATACTCCATAAGCTACTCGAAACAAGCAAGATCCCGTCTCATAAAACCGTCTCATCCTACATAAATTACATAATAGCCTTCGCAATATATCCTATACTATTATACAATAAAAAAACCTCTTATTATCACCCTTTAGTCTTAATCCTACACGAACTTAGATAAACTACCCCAAATACGAACTTAGGATCCTCTAAAAGTAATGGAATGACCATTTCCTCTAGTTTGTAGCACATTTTTCTCTCCAACATATGTGAGACAGAATGCTATTAATAAACCACGCTTACTTTCACCGGAGGTATGTACAAGGTCCCATTCAATATCGCAGTTAGTGTGGGAAGGACATCCAATTCAACCTGAATGACAATAACATTATTACCCTAGTACCTTAATGGCTCCCGCAAATTGTGGGATAAGGGGGTTGAATTGTATGCAGCTTTACCCTTGTGTTAGCAACACAAAGAGACTGTTTCCGAATGACCCAAGATGAAAATTGAGTCGAAACTACCTCGAATGACTGATTATAATCACACAGGAAGTAATGAACAGATTAATTACAGTAACCTTTAATGTAAGTTACATTTGTATTTGAACTTCAACTCTGTTGTTCGTTAAAGTAAAAAAAATATTGATGCTAGACGAACTAGACTGAACTTCATGTCCTGATGATGAATCCGGAACAAAGTTGCATCCAATTTTTTCAGTATCTACAGATATAATGTTCAAGTCTCCCAACTCTAGATCACTGCTTTGCAAGAATGTAAAAGCTGTCCTGACATTTGACTCTTGCTGAATAACTGCATTCGGCACACTATAAACTGTCTCACCCCAAATCCACATTGATTAGAAAAAGTCCCAACACTACTACGAGCTGAAATATTCCTTATCGACAATCTGGATTCCCTCGGAACTACCTGGGTTGTACCTATCCCCGTTGCATTTGAGTTCGGTGAAAGTAAACGTGGTGTATTGATAGGTTTACTGTTACCATCTAGATCTTCATCACGAACATTTTCAGTGAAATTTCTGTCATTTTTCATGAAATCCATTACTCTATTGGCTTCATCGATCAAACCAATAGAACGCCAAGTATCTGCAACAAGTTGGATGGTACTGTCCTCAGGAATGACCCCATTTTCTTCCATGGCACGGAGCAACTCCTCGGCTTTCCATGGCTGTCTAGATTCACCATAACCCCATATAAGGGTTTCATAGGTCTTCAAATTGGGAGATATCCCCATCTCACACATGTTGTCGTAGACTCTCATAGCGTATTCCATCTTCCCTGCACTACACCAGCCACTGATTATAGTAGTGAAAATTACCACGTTTGGGTAAACACCGGATTTACCCATGGCTGACAAAAGTGATTCAGCTTTCTCAAGTTCACTGGCACGTACATAGCCTTTTGCTAGGATGCTGAATGCATGAATGTCCGGTTTTATTCCGGAATTTTCCATTTCATTGAATGTGTCTTGGCACTTGTCCATTAGTCCAGCTGAACTCCATGCATTCATGATTGTGCTAAATGTTATCACGTCTGGCTTTATCCCGAATTGTTTCATCAATGTCAATACCTATAAAAGATCATTGCTCAAGAGGTCAGTGATATGCTTTTGTGTAAACGAAGCAACAAGGGTAACATCAGCAAATGGGTTTCGACTTTACCAGCTACGCTAAGTGAGTACTTCTTATACTAAGCAATATAAGAAACCCAAGTCATGAAAATACAGATATGCAGGAAAGTCTTGGCCTTTTTCATGCGACAAAATGACATAGAGATGCGCTCAATACAAGAGTCAAGACTAAGAAATCCAAAGTAAGCAAATAATCAAATTTGTGGCTATAGGACAGTTGAACCTTCTTTGGGGAATAGAGGGAACCCCACAATGAAACAAGCACGGAGTAGTTATTATTGATGAGTTTCGATTGCAGGTCATGAGTAATTGAGTCTCATTACTCAAATCACTTTACCTGTTAAGCTAGTTGGATATTAGGAAGTGATATCATGGTCAGTAGAAATGGATACCCCCCATTATTAATTGAGATCAGACGCAGACAAATAGACGATACAAATTTTAGTAAACAACAATTATATATATTCACCTCATCAACACCATCAGTGTCCATAGTGTCTAGAAATCCTTTGATAAGGGTGTTAAAGACAACAAGATTTGGCAGCACCCCCAAGTCCCTCATCCGATATAAAAACCGTAATGCATAATTCATATTCCCCTCAGAACAGTAGCCATTGATGATTATACCACAAGTTCTCTCATTAGGCTCGACTCTGTTCTTTTGCATTTCATGAATTATAGCTTCAGCTCTACTAGTCTCCCCACATTGTGCATAAGCCCTTGCTAAAGTATTGAAGGTCACAACATCAGGCTGTAGACCAGAGGCCACCATTTTATACACTATATTCCAAGCTTGACTTATGTTCTTTTTCGACCAGGCTTGCACTAAAATATTGTAAGTCATGTCGTTAGGTTTGACGTTATCTTCTTCCGTCATTACCTCCAGTAATTTCAAAGACTCGTCAGGCTTCCCAATTAGGCCATAACCTTTGATCAGTGTATTCAAAGTACTTGTAGTTGGTTTACACCCAATTTGTTTCATCTTGGAGAGTATTTTCATGGCTCCTTTCATATCACCGGCTTCACAATAAGCATTTATGGCAGCATTTAGGAATATGGAGTCAGGTTTCATACCCGTCTCCTCTACCTTAGAGATGAGAGAAGGAATGGATCGAATCTTCTTTTGGGCTGCGAGAGCAGCTAATAGTGTGGTGTATGTCACAAGTGTGGGTCTGTGTCCCTCTCCAGACAAGCTGTCAAAAATGGCAAAAACTTCTCGAGGTTTTCCCCTTTTCACCAATTTAGTCATTAGTTTTGTTCTTGAGATAACGGTGTGACAACTCTGATTTCCTGTGCATGCACTGCAGGAGTTTCCAGCCAGGACATCATCAGTAACTGATGTTGGACACACTTTATCCTGATAATGCACCAACAAAAAGTTTACATTAGCTTCTGTATATAGTCTCGTAAAAAAAGTCTTTATCATGAGACGGTCCTAGTAATACTTATTAAATACTCCGTATTGGACATTCTTCATATGATTATATGGATAATCAAAGATCATATCAGTCTTGTGAAGCTCATATACCTAAATGTAGTGTTTCAAACTCTGTGATCCGACATGTTCTGCCCACATCAACAAATTAATGGATTTTCTCTAAAAAATTAAAATGCATTAATTAAAGTGTGATCACAGTTTGATTCATGTACCGTAGTCGGTGAAGCTCGAACCCATTTCTCCCTCTTGCTTATCTTTCCTCTTTCCTTCTCCATCCAAGAATACGTCCTTCTCCTTCCACTATACTGTCTAGCTCTTCTTATATCCACGGTGTTGAGTACTATCTTACTGCTTTTGAAGAAATAGCAGTCGGATCATGACATTGTCATAGGCCATTCATTAGATAGCCTATGAGCAACCACCATGGAGACCCTAGGCAAAAATATTGTGCATTGTTCAGCAAGACACTAAGGCATAATACTTGAACATGTGGGTATTAGTAATATCTTCGAACGAACTTCTGGGTTGTGAAATTAAACATGTGCAATGAAAGTTCGAAACAACATCAAAACCCAATAATGGCAATACAGTTAGTCTTAACAAAGATCAATTTAATTTACGAAGATGCAAATTTTGATTAATGTCGAGTAGTAGCTTGGTCCATCAACAATGATGCCAAACTCCACCATTCATATTAGTAATACAGAAAGACATGACAATGCAGCTTGATGTTATTAATAAGAATAAAACTATTGAGCCTTCGCTCTCAGTTAAAGGTTGTGATTTGTGAATTCCCACAAAATGATGAACACATATAAAAACTACACTTCTAGCAATTAAGTGATTCAGGTTTCACCACCTAAACAAAATCATCATGAAATTACTAAACATGCTGCTTATCATACCATAATTCAAATATTAATCTACTAATGACTCCTCTCAACAGCCAATCAGCCAAAGACCAGTGGCGGAACCAGGAACTTAGCGGGGTGAAAAATTTAATAGGAGGCGAATGGGTACGTTATAGTATAAGGTAAACTTAAAAAAAAAAAACAAAGTGTGAAAATTTAAACTAAAAATTCCGAAATTTATATCCTCCAACAGGACCCCTCCCCTAGCTCCGCCACTGGCCAAGACTAACAATAAATTCATCTAATAGTACCACTAAACCCACAAACAGGAACAAACAAACAACTAAAACAACTTACTTAAATAAGGGTTAAAATACAAAAGAAAGCAGAATTTAAACATCAATCTTCAAAATAAAAACTGGGGTTTTAGGATAAATTGCTTAAAGATAGTACCTTTGTCTGCTAAATGAGTTGAGCGATTTTGCAGAAGAAGAAATGAGTTGAAAATTCGGGCATTTAGTAAGGAATATTTGAGAGAAGTTGTGTGTTGTGACATGCAATGGGTAATCTTATCCGCAAATAATAATGCACAAGTTTATTGGCTATACTCATATTCTACTGGCTGAGAATTATACATTCAACCAAATATAATGTTTTATGGTCTTTTTGTTAGTGGGTGAGTATGCTCCAAATTTGGAGGTATCTCATTAGTTTTTGAGGGTCTGTAGCTTGACAAGTAGCAAGATTGAATCATCTTTTGTCTTTCTCTTGTAAAATTCAGAACTTCTCCAATTTGCATCTTCAACCGATAAAATGACCTAATTCCAATAATTAATACAGTACAAATCTAACTCAAATTTGCAAAAACAACTCACCCAAAACGTGGAAACGATCCGTCATAATGAAGACTCGATCGAACTGATTTATTTGAAACAAAACCTTTTAAAGTTATGCCCCAACAGGTCCATAACATCTTAATAACTCGACTCAAAATAACTCTATTAATACGCATCCAATTTATTGAAAACAATCAAATCTACTAAAATGGCTAAATCCAATGTAAATATGTAATCTATTCACTAACAGTTTTTGCATTTGGTTTTAAACATCGTGACTCATTTTAATAAAGTGATAGTTTCAACTTCAATTTAATTGTAATTAGTATAACGCCCGTAAAAATTCACGAAGTTGTTTTAAATTTTTACTTCATAAATTAAGTTAAAACTGTCGCACATTTTTTAAAACATAAAATTAATGGATTTAAGTACCAAAAAAAATTTTTAACCTCGGATATATGTAATAGCCTGCAAACCACCTATAACAGGTAAGCCACCTAACTCCTGAGGATGACAGGTTCGAAGTCTATAAGACATGGACTCAGGTCAAGAATGCCTCACGAGATTTTGCTCTTGGCCAGGCTTGAACCCCGTCTCCTGGAAATTTTACCCGATACTCCACCCTTGCGAATTCACTTATTCACAATCGATCTGATAATAATCTTATCATTAAAACGTCTCTAATCATAAATTAAATTTGTGCACTCGATTAACAGACCGTTAACCCAAACTCGTTCCCTCGTAAAGATAAAATGAAGCCTCAAGTTGAAAATGGAAAAGACAAGACAAATCAATTTGTGGGGTTGATTGATGGCTTGATGAGGTCAAAAAACAAGGACATGGGCGCTTACATTTCTACCACTATCTATCTATATCTCTATCTCATTTTTGAAAAATACCCATCAAAATTGATGAAAATCTCGGTAAATTGGTGACCATTTTACAAGTTTTCGGTAAATGTTGAAGTTGTGGAAATGGTATCAAAAATGCTTATCTGTTCACCCTCTTAAGACCCAGATCATTAGTTCTGGTGCATTGTGGGGTGTTGGTGATATTGCAGCTCAATATGTCACCCATCAAACCCACAAACATCTTCATATCTTGGTAAAGATATCATCTTTTTAAAATTTTTGTATCTGGTTCTTTACGTTTTTATTCATTTGTGCGCAGGATTTTAATCAAATGTAAGAAATCAGCTGAGACGAAGGAAGTATCTTAGTATCTTTGAAAGTGTTGGAATATTATGATTGAATAGTGTGTTTAGGTGGGAATTAATTGGGTTTTTGGATGGTTTCTGATATTGGCATTCTTGAGTATTTTTTATAGGTTTTGTTGTAGGACTGATAGGTTGAGCACAATGTTTTGTTTATAATGTTGGGTTATAGTTGGATTGTTGGGGGTATGTCGCCTCGGCGGCTCTGATGAGATGATATGGAATTTGTTGTTAATGTGCTTCAAGCCAAAATTGAGAAGGGAGCAGTATAAAACACAATGTGGCATCTGCATTGTTAGATTTTGCATAAGGAAAGGTGGATGCCTTTGAATCTTTGATGACAATGATTTTGGTAAACCCGCCCTGCGACAAGTTACAGTAAGAGTTAGTGAGAATTCAGTTTGAAGTTGTAAAGTTACCCCGGTAATCTTAAAACATCCATACATCTTACCATAAATTACCATAGGACAGTCTTACCAAAAACTTGTCTCCTTTGATAGTGAATATCCTATATGATTAGTATGAGGTTCTGAATGTTGGGATATTGGGATATTGGTTTTTGTTGTGAGGACAAAAAATGGTTGTCTAGCCTTCACCCCTTCCGAACTAGGCTAGAAGTTGTCCTAAGGGACGAGACTCGAGTGGACACGTGCCAACCTAAACGACTACACTCAATAGCCTTGTCTGCCAACATTTAGCTCCTTTAGTGGTAAGTATTGTGGCCTTGTGCGCACAATTTATTTGAACTTGGGCTTGAAGGTGAAATTTGAAAGGCAATTCAATTGCTAATTTTACTTCAATATATACTCTTCTCGCTTTGACAGATGTTTCAGACTCAGTATTTTTTCTTCATGTTCTATTGGAATTTTATCAATTATCATGCTTGAGGTTCCTTGGTGCTTAAAAGCTATAAAAGACATTGGTTAGAAAAGGCAAGAGCAATCTTTTCGGTTTGCTACCTAAATTTAGACCATCTTTCCACTTCACATCTTTCTTCAGGTTTGAAGTTTTCATGAAATCATTTGGAGGATAAATCTAACTTTCAGGGACTTCGTTTCTTTATTGAATGCTAAAGAGTGTTTCTTTCTAAAGCTTCCCTTGATCGGAGACTAGCTCTTGATCGGAAAATATTTTCAGAGGATATTTCACTCACAGAGCTACTAATCAGTGACAATTGTGGGAAAGACATATGATGACATCAAGCCTATGGATTGCCACTCTCTTCGACATGGAGTGTTTACGCATCTGAAACAAGGCATGGCAGTTGGGAATTTATAACACACGTAACTCTGCACTTTTCTCTACGAGTCAGATAAAATGAGCCATTGTTCATTTTGGAAGAATTTGAGCATGGTGGCATCCTTGTTGAATTCTTTTTTCACACCTTGTTTGTGCTTGATAATTTTGGGGTCATGTACGAAGTTCGAATAAGGTGGGTGGGGGAGCACTTCATTTTAAACCAAAATCATGTACTTTTTTTCATAAAAATAATCGAGTCCAAAACTTGGATACGCACCCGTGTGGGCTATTTCAGCCCGAATAACAAAAAATAGAAAGCAGCATAGGTAGATTATGTGAATTATATAGTGGACCTAGACATAATAAGATTGTGTTGAGGTCAGCTCTTGTTTGGTAGTTCTGAGGTAATTCGGCTGAGGAGTGGTGAATCAGATAATCAAGATCAAGTGTGTAGTATTACTTCATCAGTTTTTAAAAGTTTTCGTTCAGCTGCGCACATGTCAGTCTGCTAAACTTTCAGTCATTGCCTGTATTTTCTCTGCTACTACATTCTGAATAGTGCTTTGATTTCCGGCAATACTTGCATTGCTTGTCTTTTTTAGTTAACCACTTCACCATAGTCACTACTCATCATAAAATGGATGTTCATAATCTCTGTTTAACATGACAGGACGCTGACAAATGTTTTGCAATAAATTGGAAGCGCACGGCTATAACCAGCATATTCGGGATTGGATTCGTCGGTCCTGTCGGTCACTTTTGGTGTGTAGTTCTTTCTTCCTTGGAGCTTCGGTCTATATTACCCGTCTGTATGATTCTTTCCATAATGTCAGAACTCCCATATGCGTGCTTTATTGTTAAACTTTGTAAGCAGCCATGTTTTGGTGCATGTGGCTGAATTCAGAATTCACAAGTCTTGATATTTTGGATGGCCTTGTGCCTTTATACTACCAGAGTACATGTTTCTACTTGAGAGCCATCGGTCACGAGTCCTGACCATGCTCTTTGTGAAATAATGCTCAAAAGTAGATTGCATACATATATAAGTTGTTCAATTTCTCTTGATTATCAGACTTTTGTGCGACAATTTTTTGCCAACGGCTTAGACCTCTAGTTGCGTAAAGATCAGCTACAAAATTCACTCAACTCCCCCACACAAACTGGTGTATTGCATCTCTGTATTACATATTTGTATCATGGCTTTTGATTCTGTCTATCAAAAACTCGATTTATTATCCTTTTGAAACTTATAGCAATGTTTTTATGAAAGAAAAAGTTAAATAGAGTATCATAGAACTAATTAAAGCCTTACAGGTATGAGGGCCTGGATCGATTTATCCAACTAAAGCTTCGATTAGAGCCTAAGACGAGACGGTTTGTTGCGGCCAAAGTAGCAGTAGATGGGATAGTCTTTGGGCCCTTTGACTTATTAGTCTTCTTATCTTACATGGGATTTGCAAGTGGCAAGAAAATAGCACAAGTGAAGGAAGATGTGAGACGAGATTTTCTACCCGCATTCATCCTAGAGGGAGGTGTTTGGCCAATTCTTCAAGCAGTGAATTTCCGGTATGTACCTGTTAAGTATCAGCTGCTTTACGTTAACATGTTCTGCCTGTTGGATAGCACCTTTCTGTCTTGGCTTGAACAGCAGAAAGATGCTGCATGGAAACAGTGGTTTACATATTATCCGCCCTCGTTAAAGGAAGACAGTGAAGATTGATATGTGACTTGATATTTTAGGGATGTAAATTTTGAGTTAACTGGTCTTAAAGTATTTAGTAGCTTGTATTTTCAGCAGAAATGTACTCCCTCCGTCCCGGTCAATTGTTGTCCTTTGGTTTTGGCACAAAGACCAAGGAAAGAGGAAGAACCCAATTACTAAATGACAAGTGGAACAAATTGAGTGTGAATGATCAAATTGTTCATCAAGGATAACAAATGACCGGAGTAGAACTTTAACAGGTTTTTGTTTATAACATTTTGCTTTTTGAATGATGCACTGCGAGTCTGTGATGCAGGAGTGAGTGATCAATTTCTAAAAATTTCGAGTTCATACAGTGGCTAGAACCTGAACCACAGAAAATCATAAACTCCCACTGAACATAAATTGTGCAAAAAATACTCGTAGTTCATTACATCCGAAAAAGAAAATCAGTATTACTGTATATGATTGATTGCCGTGATTGGCCACTTTTAGTAAACAGCCATCAATATGTACAACAACAGCAACATAAAGACCATACACAACGAAGTACACCCAAGTTCACTATCTGGCCATCTCCATCATTTTCCAAAAACGCATATTCACTGTAACATGTTTAGGCCTCAAGTCTACACCCTGCAACAGGTCCATCGAATTCCATTTGGTTGCCAGGCAACCCTCGAGGTTTCACGCAGGAAATGTCAATCTCAGAATCCAAGTTTAGAAAGGCACTGTGAATGGCAAGGCGTAAACTCCTACGTTGGGCAATAAACGGGCGTGTGGTTGTATGGCAGATACTGAACATGAAAGATTGTCCATCCCTCTCTGCCTTTTGGCAAGGATCTCTTCATCCTTCTTACTAAACAACCAGTTATCATCGCCGTCTTTACTAGCCTCTAGAGAGGAAACTAGACGGTCCGGAACCAAGCTATTAAACAAGTGCTTGTACAATGATTCTTTTTTGAGCATTCTCTTTTCATGAGAAGAGAGTTTCTTTAATGGCGGCTTTATATTGACGACCCTGCCATTAGATGAGGGATCTTCAATTGACGCGGTTTTCTTGTCAAAATGTGAAGGTTCCCAGACTTTGGAGATCACATCATTCTGACAGATGGATGGTTCTTGAATCTTTGAAATCCAATCACTTTTCTGAGATGGTAAACTGTTCATAGCATTCGGGTCATCTCTTTTCATAGAATACAAGCGAATGCGAATGATGTTTCCTGTTTTACAAGTAGAGCACAAAATCAAGTAATTTGTACCAAGCAAAAGATAAACAGATGACACATCACCATTAACAAAAGAATGATGCTCACCAGTACCCTGAATGCTACTGGCAGGTGGTGAGTCCCATTCCCTCTTGCAACTATTCTCAGTGCTATCAGAGGAACGGGAAGCCTTCTGTGAGTAGACAGGTGGTGAGTCCCATTTCCTCTTGCAACTATTTTCAGTGCTATCAGAGAAACGGGAAGCCTTTTGTGAGTAGACAGGTGGCGAGTCCCATTTCCTCTTGCAACTATTCTCAGTGCTATCAGAGAAACGGGAAGCCTTCTGTGAGTTGACAGGCCGTCCATGCTCTTCAGTAAGATTGCTTTGCTCAAATACTTTAAACTCTTTTCCAGTACAATCAACTTTATACGATTTGTTACTGAAATTATGCTTTTCACTCTGAGTAGCAGAAAGGAATCCGTCCTTTACATCAGTTTTCTTATCCTTGCGGACTTTGTTTTTATCTTTCTTTTCCCTTTTCCTATCCTTCTTATTGTCCAAATCATTGACCTTCTTCCTTACCACGCCCGGAATTGATTTTTGCCATTCTTCTTGGAGCTTTAAAGCACCAGAATAGCAAATTCAGACCATATAACGGAAGCAAGCTAACATAGCAAGCAGAACCAAGTTGGGCAATTTTTCACGTTCCATCAGGAATCATATAAAAACCAGAATGCCTTAACACATAATAGGGTGCATTATTTCACATTCTATAATGTCATATGGTCTCAATGCAATTATGCAAGACAAGTTCATTCAGGAACAGTCAAGAAAACCTTTTATACCACATTACCATGGTTGTCCTGGTACTCATGGGAGTCCTGGGTATAGGACAGAAACACAAAGATTAGGATCATTTCTAGGGTTGAGGAAAAACATGGAGCAAAAGCAAATGCCATCTTTGCTTAAAAAGCTTGAACAAAAAGGCACAGCGTGCTTATGAAAAATGAAGAAAACAGACAGGAGTAAGATCCCTATTGCAGAAAAACATCCAAAAACTGATTATAATATTTTTTTTTGTCAAGAAGCTAGTTTGCAGCTCTAGTCTTGAAACCAGCAGTAACTAAAAAAAAAAGAGGAATGGAAGCTTGAAATCTATCTGTATTTAGGTAAGACGAAAGGACGCATTTGATTAATAAAAAGAAATTCTTGGCAACTCCAAAACCCACATCAGCCAAAAACAGCCTCAAAATATAACACCATAAAACCTTTCAAAGTCAATCTAGCCTCTACAAATCATAAGTAATCTTCACCAAATCACCAACAAACGAGAGAGCAATACCCCAATTCAAAAACAAGCTCTTAATAAAAAAAGATCTAAGCTTTCCCTCTCCGCTACTAGTAAGTAATAACTGCTAACCTACTACAACAAAATTATATGTCAAACCACAATCTCACATACAAGAATTCCTCAATAAGTAACGTCATAGCAAACATGGTTCTACTATCATATCATCACTCAAAACAAGGCCATTGCATTCTTCATCATCAACATTTGATTCAAGAATATATCAAGAACAATACAAAGTGCAACGCCTTATAGTATCAACAACGAAATCCAGAGAATTTGCTTAGTACACTGCGCAAACCCACATAATTGATTCGAGATTATTTCAAGAACAATTTAACGGCCACCACCGTCCATCTCTAATAGTGTTAACTAACAAAGAAATTCTAACACCGTGCATGCCCATGACAAACAATCGAATCACTACTCGATGCTAACAATAAATAAACCCATCATAAACATAAATTAAACTAAAACAAGATCATAAATTTGCAAAGTTACATAAACCCACTATACTCCATTTCTTGGAATGTATCACCATCACATTAATACGAAGTCATTCATTACAAGATATTACATTCAATAATACAAAACCTAAACCAACTATATATACACCAGTTTTCCTGCTTACTTCCCACTTTTCAAATTCCCTCGCGTAATTTCAGAATTGGGAAGAGAAAAAAAAGACAGAGAGAGTACATAATAGAATCGTGTTTATGGTGTGTTTGGGAACCAAGATTGTATTCTCAAATCTAGATTTGAACCAATTTGCATGTTTGGCAAACCTATTGAATTTCCACTCCCTAACCCCCTCATTTCAAATCTTTATTTCACTTTGCTAAATTGAAAATGAGGCATTTCAAATTAAATTCTTGTTGCCAAACACTCTAAGGTAAACCAGCATGGATTTGAGGCATGCTAAACAAAGATCATCCATCAATTATTCCACGTCAAAAAGTAGCAATTGAAAATGAGGCATTTCAAATTAAATTCTTGTTGCCAAACACTCTAAGGGTAAACCAGCATGGATTTGAGGCATGCTAAACAAAGATCATCCATCAATTATTCCACGTCAAAAAGTAAAATACATTAACATTGTGATTATTGTGTTTGTTGGGCTTCAACAAACCTTAATCGAAACGATCAAGGCTTCGTTAGTTGCGCAATTCCGAGCATACCCAAGTGGCGCGAATGGAAAACACCTCGACATACTTGCAAATTTTGTTTTTAAATTTCCCCCCTTTTGTGTAAACAAGAACCCTAGTTTTGCTAATTCGATATGACCAAATAAAACCCTCGACTTTATTCAAAGAAAAGAGGTTTTATAGTTGAAGGCAGCAGATTAGAATTTCAGTGTAAATTTTGATTTCGCAGGGATTCAATTGAAAAAATTGGAAACCCTAACGGTGGATTAGTAGAGAGAGGAAGGGCGTGAAATTTTGGGGGGAAATTTGCGAGTATGGAGAAGAGGTGTTGGGGTGGGTCTATATATACTGTATACACCACGAATTCTTCAATTCTTATACCCTAGGGTCATACTCCTCCTATTAAAATAATAAAAATAAAAAATAAAAACCTTCAACATCCCACTATTAAGCAGTTATCATCTACAATAAATAATCATTCTTTTTCCTATTTCAAATCTACAGCTTTTATATTCACCAAATAAATTATGCAAAAATTTATTCATCCATCCTATTAGTTTTGTAATCTCGTTTACTGTTTTGATCGATTATTTTATCAGGTAAGTGTTGAAATTACGTTAAAACCCCAAAAATCGTATATACTATTAATTGAATTGAATTTTTCCGTTTTCTCTTTCATATTCATGGTTAAATTTGTGATTTCGGGCTTGATATTTATCATATGATACTATTATATTCACTTTCAATTTAGTGAATATGGTAATTTAGTTTGATGAATATATGTTATCTAGTGTGATATTCATCATATCATATGTAACTACTATATTCACTTTCAGTTTAGTGAATATGATAGTGTAACATAATGAATATGTATACATTAGGTACTATGATATTTATCATATAACACTATTATATTCATTTTGAGTTTAGTGAATATAACAGGGTAACTAGTTTTGTGACCCGTGAGAATCACGGGTTTGATTGTTTTTGTTCTTTTGTTTTTGCGGCACTGTTCATGAATGCGTTATTCGGCTTGTTTGTCTTCTTGCACTACAACAAATCATCACTTGCGCCACAAATTATGCCACGAGAACTCATAATTCGTGGCTAAGTTTTGCTTAGCCACGGGAAAAACTTATTCATTATTTTGGAAAAAAATTTATGCCACGGGATAACTTTTCCCGTGGCAAAAAGTCACTTCCGCCACGAATTAGGCTACACCCGTGACAAATAATCATTTTAGCCACGGCCTATGTCACACCCGTGGCGAAATTTTATTTAGTCACGAATTGTTCCGTGGCAAATATTCTTTTAGCCACGAACAAAGAAACACTCGTGGCGAGTATCTTTTCCGACTTAAATATGAATGAAATTTAATCAAATATAATAATATGAAAATACATTTGAATATAAAAATTTAGAAACACTTTGATTAATTTAATTAATATTTTTTATTGTTTTATTTACTTTAATAAGAAATTTTTAAATTTTATAAACTTATATGCAAGCAAAGAAAAGTTTATCGTCTAATTTTTTGATTTTTTACAGATCACATTTATGTTTTGTAGGTTTTTCAAAATATTGATAATTTTAAAAAATTGTTTTAATATATACTCTGTTTATTAAACTCCCTAGCTCTAACATATCTTACTATCGGGAACTATGGCGTGACCTAATTTGTTCCCTACTTGCCTTGCTTAGGTATCCTACCAACATATCTCCAAGATAATAAGCAATGTTGTTTTGGTGCGCTCTAAGAACCTTGGTCCTATTTTTATCTGGCAAAGAAACAAAAGGTTGGTCACTTGGACATCTAATTATATTCCTTATTACAAAACATATTCTAATGAAAAAAGAAATGTAAAATAAAGTAAACATGCAAAATAACAAAATGAATGGATAGTAATGATATTTTATAACTGAATTTTACATATTGTGTTTAGTCAATTAGAGACGGTATGAATGATGCGTAGAAAGCGCTCTGTTAAAATACAACTTATGTCGGTCTTGCAACATCTTGCTTGTAAATTCAATTGATTTCCAACGTATTGGCAAAAATATTATTGAAATGATTTGTATAACAAAAGACCTAAGTGATATATACTTAAACCATTAGTAAGGAGTTGATGACATGTGACTTATACTAATAAAATTTTAGAATAAATACGCATTCAATAATTTTTTAAATAAATTTTATGTGAGCAATTTTTGAGAGGATACACAAGAAAATGTATTTGTTCAGCAATGACACCATTCTAGTTTCATTTCTATATCTCTTGTCAATTAGAGGTATCTCTATATCTCTTGTTGTTGGTAAACTTTTATGTGAGGAGCTTTAACGTCTATCCCAATGAATTCCAAAAAAATAAGGATACACAATTTTTATATTATACTTCTTCCAATTTTTTGATTATCACCTCATTTACTTGTGCGCAATAATTAAGATTAAGAAAAGACAAATATCAATTGAAAATAAAAGGAAAAAGTTTGCAATTGGTGGAGTAACGTGAGAATTGTACCCTTAAAAACAATGACATTTATTTTGTAATTTTTAAAAAACGTTATAAGGAGCGTTTGGTAAAAGTACCTGCCAAAGTAGAAATAAAACAAGAAAGGCGATAATATAAAAATGGACAAAAAAGAGAAGTGGGGGTGATAATTAAAAAATATTTGTAACAATTGATTTAAAGGTTTGAAAGCATTCAAAGTTGGAACAATGGATTGGAGAATAATCATCGGATTCCAACCAAAAACCATGCAAAATATTTACCTTGATCCGCATTAAAAGATCCAATTTATATCCTTGGAGCATACATATTTCAACACTTCCATTAAGAGCATGTTTGGTCTCGATTCTCAAAAATGAGTTTTTGTTTATCAAGCTTAATTTTTCAAAAGTGTTTTTCAAAAGCAGAAGCAACAAATTGCTACTTCTATTTCTATGAGTAAAAATATGGATTTTTAGCTTTTTAGAATTTTTTGTTTAACTTTTAGAAAATGATGTGTTTGGCCAAAAAGTTTTTTTGAATCCAAAAACACTTTTACAAGCTAGGCCAAACACACACTAAGACATTTGATTTATAATCTGTTTGTTGACTAAGATATTTGATTTATAACCTGTTCGACAAAATACAAGTTGAAGAGTACACGAAAAACTAATAAAGTGCACGAAAGAGTGTAAGACAATTTAATACAATTTACAAAATTTGTCAATTAATATTCCAAGGGTTAGAATATATAATGTAACATATCACCAATAATTAGAGATCCATATTACAGTTTTTTATTGCGCATAGACCATAATAATAATAAAAAAATGAATCCCACCAAAAATGAAAACAATATTCAAGTCAAAAGAAAATTGCAAAGAAGTTCCATAACCATTATTTCCAGATTTCATGCAATGTCATCCTTCTACAATTTCAATATAAACATAAAATTATAACTAAATAAAATTATAACTATTAATTAATTCAAAACATAATAAGAATAAAAAAAGTTAAATAATTCATTTGGTTATATATGCATAGTTTGCCTCACAACTTTTTGGATAAAAATGAAAAATAGGATTGTTGTAATATTTATATAAGGATTTTTTTGTAATTAATTATCTAATAGAATTTATTTGAGAGAAGAGAAAGGGTTTGTGAACTAAGGGAGAGATAAAAAAATTATGATAAAATAAATACAAAGTATATTAATTGTGAGGAAAAATAAAAAGACCATTTATTAAATAAAAGAAATAAAAGTTAAATGAATACGTATATTGATACCAAATTTATGAGAGGAAAATAAAAGGTTTGTATTAATTTGTTTTTGTTTTTGTTTTTGCAACTAATATTTTTTATTTTGTTAGTATCTACAAGTATGTAACACATGATATTTGAGATAACTTCTAGTTAGATAATAAAATAATTAATATAAGTGAATTATTATTAACCAATAGACAAATTACACGTGGATTAAATTTAAATGTTTTAAGTAGCCTTTTAATAATATTCAAGTCAAAAGAAAATTGCAAAGAATTAAGTCCGATAACCATTATTTCTAGATTTCATGCAATGTTATTGATATGTGAGTATGTCATCCTCATACAATTTCAATACAAACACAAAAATAATAACTAAATAGATTATCACTATTAATTAATTCAAAATATAATAAAAATAAAAAAGTTAAATAATTCATTCGGTTATATATGCCTACTTTACCTACCAACTTTTTGGATAAAAATGAAAAATAGGATTGTTGTAATATTTATATGAGGAAATTTTTGTAATTAATTTCAAGAATTTATTTGAGAGAAGAAAAATGTTTTGTGAACTTATGGGGAGATAAAAAATTATGGTAAAATAAATACAAACTATAATAATTGTGAGGAAAAACAAAAAGACCGTCTATTAAATTAAAGAAATAAAAGTTAAATGAATAAGTAGATTGATACCAAATTTATTAGAGGAAAATAAAGAGTTTGTATTAATTTTTTTTTTTTGTGTTTGCTACTAATATTTTTTATTTTGTTAGTATTATGTAACACAAGGTATTTAGAGATTACTTCTAGTTAGCTAATCAAATAATTAATATAAGTGAATTATTACTAACCAATAGAAAAATTACACGTGTATTAAAATTACATGTTTAAGTATCCTTTTAACTATATTGTATAGATTTCAATTAAAATGTCAATATTAATTATAAATTATGAAATTTGATGTAAATTTGTAAGGGTTATATAAATTTTGGAAAACAATATATTTAATATACAAAATTAATTTAAGAATAATGATAATATCCTTTAATATTATAGATATAAGTAAATTAAATTAATTTATAGATAAATGATTTAAATTAATGTCATGTAATAATAAATTGATAATCCATGTCACATTAATTCGCCATGTCACATTAAAAATATGCAACATCACATTTAAATATGCCATGTCACATTAAATTTTAATCTAGGTGACTTTTTGAATCCTATATGGCTTTGTCTAGGTGGCGTTTATTTGTCATTTTAGGATAGTCTTTTAATTATATTTTATAGATTTGATGAATATATATAACTTAGTGTGATATTCACCCTAAGACACAATTATATTCACTTTAACTTAAATGAATATGATGATTTATTTTGATGATTATGATTCATAAACTTGATAAATTTGAGTACAAATAGATTAAAATTATGAATTTCATGAATTTGATAAGATTTTAATAAACTTGTAAATTGAGTAGTAATTTGAAAAAGAAGAACAAATGTAGTAACGTACGGTATGAAGATGTAGTGGGTAGTTTTTTTTTTTTTTTTCCCCTATAACTACCATGAGAGTGTATGAAGATGTAGTGGGTAGTTATTATTATTTTTTTATTTTTTCCCCCTATAACTACCATGAGAGTATCCTGCTCCCTACTCCTGGGAGTAGGATATAATTTTCCCGAATTCTTACTGTATTTAACGGATAATATATGGATCTGTTTCATACTCTAGCAGTCCCTTATAGACTCATAGTCACTTATCTCTTTCCCTTCCACTTTATATAAGAAATAAGAAATTGATTTTGATCCACACAAAACTCTCCACCCCATATGTAATTAAATTTAGACCATATAAAACATTCTTAAATAGGAGAAAGGGAAGAAAATCCAACTAGCTTCGAAAAGAAAAGAGAGAAGAAATGATTGACTAGAAGAGAGTAGATAAAATAGATAATTTGGATATGTTTTATTCTTATTAACACCATGCGGTAATATTTGGATCCGTTTCATGGATAAAACGGATAATTGAGAACAAGACTTAGCTCAAGTGGTAAAAACTCTCTTACCTCAACCACGAAGTTGGTGGTTCAATTCTCACCCGCGACATAGTGCGCTCATTTGAACCCAAAAATATAATAGATAAAACGGATAATTCGTCTTAAACAAGACTTTTACGCTATAGATTTCGAAACGACACCTTTGAAATTGCATTAGTTTTAGGCCCGTGCAAAAAGAAAAATACACAGCTGTTTTTTAAATTATAATATCCAAAATATGTTAACTAATATGATTAGTTATACCACAATATTTCATGTAATAATAATAATAATAGTAATAATAATAATAGTAATAATAATAATAATAGTAATAATAATAATAATAATAATAATAATAATAATAATAATAATAATAATAATAATAATAATAATAATTGCACGTAACCGGCCGAGGCCTTGTTCACCACCTATCGGCGCAGCATCCCGATGCCGAGGACTCCGATTTTAGGCCAGCCGCGACCGGTGAGCCACGGGAGACCATCCTCCTTCCCCTCCACTCAGGGTGGGTTTGGGGGAGACGCGATGCGTGACGCCCAGGCAGACGTGCCCTCAGCCGAAGCTTCGGGCGCAACTTGCGTTCAAAAACTCGATGGTTCACGAGATTCTGCAATTCACACCAAGTATCGCATTTCGCTACGTTCTTCATTGATGTGAGAGCCGAGATATCCGTTGCCGAGAGTCGTTTAACGTTAAGACATGGCACCGCTCCAACGCCCGGCTGACCGGGCAGCGGGAGAGCGCACACATCGAGTTTGTATTCCTTGACGCTTTACGCGCCGGGGTTCGTTGTTTTGCCGGGAAACGTCCCGCGGGTGAGCGCTCCCCGACTTGGGATAGGGACGGGCCGGCACACAAGGCACCGAGCGACGCCCCGACACCCACGAGGTTGAACATGTTCACGGGTCGCTCTGCTGGGCAGGTTTCGACAATGATCCTTCCGCAGGTTCACCTACGGAAACCTTGTTACGACTTCTCCGATTGAATGGTCCGGTGAAATGTTCAGATCGCGGCGACGTGGGCGGTTCGCCGCCGCCGACGTCGCGAGAAGTTCACTAAACCTTATCATTTAGAGGAAGGAATTAAGCTCTTACGGATAGAATTGCACGTAATTTAATATTCGAGAATTTAGAGTAAATAACGTACTAGTAAATGTACTATTTAATCATTTAGATAAAGGAACATTATTTTTACGACTAACATCAGAAACATTAGCACACTTTATTTCGAATAATGAAATGAAGGAAACGATATAAAAATAGGGTTATACTCTTTCAAGGACATGATTTACTCAATCATGAACATGAAAGACCATTATACCCCTTCCATTTAACCAAAAAAAAAGAAACCAAACCAATGTAACCCTCCCTTCCCCTACCCTACCATGACTTGCCACGACCGCCAGCACTACCGGTCAGCACCACCCAAACGACCTCCCCACGTCATTATCAGTCCCTCCCCTTAGTCCCTTACCACCCAGCCACCACCTTTCCCATGATTCTTAATCATTCATAAGCCCTAATTTTATCCATCCTAATTTAATTTACACTACCTAATTTGATATAAAAAAATGTTGTTGAGTGAGAATTATGAATTATTACTTAGATTTATATGAGATTTAAGATTATAATTGAGTGATTTGATAAAGTTAAGAAGAAGAGAAGGAGAAAGAATTTGATTACTTTTTTTTTCTAAAGAAGGAGAAGGTTATGAAAAAAAGCTCATGAAAGAATAAAATCCGTCCATGAAAGAGTAAAACCCAAAGAAAATGACAAGAAGTTGTAGAGAGTAGAGACTTTATTTGTGTTTGAGTATATGTGTTTTTTTTAGCTTATTAACTCAAATTTTATTTGTTTTTGAGCATGTGCGTATTTTTTTATGAGCTTATTAAATTTTATAAGTTAGATTAATTTTTTTTCGTCAAAACTCAAATTTAACTATATTTATATGTAATGTTTTTGAGTTTTATTGTAATTTTTTGGACTTCATGTTTAAGGGAATGAACTCATAAACTTTATAGTAAAACTCATAATTTTTAAATCAAAACTCAAAAACTTTATTATAATGATCATAAACTATACAACTCATATTTGATATTTGATACTCCGTATATAGAGGATGTATAATCTACTACTTAACTAAAAGTTGCGCGAGGACTAAATTAGAGCTCTTTAATTTTAAAACTCATATTTGATATTTGATACTCCGTATATAAAGGATTAGGTCTTGCTTGAAACGGATAAACTTAAGACATCTCGCATTCTCCTTTTATTTTAGTTGGATGTGATAGTCGTGTTAAGTTAAGATGATCGTAAATAAGAATTGGTGTTGGAATTGAAAATCTTACTGTAACACCCCCAAACACCAAGGTGCCTTATAAAGGATCACATTAACATATCGAGGTACTACCATCTTGGTCGCTCGAGGTAAAGTATATATCAAATGGACCATATTAGAACGTTTATTAAAAGTACAAACTGTTTAACCAAACTCAAACTGAAACCATACCAAAACTGTTTATAACTCCGAAAAGAAACCAAAAGAAATACAACGAAAGCTAGCTAGAGAACATGTGATGACTCTGTCCCGTCCATATCCCGCGAGCTACATCCACATCCAATACCTGCTAAACCAACTGCTTACCATCCCCGAATGGATCACCACAGTTTTAAAGACAATAACGGGGTCAGTCAACTGTATAACCAAAATAAGAAATCACAGATACACAATCCAATCCAAATTGTAGTAACCATCCTCCAAACTCCAATAGTAACCAGTAATCGACTACAACCGACTACACACCGAGGTGTTTAGCCCTGCCAGGTTACCCATCGCAATATATAACCCTCACCGGCAGTGGGGACTGCAGCCGTACCCCCTAAGCCCCGCTCTCGCAACAAGCGAACCCAACTTATTAATGTGCACATTCCTCTTGTGACAAGAGCCATAAGGGGCGAACATGGGGTTAGAACCATCTCCCGAAAATGGTCCCACAATAACAACCGATCACAGTACAACCTTAATCACAATGATAACAATACCAAACAATCAACCACAATCACATCTTATAATCAATTATACAACCGACTGAGTAGGGAAACCCTACCTTTTCGTAATCCGCTACACTGCAGCCATATACAATGCACAACGAGTACCACATCGTCACCTACAACAATGGTAATCAAACCATACTAATCACAGCCAACACAATCAATCACTATCCCCAATCCAACCCAAATTAGGGTTTGTATCATCTCTAAATAACAACCATAAACTAAAATAAGAAGTACTATAGACTTACCCACGCTATTGACATGGAAACGAGATGCAAGCTAAGAACCCACAATTGATCAATGTAGGCTTAGGAGATGATGATGATGATGATTAGAGAAGAATGAAACGTAGTTTAGGTTTGTGAAAAATGATTTTAGAAACTGTGGAGTAAAACGTCAAGGACACGATTTTGGACAGAAATTGGACTCGAAAACAGGTTGTGTTTGTGACTGAAATGGACACAAAAACAATGCAAGTAACCAAGGATATGACTTGAGCTAGATCACTAAGCAGGCTCAAGACTCGGAATCTCGTTCAAGATCACTAAGCATGAACTAAATTCCTCCTCAAACACTAAGTAATGAGGGGTTTTCTGCACTAAGCAAGAAGAAAAGAAGTAGAAAACTCTGTTTTCAAACTCATAATTTTAACTCAACATAATCTGATTTTCTCATTAGGTTTGCTTGGTTTATATAGACCAAGCAATACAATCTTGTCCATCCATCATACATACATCTAAGGGCCACTAAAGGGCCTTACAAAAGCACAAAATAACAGCTATATTATCTTACACAAACTGAATATAGAGACTAGAAAACAATAAAGCATAAAGTAATAAAGCTAAATTGAGTTTTGTTTGCTTGCATAAGGTCAATTTAGATGTGTAAGACCTTGGTGAAGGCACCTTGGCAGCTGCAAATATTCAAGCACAAGGGGTTAGAAGGACTCCCAAGTCGTGCCCAACTCTTGTTTAGCCAAAAGAAGGAAGTTGAAAGCGACATTTCACCCATTCTCTAAAACAGCCCAATTTCTGATAGACAAAATGTGTCCTTAAGCTACTTCTTTAATCCTGCATTTTTAGGACCAATGACCCTAGATAAAGTTGCTCCAAACTCTCTAAATTATCCATTCTAGGCTTTGGTTTCATGACTTTGGCATTTGCAAAGCTCCTGTACCTCAAAACAGAAGACGGACCAAAACCGGGTTAGAGAACAACTCAGGAATTCAGATGCATCTTTTAGAAGCCATATCTCTTAGCTCCGGATGAATTTTAAGGCCTATGATAGCTCATTGGAAAGCTAATGAAGTTAACCTTCACCTCCAAAAAGAATAACCCTAAAACATGGAGTAAATCTTGAGTTATTCAACGTTTAGTTCACATAGGTCATGGGCTGTCCAATAATGCGTAGTCTGTTTGCATTAGCCATAACTCATACTGACCTGATATGGAGGTGATTCAAAATTCATGGTTTGCCTAAGATCCCAAACTTTCCAATGACATAAGAATCATCATATTTGCATGAGTAAAACTTGAGATATAGAGCTTAGAAGTTAGGTTTGCTGTAATGACACTTCAAAAAGCGATGAAATGCATTCAATTGTGAACCGTTCCTTGGACTGTTTCTTTTGGCTTAAAAATGAATCACAATGCAACAAAATTTGTTGCAAACTCCTTTTCTTCAAAAGAATTTGCCCTCAATACTCGACATTGTCATCTTCAACCTCTTCACAACAAGACCACACACACCTCAAGGGATGGATTATCATGGCTTCCTCCCGGATCATAGACCAGAATTGTGTATGGAAAGAGAGGTGTTGTTACTCTCTTGTCACCAAAGTTCTTGGACAAATCAGGCTCTAAGGACGTTTGAGGTTGCTCCTTACTCGATTGGCATGCTAAGACCAGCAACATATACCCATTTAAACCCAAGCTTAAACCATAATGAGCATCAACACAACTAGTAGAGCACGATATTGCACTTACGGGGTTGCTCCTGCTTTTATGGATTGGGCTCGTCATAAACAATACCAAGTGGGCTACAACTCTCCCAACATCATGTAGAAACCTTGTATTTGATGTACCAAACAATTCTAACAAGCTCTCACAATGAATTTGAACAACATTCAATCCAAAACACCAGAACTCCAGAATTGGACAGTAGGTGTTAAATGAACCGATTTCATTGTTGACAAATAACTTCCACCTTGAGAAAATAAGAATGACAATCTCAAAAACAGCAACCCTACTTAGAAGCATCAACAACACCCAAGAAATATACTTCAAACCTCTAAACGTCTCAAAATGAATCAACTCATTACTCCAAAACAGTTTAGACATGTTAGCATTCACATGCTTGGATTCCTTGACTAACATGTATGAAATCGCACCCAATTGAACAAGACTAACTTGTAACCTTATCAACATATAAAAATGAAAGTGAGAAGCTGATTTGTGACAAGTTATACCTTCCAAGATGTTGGCTTTGAAGCAAAAGCCATGGCTGATGTAGGAGGTCAGATTTGGTACACTTGAGTATGGAACAACCCAAGACTCTCTTCTTGCTTTACCCTTGCTTGAATACCAACAAGTTTCACCATTGAACATGATCATGGACTGTCCAAACTCCATGGTTTGAGGGTCAAGTAGTCTTTTGTCGACAATCACTTCTCTAGGCTCCAAATCAGTAGCTTGGTCATTGATGGTCCCATGGGAAAGGGTATGGCTACTCTCCTCCTCACTAGTAGGCTCATGTGATGAGTTGAAGGGGTTTTTAGTTTCAAGATATGGGCTCTCAAAGATAGCACTACACGAGCTATTCATTTCAGCATAAGTGCTCATGACCTTTGGCTCAAGGGGCTTAGACTTAAGACAAGCAATATTTAAGCATGGCATGACAATTCCTTGGTCTAAACTCTCCTCTATCCCAACTGTTTTGGTTACCCCTAAACATTCTCTTTTAGCTAAAACCTCATGGTTTTCAGGCCTTGCTAAGCTCTTCTCCACACACAAAGCCAACTCAAGCAATTCACCATATGAATGCATCATTTCTAATTTAATCCTCCTAGCAATTTCAGATTTCAAGCCATTGTAAAATCTGATTCCCTTTAGAAAAGAACTTACTTCATTGTCACACACAAAGTGTAATTCCTCAAATAATCTAGCATACTCATGAACACTCAAGGAATTTTGTTTAAGGGTCTTAAGTTCAGCCAACAAATTATCCATGGTAGAAGAAGGTAGAAACTTTAATCTCATGTTCCTTTCAAGTTTAAACCAAGAACATATTCTACCCTTCCCTTCCATCCTCCTTGAAAATGTAAGAGTATTATACCACAACAAAGCAACACTCTTTAAATAAGACACAACCAGTTTACACTTCTCTTTATCAGAAAAACACTTGTTCTCGAAATAGCATTCAACATCAAACAACCAAAACACAAATGCTCTACTGTTTTCACCATTAAAGGAAGAAAGTAATGGTGTGTTACCTTTGCTTCTAAGGGTAGGAGGGGAATTAGAATACTCATAGGGCAGGAGGTGTTCTCCGTGATACAAATGAGGAGGTTTTGGTTCCCTTGGAACCCCATGGGTGCTTGTTGCACTCCTTGTATGTACATCACCTTCATACCCTTTTGTTAGAGCTTGCAACTTCACCATAGCTTCTTCTAATGACTTGGAAATGGAACCAAGATCATAAGGCTTCATCTTTGAGCATGGAACATAGGGTACAACACCAATAGCTACTGATTTTCCCATGAAAAATCAGAATCACAACAACTTAAGTAAAACTGATTTTTCAAGAAACAAACCAAAGCTTTGAAAACCTCTCTTCACTCATTGTGTTGTTTTTGTAGTTTTAGATGTAGTTAGGAAAGATGAACACTCAACCAAAGCTCTGATAACCAATTTAGAGTAAAACGTCAAAGACTCGATTTTGGACAGAAATTGGACTCGAAAACAGGTTGTGTTTGTGACTGAAATGGACACAAAAACAATGCAAGTAACCAAGGATATGACTTGAGCTAGATCACTAAGCAGGATCAAGACTCGGAATCTCGTTCAAGATCACTAAGCATGAACTAAATTCCTCCTCAAACACTAAGTAATGAGGGGTTTTCCACACTAAGCAAGAAGAAAAGAAGTAGAAAACTCAGTTTTCAAACTCATAATTTTAACTCAACATAATCTGATTTTCTCATTAGGTTTGCTTGGTTTATATAGACCAAGCAATACAATCTTGTCCATCCATCATACATACATTTAAGGGCCACGAAAGGGCCTTACAAAAGCACAAAATAACAACTATTTTATCTTACACAAACTGAATGCAAAGACTAGAAAACAATAAAGCATAAAGTAATAAAGCTAAATTGAGTTTTGTTTGCTTGCATAAGGTCAATTTAATTAGATGTGTAAGACCTTGGTGAAGGCACCTTGGCAGCTGCAAATATTCAAGCACAAAGGGTTAGAAGGACTCCCAAGTCGTGCCGCTTCTTTGATCACAACAACAATAACATCGCCAATACGAGCATATCGACGATTGCTAGCTCCTATGATTTGAGTACACATCAATTTTTTAGCTCCAATGTTGTCTGCTATAGTCAAATAGGTCTGAGGTTGAATCATATTTTTTTATCTGTTCTTTCAATACAAAAATAACTGCAAAGGACTAAAAAGAAATATTGTTTGTCAAAAATAAGATCGATTTCCTTTGGTTCTCAGCTCTTGTTTAGCCAAAAGAAGGAAGTTGAAAGCGACATTTCACCCATTCTCTAAAACAGCCCAATTTCTGATAGACAAAATGTGTCCTTAAGCTACTTCTTTAATCCTGCATTTTTAGGACCAATGACCCTAGATAAATTTGCTCCAAACTCTCTAACTTATCCATTCTAGGCTTTGATTTCATGACTTTGGCATTTGCAAAGCTCCTGGACCTCAAAACAGAAGACGGACCAAAACCGGGTTAGAGAACAACTCAGAAATTCAGATGCATCTTTTAGAAGCCATATCTCTTAGCTCCGGATGAATTTTAAGGCCTATGATAGCTCATTGTAAAGCTAATGAAGTTAACCTTCACCTCCAAAAAGAATAACCCTAAAACATGGAGTAAATCTTGAGTTATTCAACGTTTAGTTCACATAGGTCATGGGTTGTCCAATAATTCGTAGTCTGTTTGCATTAGCCATAACTCAAGCTATAGACCTGATATGGAGGTGATTCAAAATCCATGGTTTGCCTAAGATCCCAAACTTTCCAATGACATAAGAATCATCATATTTGCATGAGTAAAACTTGAGATATAGATCTTGGAAGTTAGGTTTGCTGTAATGATACTTCAAAAAGCGATGAAATGCATTCAATTGTGAACCGTTCCTTGGACTGTTTCTTTTGGCTTAAAAATGAATCACAATGCAACAAAATTTGTTGCAAACTGATTACACGATATTTATACTTCTCTAATCACCGTAACCAAAATCGCGGAAAATAACGCAACTAAACCGGGCACTCGGTCGAGTACCTGACATACTCGACCGAGTACTAACATGCTCGGTCGAGTTCTAAGACTCTAGAAGCCAAACTCCAATCACCCGATGACCCACTCAGTCGAGTATCCCCCACTCGACCGAGTTCCCTGAGTTCTCTATACTCAGAAACCTGTGGTATTACACTTACAAGTAAAACCGTCTCCATTTATTGTGGAAGTCATTAGGTAGGGTTCGAAACGTGAATTAGTTTTATTTTTAGGGTTTTTTTTTATAACTGATAGGCTATCGCACACCTAACAAAGATATATACCCTAGACACAAATGAATGTAGTAATAGGGGTCGAACACAAGGAGACGAGAATCTCCCTTACTACTAAGAGAATAAAATTCTCAAATAATTTTCCCGCCTAACTTACACTACTCTTTGATGGGCCAATCTAAGTTGGGCCGTCGACTTTTAATAAATCAAATTTGCTTTTGCGTCAAGTCTAACGTATGATTTGAATCAATTGAAAACCTATACATGGAAACAAATGTATGCTTTGACTTTTCGAATAAATGCAATCCTATACATGGAAACAACTTCTCAAAATATGCAATCTTTACAATATTATCCCGAAAATATGCAATCACAATCAATTACCCCCTAATATATTATGCAATTTTACAACATATCAATTGCACTCTCGAATTATGAAATCTTTATTTTAGAAAGTGAAAATGTTAGTTTTAATAATTTGTAAATTGTCTTTTTAGAAGCGTAGTATATTATTTTTACCAGTTTTTTTAATAAGGCTAATAGGTTTTTTAACTAGATTTTACATCTAACTTAATTTCATAATTAGTTCCCCTTATCGATTTAACATTATAGTGTTATTATTAATAGTAAACTTTATTTTCTATCTACTTACTATTATTATATTTAGTATATTATAACATTAAATTAAAAGTAGCTTTAATTTATGCAAATAATTTTATTAAAAGTTCCTTTTTATAAATTTCATCTTAAAAATACCGTGCTATAGCACGGGAACTACACTAGTTGCTAAACAAGTTGTCATGGAGTGAATTCTATCTAGGTCGGTTATCGGTTGATTGTTTGGTTGGGTTTGTAAAACAATGATAAAGCAATGAAAGAAATCAATAATAAAGAAAGAGCCTAGGGGAGTCGGGTCACACATGCAAATTATGTAAATGCTCATGTCAAACTAGGAAATTGATAATAATGATAATTGTTTAGGCTTAAAGACAACCACCTCTTGGCCTTATTGTCAACCATAGAACGGGTTCTAGCGAGCTCTCGCTATGACTAGATCAGTCTACTAAAACATGCTTAGTCTAATTCAATTTCGTGTCTCTTGACTTATAAAAAGAATTAACAAATTTAATCTAAGATAGTGGCCAACAATCAAAGACTAATAATTTAATAGAAGCAGGTGATAGAAACTATATATACGGTTACTATAACATCCTATTTCAATAATTGCAAAAACTATTTATGTATGGCTTCCCTATTCCTTAGACAAATGAACTACTCTTACATAATGAAGACTAAATCAAAGACATATGAAATGATAATCATGAACATACTAACTAGTAAATGAATAACAAAAATAATACTAGAAATGAGATTACCTTGACAATGGAAATGAAACTTGACAATGGAAATAAAACTTGGGAATGAAGAACAAGATAACAAATGGAAATAACTTGAAATGTAAATTGTATTATAACTTGAAATGCTTAAAGAAATTGTTTATAACATAAAGGAAATGCTTAAAGGAAATCTAACCTACATTTTATTCTGAAAACCAAGATTAAAGCATATGGAAAAGTGTGTGGAAGTTTCCAAAAGGACCAAGGGGTGAAACGTAAACAATTAATGGAGAGGTGACCCCGATCGGGGACACCCCACCCCGATCGGGGTCGTGGTGTTCTTTGCTCTTTATCTTAAATTCGTCTTAATTGGCATAGGGAATCCAAAGTTTAGTCTTAGTGCTCATTAATTCCCTCGTCTAAATGCATAATTTGGAATCCTAAGCTTGTAAGTCCACTTGATCATTTGGACTTTACTTGGACTTCTATTTCATTTCTTTACTTGTGCATCAACCCAAGTTAGTTTCGTGCTCGAGATTTTCCAATTCTTCCCAAAATGCCCCTATGTTTCCCGAAACACCTTTAATTTACATGGTCAAGGCTTGCTCTTATTAGCCTCGTGAACTTGGGTGAATGCTAATTTGACGGGAAAAAGCTACCGAATGCTTCATTTCCTACAAAATGCAATGAATACAAGCAAAATCACCTAGAATACGAAATTAGCTCACAAACATACTAATAGAAGTGCAATAATCAAATAAACCGAGCTAAAATAGGGGGTTAAAATATATATAAAATGGACCAATCAATAATTGATACCACGTATAATTCGGATTTTAACAAATCTACCAAAGTAAAATTTCTTTAAAAACTGCTACCAATTCAATATTGTTGGTTCGGTTTAAAACTAACTACCAAATGACCACGAACCTCCTATTTGCGCATGAGAAGACAAGAATACCCCTATTTTACACTCCCCTCACTCATATCATCCATTTAACCAAACACATCCCCTCTTCAACCTAATCTTTTAACTTCCCACATCATTTAATCTAAACTAAATTAGTTCCTAATTAAATTAGGGGTTGTGAAAATCATTTCAATTCTTAAACTTCTTCCCCAAATTGAATCCTAGATTAGGGTTTACATCTAATCTAAATAGTCCCTAATGTGTTCCAATCTCATGTATGTTTTTACTTCTTCCCCAAATTCCTCCCTTTTTGTAGTTAGTCGTTTTTAGTTTCATTGTTTGTTGGATTCATCATTGCCCCTATTCGACATTGCTACAAACCCAGAAAGTGAAAAATGAAGAACCCTAATTTGAAAATTTACAATGGTTATATCAAATAGAGAAAGAAAAAGGAAGAGATAGAATAATTACCTGGAGTTGAAAAAAAAAAGTTGAAATAAGAAATGAGAATCAGATTAATGGAATTGAGAAAGAGAGAGACTAAGATTGAGAATTAAAATAGGTGAAATTAAAAATTAATTGAGATGTTGATGAATGAAGGAATTAGAAACATATAAGGGAGGGGGTAACGTCATTAAAGGAAGAAAAATATAACTTAAGATGTGTTGTGAAATAACGAGAAGGGAAAATAGTAGAGAGAAGGTAGGGAGAAGAAAAGAGAGACAAGACCGTATATTATTTCATTATGAGGGGTTATATATACACATACAATGAGGGTAGAGTTTCATAAGATAATATGTAACACCCGTGATTTGTCCACTTTGACATTTTAAATTTATTAAACCGTTTAATCACTTTATTATATATTTTTGAATTATTCAATTTAATTAATTTTATGTCAAACACGATTTTTATAAACGTATTATATAAAAGCTCATTTTTATAAAAATACGTATTATTATTAAATTATATTTTTGAGGCATGATTTATATAAGAATAAATGTATTTATATATTTTTGGTCCTGGATAATAATAATGATCAGTAATAATAATAATTCGCGTCTTAAATTTCGTCTAGCAATAGACCGTCACATTTCCACTTGTGAGACTAACCTTTCTCGACCTATCCTTTAATGACAACTCATCACACCCACCTAACATCCTACCCTCTACTTTTAAAATATCTCTATTATATATTATTATTATTATTATTATTATTATTATTATTATTATTATTATTATTATTATTATTATTATTATTATTATTATTATTATTATTATTATTACTATTATTACTATTATTATTATTATTATTACTATTATTACTATTATTACTATTATTATTATTATTATTATTATTATTATTATTATTATTATTATTATTATTATTATTATTATTATTATTATTATTATTATTATTATTATTATTATTATTATTATTATTATTATTATTATTATTATTATTATTATTATTATTATTATTATTATTATTATTATTATTATTATTATTATTATTATTATTATTATTATTATTATTATTATTATTATTATTATTATTATTATTATTATTATTATTATTATTATTATTATTATTGTGCATCCCGTGAAACCCCACCTGCCATCCTCTTTCTTCCTTTCGTCTTTTCTCATTTTCAAAACACAACAAGCAGCAACAGCGACAACAACACAAACATGCTCCACCATTTTCGACAACCTAAAAACCCAGATTTCATGCTCATTCCTTCACCAATCCTCTTAATTTTTGTACCATTCTTCTCCTTATTTCCTCCTTCATCTTTCAAGGTAAGAAAGACTCGTTTTTGTGATGGTTTCAAATCTCGCCGTCTTATAAAAGTTTCGATTTCTGCCTCAATCTCTTCGTTTTCTTACTCCTTATTGAAGGTTTCGAAGACCCGGTGGAAGACTCAAGCTTTGGGGGCCATTTATTCGAAGAAATTGCGAGGTAACGGTGATAGGTTACTCGACAATGAGTCGATATTTCGCCTTTTACTTGATTTTTCACTCGTTTACGTCTCAAAGTCTAAACCTTTACGTCGTTCTTATGTGTATGGTTAATTATGTGAGTTTAGCAAGTATTTTACATGTTTTGAACAGCTGTTTTCATGGCTCGGTTCGTTTAAGAGGATTCGACTTTTGTTTGTATGTCGGATGTGCTCCATCTTGTTCGACTGTTGGCTGCTGTTCGAGTAGTTGTGAACATGGTACGGTTTAGTCTGTTTTGGGAACGGTGTCATTGCAACCCACGGACTATTTTGGAACTGTCGAATGGGTGGTCTTTGGGAACTGTGTTTGGGCTCGGTTGTGTGTACCTCTGGTTCTGTTTCTGGACTGATTTTAGGACGGGGTATATGGCGGTGTGAAGGGTGGTTATGGGCAGCCATGAGTTGTGGCTGGTGCATGGTGACTGAGTGAGTTGTGGGCAGGTGCGGGGTGGCTGTTTGGGTGAGGGTACAAGACCATTTGGGCGTGGCTTGACCTCTGTTTTGGGGATATCGTGGGTGATTATTTGCAGGATTTTGGGACTGTTTTGTCATGGCAGAGCAGGCCGCCATTTGGCCGTTGTGGGACTGTTTTATGGGCGGACCATAGGTTGTAGTTGTGACCAAAGTTAGCTCGGTTCTTGGGTGATTGGTTGGGTGGTTTGTCTCGGTTTTGGGTAGCTTGCTAGGTGGTCATTTGGGCCTGGGTTGATGCGTATAGTAAGTGAGTGTAAACATTTTTGTATCCGTCTTAGCATGCTCTTGTTTCCGCTCATGGTTACTAGTTGTGGACAGTCGGGTTGTGGCCGTTTTGAGGGTGGTCTAATGATGGACGGAGGTGGTTGTTGAGGCGTGGAAGAGTTGCCCAAAATGGGCTCCCCTTCAGTCGTGGCATTGGTTTGCCATTGGCGCAAATTTCGGTCGTTTGAAATTACTTAATTTCCGTCTCATGTTTTATATAATGATAATTCGTTAATATCGTTCTTTCACATAATTATTTTGTGGGACTCATTCGATTTAGTTTGTTGGGCTCGTTTAATTTTAGTAAAAGGGCTAGCTATATTTGGTAACTTTGGGCTAGTCATGTTTATAAATTGTTTTGGCGCTAGTTTGATTTATTTAAAATATGATTAAATAACCGTCTCACATTTTATATGATGTAATTAGTTAATATCGTTCATTTACTTATTTGTTCGGTTGGGCTTGTCACATGATTTATTTATTGGGCTTATCCTAGTCCATTCATTGGAATCCACATGATTTATTTATTGGGCTCATAAATGGGTCACTTGGACTTGGTCACATTTCATTCCGTAATTTCATATAACGTAAATTATTTTTGGTCACTCATGATATTTTATTTAATCGGCAGGTTAAATTATAAAATAGAATATTTATTATTATAAGACAAGTATGAGTTATTTATTATTAAATGGTTATTTTATGAAGAATCATATTCTTGATAATGCCTCGTATGGTTCTGTTGTGAGGGTCTTGGTCCTATCGGATACTAAGGGTGAGCTATAAGCCCTCTAGTTGCGATATGATCGTTGGGATTAATGTTCCCATCCGTACTTATGGTGAGATGCAAGCCATGAGTATGAATGTGACATTAAAGATCCCGTGTCATATGATGTTTGCATGATCATTCTTACTCCTATTGTGACTCAAGTGTGACGTTTTACATTGTGTGACTACTTGACATTCCTTATTTACCCCTTTCGGACCTTTGGTTACGAGTGTGTGCCATGTTTCCGGATTGGGTTATCTTTACCCCTTTCGGACCTTTGGTTACGAGTGTGTCCCATGTTTCCGGATTGGGTTATCTTTCCTCTTTCGGACCTTTGGTTACGGGTGTGTGCCATGTTTCCGAATTAGGATATCCTTCCGCCTTTCTTCGGACCTTTGGTTACGGGTGTGTGCCATGTTTCCGATTAGAGGTTACTCGACCTTTGGTTACGAGTGTGTGCCATGTTTCGAGTCTTGGATACGATTGGTATATCGTTTGTCGAATCGGGTGACGTCCATCCCGAGAGTCTGGATCCAGGTTTAGACTAGGACCGTATTATGATCGTCGTCCTACCAAGAGGTTGGAGTTTAGACGATGGTTTGTCTTGTGAGTTCATACTAAGTATATGTCTTACACTTGTTGAGTCGTGTCAATATGAGTTGGTTGGCTTGATAATTCTATTTCCTTGATTGCATATTTATTCTCATATATCATGCCTATTCTATTAAGAAAGTATTATGCCTGTTTCATCATGATTATTCGTTATATCTCCTTATTCTCCACTGTTCATATATGATGCATGATCTACATGTTTAATTAAGTGGTTGTTTACTTGCATTTCGACATATTGTGGCTGGCAGAACCTTGAGTTACTCCCCACTGACTGTGGCATTCATGTTTACATGAATGACAGGTTGGGAAGATGCTTACGTGGGGAAGACGTGTGGGCTAGCGAGAACTAAACCCTTGGACCTTAGTTGCTAGATTAGAAAACCCTTATATGTTTATTCGTGGGATATGTTTTCCCCGCCTTCTAGCCTTGGGTTGTAATTACCTAAATTTGTCTATTATTGTTTTTGTTTCTTTTCGTTTTTTTTAGCACCCGCGTGTCAATCCTTAACTAGTAATAAAAAGTTTTTAAAATCTCAAATTTCCGCTATAATTTATTAGTTATATTTTTCGCCTGATCGCGGGGTGTCACAGTTGGTATCAGAGCCTATGTTGCTCCCGGCGCACACACGTGTACCCCGAATTTAAATTTGAATTTGACCTTGAATAATGAATGAGAGATGGGTAGACTTAAGGACCTAAGGTGGTAGTCTGTAGTGTGTTTGTTCTTTGTTAGGTTCTAACATGTTTGTTGATTGTCATTTTATAATTGTTGTGCCCTTGGATCAATGACTGTAAACTTACCAATGTGGTGATCAAGATTTGGTGCCTATTGCTGAGGATTGAAGATTTGTTCAACCTTTGAAGAATGCTTCTACTTCCTTGAAGATGTTTCTCATTCTTTGTGTATCTTGCCTTATTCTTTACCTCTTGGTGCTTATCCTTTCTCTAAACTCTCCTCTGTTCTACTTTGAAAGTTACTCTTGTATTTCCTAACTTGTCCTTTGTTTCTTGCTTATCCTCCCTTAACGCCTTTTGATGATACTCTTTCTTTTGAGGAATGTTGATCTTGGTTGGAAAATTTGACTTTTGAGGAGATTGTTTGTGTTTGACCCTTAATCCTGGTTTTAAGAGGTTGTGGTGTTGGAAAGATTTAGGTTGTGTGATGAGACATACTTGATGGTTCTTATACCTAGACCCTTGATAAAGTGAGTATATTTGATTGGTGGATTCTGTGTGTCAAGTGTGAGTCGCATTGGTTACTAAGGTTATAGAACCTGGCTTTGTTGTTTATGTTTGGGATACTAGTGCTTAGTACTTGACCTAAGGTGGATGAAATTGAATGGTGGATTCGAGGATATAGGATTGACTAAGTAAGTCGAGTTTTTGATTGGCTTTCGTAATCACTTCGGACATGAGAGTTTGATAATGTAATTGTTACCATGTGATAAATACTAGGGGATTATTAGTTAGTCTAAGTGAGTGATCTTGATTACTACTTGAGGTACGGTATGAGGGTGAGACTAAGCTACATTATTGGAAAGTCTTAGCGTTTGTTTTAGTAGATAGAAAGGATAATGGAATGGTTGACACTAGTTGGATGAGTATAGCTTTGTTGGAACTTTGACCTTGATCTTGTAGAAGTCGTTTGTAGATGTTTGAGGTTTTGCAGTAGTGAGATCACACTTATAGTGGAGTACCTTGTTTCATGGGATTGCTTAGGGTGAAGTAACATAAGTGATTTTAGGAAATCCTTGGGAGTGTTGTGGTTATGAGCTTTGTTGTTAGGAAGTTTTCGGAACCGTTTAGGATGATGTTGTTGCTCATGGTTTGAGTACCTGGCGTTCCCTTGTTGTATAATTTCCTTTTTCCTTGATCGTAAGCGTTACCGTTCATACCTCTCTTCCTCGCTTTATCCTGCTCCTCCTTTAATTTTGGTGCTCGTACCCTGTGAAACTCTATCTTTGAAATTCTTATTGTTTTGACTTCAATACTTACCCCTATGAAGTTCATCATAGCTCTTTTGTTAGTTAAGTTTCTATGATGTCTAAGTTACTTTTCTTCTGTCCAATTTCTAAAACTTTCAAACTACCAGTTTTGATTCGTTGTTAAAGGTTGTTGTTACTTTTGTAAAACCTTACCTATTTTAAGGATTCGAAAATGAAAATTTGATTTAATTCTATATTTGGTCCTTGAGTATAGACTTCTTTATCATGATTTTAATCGCTAAACCCGAGATTTCTTTAAATTTTATCCAATTTCTGTTAACCTTGATCTATTTATGATTTCTTTGTCAGAGTTTAAGATTACATTTTCAGAAATTTGACTCCCTTTCGAGTTTAAAAAGTGAATTCTTCATTTCTATTTTGGCTTTTGCAAGAGAGAATTTGAGTAGATTGCCTTTCTCTTTTGATTTTAACGTTGATCGGATGATAGAACTCGTTATTGGAGACGTTTGATAACTTGTTCTACGCTTGTCGGCGAATGATTTTTGTTTTAAATTTGTCTTTAACTTGGAAGGTTAGCGTTCTTGTGTGCACGACAAGAGCAATTTCGTTCCATGAATGAGACTTATACTTTTGAAAACTCTTCATTAATGTTTTTGAAAGAACTTTGATTTTCGATTTATACAGATGATTTGCTTTTGACCATATCTTCGATTTGGAATGTGATGTTCTTGAATGCGCAACGAGAGCACTTCCGTTCCTTTGATGAGAATCTGGCCTGTCAAAAAAATTTATTTGACACTTTTGAAGGGATTTTGACTCTTACGATAGGTAACCTTTTAATGTTTTGGTTACCGATTTCAAGATTCCGGTTTTATTTTTATATGACATTTCATTTCTATTTTCAAGTTTCGAGGACGAAACTTTTTAAAAGATGGGGTGATTGTAACACCCGTGATTTGTCCACTTTGACATTTTAAATTTATTAAACCGTTTAATCACTTTATTATATATTTTTGAATATTCAATTTAATTAATTTTATGTCAAACACGATTTTTATAAACGTATTATATAAAAGCTCATTTTTATAAAAATACGTATTATTATTAAATTATATTTTTGAGGCATGATTTATATAAGAATAAATGTATTTATATATTTTTGGTCGGATAATAATAATGACTGTAATAATAATAATTCGCGTCTTAAATTTCGTCTAGCAATAGACCGTCACATTTCCACTTGTGAGACTAACCTTTCTCGACCTATCCTTTAATGACAACTCATCACACCCACCTAACATCCTACCCTCTACTTTTAAAATATCTCTATTATATATTATATATTATATATTATATATTATTATTATTATTATTATTATTATTATTATTATTATTATTATTATTATTATTATTATTATTATTATTATTATTATTATTATTATTATTATTATTATTATTATTATTATTATTATTATTATTATTATTATTATTATTATTATTATTATTATTATTATTATTATTATTATTATTATTATTATTATTATTATTATTATTATTATTATTATTATTATTATTATTATTATTATTATTATTATTATTATTATTATTATTATTATTCCGGGTGTAATTACGGAGCAGGATTATGACCACTTGAGCTTGTAGAATGATGTCGTTCCTCGCCTCTTCCTTTCACTCTCTCCTGTAAAGATGAACAAACTGAGGGCTCGGCTTGGTACCGAGCGTACTCACTCCGACGCTTAAGTCAGTAAACTTAGAGAGATAAGTTGTGTGTTGAACTTGGCAAAGTATATTGTAGAGAGATAAGGGAGTTTATACTAGATATTCCAGTTAGTTTCTCAATGAGAGATGATGAGTATTTATAGACTTTCACCTTTTGTCACGTAGTGGCCAAGTGGCTAGCAGGTGGAAAGATCGCCTTACCCTCGGCCGAGGGACCCATGACAGGCCGGCAGCTGGTTGACTCCATGCCGAGGGGACCGGATGTGAGTACACGAGATATGCCTCTCGGCTAGTTGCCGAGCCGAGACCCAAGTGACAGCCGACGGACTTTGTCGGTTAGGCCATTCTTCTTTTGACTTGTTGTCTTTTAGCTTTGACCTTGGTCAATATGTTGACTTGGTCACGGGTGCGAGAATATGCCCCATCAATTTGCCCCAGCGTAGTCTATGCCGTGGTATGGACCTTCGATGTGTGTTGAGCGTATTCGCACATGTCGAACTTCTTCCTCGGCTTGGTCTGTTTCAGCCGTACCATATCCCCCTCCACATTGTTGTGTAATGGACATCGAATGTGGAAAAGGAAATGGCGCTGGCCGAGACCAAGGTTGGGAGTGCCGTGTGCTTTTGATTGCCCCGGCCGTCCGCCAAGCCTGGTTGATCACCGGTGGCCGTTGGCAAGTAGGTACCAAGGAGCGTGTCGAAGAAGATAGGTCACTGTATGTCGATTGACATTCCGTGGCTGCATGCTTGACACGTGGCCTGGTGTTGATTGGTGGACGCTTCATGGGCTTTGCTCTGATTGGTCCACTGAGTGGGCTTTGCTCTATAAATAGAGCAGTGTGCCCCTCATTTTGTCGTACAAATTTCATTTTCAAGAAAAATTTTCTCTCTCTAGTTTTCGAAGAGTTTCTTTTTCTCTCTAATTTTCGAAGCGTTACTCGGCGTAACACTTTCTTTCAAGGTAAAAATAAATTCTTCCCCAACTTTTATTTGTTAAGTATTCGTTTGCCACCATGTCTGCTGCTGACGCTCCGGCTAGTACCTCAACCCCGGGGGGCGAACCGCCGCATCCTGATGAGCAGGAGCCACTGGTTGTCACCCCGGTAGGGTTCGGGGGTCGCAAGTCGCCTTCTCCTGAAATCGACGAGAAATTTCTCGAGGATTTTGATGATGAGGAGGAGGAAAAGACCCAATCTGATTCAGAGAGGCCGCATTACTTGTGGCACGGCGAAGCCTGCTCGATTAAACCCGATCGCGTTTGGACGAACAAGTTCGCTAGTGTCTCCGGGCCTGAACTTTTTGAAGACCATTACAGCTTCGGCAGGGGGTATAGAATTATTGTCCCTGAGGGTGATCAGGCAGTCTGTTGCCCTCCCGAAGGCTGTATAGGCGTGTATATTAGGCATCTGGAGTATGGGCTCCGTTTTCCTCTTCATGAACGTGTCTCGGCCATAATCAAAGCCATGAATGTCGCCGTGGCACAACTGCACCCGTTGGCCATTAGGACGATTATTGGCTTCGTATGGTTTTGTCTCTTCAAGGGGGTGGCCCCAACGGTGAACCTTTTCCGCCGGCTCCACCATCTTCGGCTGTCTACCCAAGGCGTCATGGGGTGGTACAACGTGCAGACCGAGCCGGGTTACGTGACCGTCTCCAAGCTGACGTCCTGCAAAGACTGGAAGGGGCGGTGGGTATATGTCGAGGTTCCG